>NW_006799953.1:1762820-1811981 GCF_000485575.1 Poecilia formosa | reverse complement strand
CACGCACACCCACCCACATACACACACACACACACAAGCATACTGGAAAAGCCATCAATTCCTGACCCATGTTAATGCACCCTTTCAATATTTTATGTTTTTATATGGAGTGCTGACAATAGACCACGGAAATGGAGGGAACATTTTGCTGAGCTGCTCCACCTGCTCTGATTCTGTCCTCTCAGCGTAGCCGTGCACTTCAGCGCATAAGGAGGCCGTGCGTCGAAAAGTAAACAAAAAAAAGAACAGAACAGAAAATCCTTGCAAGCACAACATGCATCACTCCTTTAAAGGGTTCATTTAAAACCTTCCCTCCGCCAAACAGCGTTGTTGTTTCCCCAAGGACTTCAGTGAGCTCTGATGAGCTCGATGAGGTCATATGTTAATCTTGGCTTCATAGAGGTGAACTCTCTACATCATCGCATATTGGACATTATTTATAAACCAACCCCTGCCCACCTCTCACAACTTCCCCCTCTGTCAAGGTGAGCTCAGCGCAATTCGCGGCTGGAGTGGCTGTGTGAGTCGACTGAAAGTAAATTAAAAGAAATCAATTAGAAAAGACCCTTGCGTTAAATCTGCGTCATGTCTGAGGGAGGGACAGGTCGAGCGTAAGGTCGTTACCCGGGTCACCGTGACTAGTGGAGGAGATGGACGCGGTGAACCGTCTGAGACAAACCGTATGTGACGGTGACACAGTCAGAATGTGAAAGATGAAGGTTGTTCGTTTTTCTGTGCCGAAGCAACAAGTGGTAAATGGTAGAGAGTGACTAAACCTCCTGCATGTGTGTTCAGTCTTGTTGTCTTGTTTATTTCTGGTAAAAAAATAAAAAATAAAAATCTCTTAGCAACAATATTTAACCTCACTTTGGACCATTAACAGAATAAGGTGGCCATATCCTCCAATAACTGACTGATGTAAGATGAGTTGTAGTCAAAGTTGCAAAGTTCTCATTTTCAGCTGTTTCTTCCATGTACAGCCCATTTCAAGCCACTCAACAGCGTTTCAGTAAGTTTAAGATCTGAGCTTTTTCTTAACGCTCAGCAAGTTACTGTATTCATTTACTAGTTTTTATTGGGCCATTCTCATATATTAAGCTCCAAATCTCCTTTCACTCTTTTTATAGATGATCTGACATTTTCCTCCCCGCTATAGGATTCTTAGTGGATTCTGTGGTGGTGAGCTACTCAAGTCCTACTGCAGAAAAACAAGTTGATTTTTCTGGAATGCAAAATAATTCAATTTTAGACTTGTCTGTTGTAGCAATCACAGGATGGGCCTTGAAGCCGTAAACAATCCATGTGTCGGTTTATGACTGTGATCATAGCCGTGGTTCGTAACGTAAAGGAAGTAGCCCACAGCTGATTTTCTGAACCTGAGCCCTCAAGTGACATTAGTAACTTGGACACAAGTCGCATAGTGTAATAATTGATATGGGTTATTAGTTTAAACATTACTGCAGTTACTGTGAAAAAAAGAAGAAAGATGTTATGAGCTGATTAATTATGTCTGTTTCTTAGTAATCTGAATATTGCTGCCACTTACCTCAGTGATCCAGGCTGAGCATCAAACAAGTGAGGCTGATCAGTTTCGTCTTGGTTCGGTTGTTCACGCCTGTGGGGTCCAAATTAATCCCACCTCCAAATTTAAATAACAGTAAAAATATACATCTTTATTATCTCTCCTTCAGTCGTCCCTCCCCTTAATAATCTGCCTTGCTTCAGGAATAATTTGTGTTACCATGTCATTTAGAAACATATATTCCAATGTTCTTATCCTTGCTTATGAAGTCAATGGGATTTCATTTTAAGTTAAGAAGTTATTAGGGTATCAATATTGTATTTTTGCAGATAATTAAATAGAGCGTGTATGAAAAGTTGTGGGTTCAGTTCTTTATTTTTAGAGCGAGATTCTAATTATGTTTGCACTTCGAAATCAGACAAAAACTGTGAAGCGCCCAAATAAACTCAAGAGTTTCTTTACTCTGAGGCAAACTGCGCAGTAAAATGTCGTTTTTCATCTGGAAAGGGCCATATGTAGCAAAGAATCTTGTTATTAATGCTCTGCTGTTGGAGGAGTTTGAGTTAGAGGTTGTTAGAGTCACCTTTAGCATCTCAACATCATCGGCATCGGAAAGATAGAAATAAAGGTCCAAATGTAGAACCATTTACAGCGGCGCATGTCCTGAATCGCAGGACGAGTCCTGGCAAAGTGGCCTGACCAAACAGATTAATAACCGAGTCGTTTGAAGATTAAAATAAATAAAATTGCCCCAAGCCTGCCTTTCTGCACTAAAAAAGAAATAAATACAGTTTTATATCCTAACACTAAAAAAAAGTGTTCCTACTGAAAAAGTTCCCAAGCTGAAAAAGTTGGCAAACGTCAGCAGGAGTCACTTTTTTTTATTCAGAAAATAGGTATATTTTCATAAACGTGCAAATTTTCATAATTAAATTAAATTAAATTAAAAGAAGAAACTCTTTACTCTTACTAATTGTTGTCTTTTGGACTTGCTTTGTATCTAGAAGTCGTTTTCAAAAACCGTGACGCCAACTAAGAGGTGAAAACTCTGACAACTAAAGAGTGATTACATCATCAGTGACAGATTTATGCAGTTTACCTTTTGGGAACTAATATATGAAACCTAATAGTTAAAATGTGAAAGTGAAAAGACAGTGCTACACATTAGTTCACAAAAGGCAAATGAAACGACAGTAGCTTTTATTTTTACAGTATAAGCCTTTATTTGTAAAAAGTTGGTTGTTTGAATGATAACCCTTTTTATACCACATACTTGAACACTTTGTATTTGTAAAAAACACATTTTGTTCAAACACCTAAAAAAGCTGATTGACACCATAACATTAAATTGCACTGACAGAAAAAAATACAACTTCATACCACACAAATGTTGATTCCATGAGTACTGTTTACCCCAAATGAAATCAAACACCGTATTAAACAAATGAATCAAAAAAGCGCCCAATGTGAACAAAACAATTACAGTACGTAAAAACCAAATGCATTTTTTTTGTTTGTTTTCAAAAACTTCCAGTGCCGTATTGTATATCGGATGAATTACATTTCCTTCTCATGAAAGTAAAACAACTACAACAGTAAGAATAACAATCCATAACAAATGCTACAAATACGATAAATCAGAAATGAACACAGCAATTAAATAAATGGTTTACTAATTCTTACTGAAAAAGAAACAAGGTGTTGATCTTGTGGGCTTCTTTCTTTTCATTGCCAAATAATTGCAACTGCTGAAAAAGCTTCTATTTTTTATTTATTTCTTTTATTTTTTTTTTTACCTACTGGTTAAATATGAGACAGTCTTTCAGGAAGGGTCTTAAAAAGAGGGAGGTACAGTATATTGACATGTGGGAAACTGGGAATCGGCACAGTGTCTTGCAAGTCACCCTCATACAGTAATCGACAGCAGGCCGTAACCAGAGGCAACTTATCAAAGAGGAAATACAGGGAACACCCACTCAGTGTGCAATCACATGGCTTATATGTTAAGATGCTGCAGGAGAGCACCCTCTACATCCTTTGTAGTTGAAGGGCGTTTGATGGGATGCTTAAGCTGAATCGGATAAAACTCTAACATGCACTTGGTGCATCTATCTCAAACTGATTTACAATATTTTTTTTGTAGAAGTGCACAACTGTGATTCATCAAATAAAAAAAAAGAAGAAGAAGACGAAATCACATAATGTGCGCTCTACTGTGATGTTTGTCCTTCAGCTTTATGAACAGTTTGTTCCACAAGATTTATAGAGCTGGCTGTAAAACAAGTGCAATTTGAGCATGTAAACACTGAATCAAACATTTTTTATTTTTATTTTTTACTTCCTGGCTGTGGATATGAGTCGGATGGTGTAGAGTAAAAATATACGAAAATAAACCCTTTTTTTTTTTAAACTCAGGTCATGCAAAACAAAACCTTCAAAGTGAGGACAAAATAATGAATCCACCAGCGACAATTCGTCCGACAGTATGGAGCCTCCTAACTTTGTTCTGGTGATTTGACGGATGTAATACGGTGTTAGCGCACTTCAGGTAAGTGAAAAGGCGTTTTCCAGCTGTCCATATTGGGATTTCTGTGCTGTTACAGAACAAAGGGACACTTCTTCATTTATTTCTCCAGGCTACAGTTTGCTAACCATGATCTAAATTAGCTAAAGTGTTTGCTACAGTCCAGCACAGATTTGCTAGCCTTGCTCTCGGATAGCTAAAGATGTTTGCTACAATGCATCACAGACTCCAACCATTTGCACTTGGGCAATTAGTAAAGTGCCTTGCTCAAGGGCACTACAGACTTTCTTGGTGAGGAACAGGAATAAAAACAAAACAAAACAAAAAACATTCCACTCGCCCTCTTAAGGCAACCCTGCTCCTCTAGCCATAGCAAGCTAGCTAGCTGATCATATTTTTTTGGGAGAACTTGTGGACTAAGTGGTTTGTGAATGGCTGAGGTAAGTGCAGTGGGTAGAATATGCTGAAATCTCCTGAAAGGCTTCCGGTCACATTAAACGGACAAACGCAAAAAGCCTAAATCGCCAGAACATCACTTTCCCACTAGCTGAACGCACGCTTTTAGCGCTAGCGTTCCCTTTGAACCGCCAGAAACTCCATCACCGCGAGAGAACTTTGTCATGGTTTCTCCATTATTTTGTTCACACCATGTGTTCCTTTATGTTTTCAGATTTTTTTTTTTCTCGTTTTTCTTTTTTGTTAAGGTTTCGTTTGCAGAAGTATGCCAATGCTAGAAAAGCTGTCCATGCCATTAGCAGTGAGGCTAGCTGGTATTAAGAACTGCCATGTTTTTGTTCATGCATTAAGAACTATTAAGTGAAAGATATCATATTTACAGTACAATTCACATGTAATTACACATATACACTAGAGGCAAGAAAATTCACATTGAAATCAGTTCAACACTTTTTTCCCCCTCCTCCTTCTCTACTTATTGAACTTAAGTGTTCAAAGGAAAAGAAAAAAGAAACTCTCTATATAAGCAAGAAAAAGTTTCAGAACAGAATGTCCTCACAGCCTTTGGGATGGAGGTGCTAATTTCATGTCCAGAAAGCTGGTAGTACATGTGGTGTTTGAAATGAACAGTGAATATATTTACTGTGAGAATGTTTTTTTTTTGTTGTTGTTTTTTCTCCCCTCCATATGCGTTTAGTGCACTATCTAAACAGTACAATACCTGAACAGGCTTTCATTTCTGGGAATAACACCAACCTGAATAAGAGTTTAATACTTGAGTCAGTTTACATTAGAAAAAACGCAGACTGCGAGTGCATCTCACTGCGACCACAGAGCAGGCAGTTAAACACAGAAACATCTGCCTGGTTTGCAGTGGAGCAAACAAAATCCTCTGGCCACATAGTCTGAATCCAAGCGTAATTTCATAAAGATCCATCATATTTCAATTTAAACAATTTAACAATGAAATATGCAAACAAAACAAAACAAAAAAACAGTTGACATAGTTACTACTGTAACAAAAATGTACCCATCTGAAACACCCCTAAGTCAAAATTACTACCCCACATCTAACAATTTATAAAGTGTACCAATTATGACGCGATCAACACTGTGGCAACGCGCAGTCACTTTCCATTCGTTGATCTGATTGCAACGAATAGCTGGCTAAAAGAGAGCCACGTCTAGTCGTGACGCCGGCTGAGCGTCTCCCCGTAAGACAACTTCTGTAAGGCAGAAGTTAAGAATTGCAGCATACATGTCACAGGGACGTCAGCAATGAGTTAAAGGGGAACAGCAACACTGGCGTGAGCTTACAGGTGTTGGGGGCTGCTACTGCATATGTGGGAAGAGGCCGAGTAAAGCTTTTACGCCCCCAAGCGATCTCAGCGGGTCGGGTTTTTACTGCTGGGGGAGGGGGGGGCAAAGATTTACCAGGCGAGAGGAATGAAGGGAATAATAAATAAACGACGGCTCTGGTTTGTTGTGGCCGTAAACGTCTCTGTGAGAAGTTTACGGCTAAGCGCGGGATATTAGATTGTTGTGTAAAATCAGTAAAGTGCTCGCAAACCTCACGTTGGGCTAAAACAGTCTGTTTTCGAGTTCATTTAATTTCAGCAGGACACATTTGGATCTAACCTTCAGTCTTTGAGTGTTTCCCGTCTATTGCTTGGAGAAGGCATTTTATCATTTTTTTTTTGTTTTATCTTGCCACCCGTTTTTTTTTGTTTTGTTTTGTTTTTTTTAATTTTGACTTAAATTTCCTAATTGCAGACACAAAAGTGGAGATTTCAAGAATTAAAGATGCTGCTTGAAAATATGTCATTGCTGTATAAAATTCATCCCAAAACCCCCCCCAAAATCCCCCAACTAAAAGTCATATTGCACCACTGGTCACAGCACTGCACAAACTTCACTATTACTTAGGTAGACACATTGGTTTCTGATCAGTTTTCCTTTTTGAAGGAATCTTTTGGATACCCAGCGCTCCAGAGAAGAAAGCAGATATCCGACGATAAATCGATATGTTTGCAGCTCTTCCGTCGTTATGTTGCTCTCCCAGGGAGGAATTCATCTAGTTCTTCATGTACAACTGCAATTTCTTTCTGTTTAGCTTTTCAACCGAAGTAAGTGACATGTGAAAAAAGTGTCGTTTTGTAAAAATATTAATAAGAAATGTCTTACAGTAAAGTCTGATTTGGCACACGATAATATCCTATAGTAATTCTTGAGTCAGCAGCAGCGTCAGTTCACCCTTTCACCAACTGAAACCTCCGTTTTGTCCCGTCTTCCCTAAACTTTGTACCACTAATCTCGAACCTTGGCATAGTCTGTTGTCTTTTTATTGTAGCTGCAATTATTTATGCCCCTGGCAGAATGACATTTAAGGTAATAGTTTTATTTTATTTTTTTCTGACTAGAAGTAGCTTAAATGTTTCATAAGGGCTCAGATTTTTTTTCTTACTGATCATGCAGAAGGGTATGAATAATATACAGGTGGGGAGAAAAAGCCAGGTTTCATAGATCTGATGTTTGAGAACCTGGCTACGGTTATAATCTTTGACAGCTCGTGGCCACAAATACTCTACGTTATCTCCTTTTCTATCACACTCTTAATAGTCCATGAGTAAAATACAGACAGTTATTGTAAGTTGCTAAAGTGGGTGTGACAGATCCCGCTGGAAAGGGTGAACTGATGCACACCGGGTAGGAGACATTCTGAACGGCGATGTTTCATAATCGAAAATCTTGGATACTGAAAAACCAAAACTGCAGAGGTTGGAAATGGCGAAAGGGGGAACATAACCAGCACCCCTCCCCGCCGGTACATCAGCGCTAGAAATGCGACGTGTGTGTATTCCAGGGGAATACATGAAATACAGGCCTTTTGGTCATCATTTCATTCAATTCATGGCTATTTTTCTGAAACAGTAAATCCCTCCTGATCTTGTAGCAGCAGTTCTGGGGCATGCTGTCGAATAAGGCTATAATGACGAAACCCCCTCCTCCGTGCGCCTCTTTCCCGGTACAATCCGAATCCAAAATATTCTTCCCTTCACACACTGACTGGGAAAACCAAAAAAGAGGCTGAGCAAACAAAGATATGCCGTGTTCTGAATGAGGATTTGGTGGATCTCTTTGAATGTACATGATCTCACATCTTCACCTAGAAATAATTTCACACAAACAAAGGCGACCCATCCCGTTCCCCTTCCTGCTCCTGCGTAGCAAACACAAAGCAGGATCCTATGTCAATAAACTCTGCATCTAAAGAAAACGCGAGTTAATCATTAGGAAGAAAGAAGGAAAAAAAAAAACACAAGCATACCTTTGTGAGAATACTGAATGATTTAAATGTACAGAATATCTTTTTCCCCCAAACAATCAGACCCAGCAATGCACGCCTCTTACTCTTTTATCTCATAATGCCCAACCCCTAAAACATGGTCTGACTCTCTGAAATCACAGTTTTTGTTAAGATGAAATCATATCTACAATAAGCAGTGTTTGTTTTTTTTTTTTTTTACCTAGAATGAAAAAGAAAATTTAAAAATCCCCACCTCTTTCTCCACTGGTAACCTCAACCACGATCCCACCCACATCCCACCACTCCGAGGATGTGTTTCTAATAAAATAGAAAAAAAAAATAAATAAATAAATAAATAAAACAAACAAAAGAGAATGAAAAAGTAATACAAGTTGACTCTGGGTGGAAATGCAGCAGTCAGACATCCTATCCGTACGCCAACTGAATGGAGACCATTTGGCCGGAGCTGGTGTCTCATAAGGTGAACAATATTCACTCTAGAAACAAAACAAAAAAAAAAGCCAAAGAACAACACATAATCCAAACAAAGTTGCTGTACATAGTAGAAACGGAGCGGTTTCCGTGCATGTCGTCCTCCTGTGGGGTAACGACAGGGGGGCAGGGGGGGCAAAGGTGGCGTCAAGGACCTCAGTGAGTCGATGCCCGGACGCGCGAGCCACCGCTGATTTCTCGAGCTGCAGAAGAGGATTTCTGAGTACGATAAGTATCAATAAAAAGTCAATGGGACTCCGAGACATCTTCTCTCTCAAGAGCTTTCACTTCCCCTTCTTTCTGTTTGCTATTTTTTTCACTTTTCTTTTTGTTTTGTTTTGTGTTTTTTTTTTTTTAGCAAAAATATCATGCAGTCTTCAGTTCTGAAAAAACCCTGGTGGGGAGGATCTCATGTTTGTTTCAGGAGGAAAAAAACAACAACAACAAAAAAAGCGTTGAAATTCTTCTCGCACAAGTATTCTTAAACATTCAAGTCATCCTAGTAATACTTTGTACAGCAGAAAGGTTCTTCGGATTTCACATGTGTATATATAAATATAATATATGGAAATATGCATATACATATGTTCAACTTGTATATGTGTATACATATTTTGGAACTGTATCAAAGCCAATTTAATGTGCTCTCAAAATATGGCCCATGATTCCTAGTGGGATGCGCATCAATTCACATAGTACAACCAGTAGATTAGGTTGAAAAATCCAAAGGTGATGGGGAAAATGACCCGGGACCACTTGTCGATGGTGCTAACATCGGACAGGTTGGGGATTTTCAACTTGAGCTTGGAGGAGCGTCGCCGTAGCCGACAGTTGGCGCGGCTCCGCATGGCGCTCCGGTCCAGCGAGTGGTGGCCGTAGCCATCCCGGGGCGCCATGGGCTTCCTAAACTGGACGCCGGAGCTGTCGAAGGACATGACGGAATTCCGAGAGTCACTGACGCTGCTCCCCACGTCGGAAGGCATCACCTCGTTGTTCATGTCCAGCGTGGTGAGGAGGATGTTCCCGTAAGCGTCCACCTGCGGGGGGGAGACCGGAAAAGACGCCCAAAATCAGAGAGGGGTGGGGAAAAATGCTGAGTAGCATTCCCCAACAATCCCCTTAGACATCTAACATGGTATTCTAAAATAAAAACTCCCCTCCCGCCCTTTTAGCTGTCAAGCTTAAGCAAAATGCAGGGATGATATGGGATGTATTTTTCTCGCATGCAACAGAAATAGTTAGCTTCTTCATATAGACATTTAGTGTTTGATTCTTTTCACTTGCAAGACAAAGGCAAGTCATCTGAGAAATGCTGACAAGACGACTCTAAATGGCATGGGCTGGCCTACAGCTGATAGGATTGCTAAATGCATGTACCCCAACTTTTCTTTGTTCCTCGAGATACAGATTTCTTCGCTGTGTAAATGACCTGAAGGTGTTGGTTTGAAACGGCACGGAAATGGAGTCCTTGCAATGCGAAAGAAAAAAAAATGGAAAGAACATTAAAACGACTGAAATACAGGCAGATATATAGTCATAGTTTCTCAGAAATTGCACAACGTGTAAGACAGAGATCAACAGGAA
Organism: Poecilia formosa; assembly: GCF_000485575.1. Classification (NCBI taxonomy): domain Eukaryota; kingdom Metazoa; phylum Chordata; class Actinopteri; order Cyprinodontiformes; family Poeciliidae; genus Poecilia; species Poecilia formosa. The sequence goes on along the minus strand of NW_006799953.1, from coordinate 1,802,096 downwards.
GAACTTTTCTGAAATTCTGAAAAGGCATTTTCTTCCCCTCCCCATTTGTTCATAAAAAGTCTTTAAATACAAGGTAGCAGAGTGAGAGTGAATAAAGCCTACAGGATCAACATAGACAACAATCTAAATAAGAAATGAGAACGTTTACACCACCGTTGAGTTAGATGAATAGCTATCTCAACGAGAAAGTTTGTGCTCGATAAAAAGCAGTCGGTGCTTGAGGGAGAAGCGATGGATGATGGTGGGTGAATGCGTATTAGGCTGTGGTGACATCGGTATGCATGTGGAGAGGATTGCTTCGGGGTCTTGCGTACTGTACGAGTGGCTTCACGTGATACGGCTACGGTCAGAAATCTTTTCGCGCCGAACAGTCTTGTTTCCTACTCGAACTCTGACCGACGCGGAAGAGGTAAGGGAATAAGGCGAAGAAGGAAGATGCAAACCTGTTCCCTCAGGCGCTTCTCTTCGTATCTCGTACGCTCGTTGTTGACTTTGCCCAGCCTCTCATTGATTTTCTTCTGTTGCGCAGGGCCCCGGCCAAAGAACACGTAATTTACAAAGGCATATTCAAGCAGGGCCAGGAACACAAACACAAAACAGCCCATGAGGTAGACGTCGATGGCTTTCACGTAAGGAATCTTTGGGAGGGTCTCCCTAAGGTGGGTGTTAATCGTGGTCATGGTAAGCACCGTTGTCACACCTTGTGTCACACAGAGAGAGAGAGAGAAGCCAAGGAATCTTTGTTAGACACAGATCTCAGAGTTTGTTGTCCTGTGCTTTTAAATATTTCTCTAAACGGACCCATTCTCTCCATGGAAGGTCTACTGACATTTTTAACAAAAATGTTCCCAAATTATTAAGACCTCACTTCAGAAAGCATAAAAATTAAAACAACAGTAATGACAAAAATAAAAATTACACTATATAGACAACATGCAAATACAATAATATCCTAAAAAGAATCAGGAAAAAGCCTTCATTCTTTACTTTTTCATCTGCTTTTTAAATTAGTTTTTGTAATTAGACTAACGCTGTCGATTGACTGTAAAATGACATCAAATGAATCACAATTAATCGCTGTGCTTAACGTTGTAAGCTTGAATCGTAAAAATGAACGTTTTTAAAGAATGCTTCAGAAAACGATTTATTGTCTCAAACGGTTTTCCAGGATTTCATACTTATGAAGGTTTAAAAGAAGTCTTTTTTTCCCAAACATAATTTAGAGATGGTAACTATAAACTAGCTGTGCTTCAGTGGAAGGATAAGCCACCGTTGCAATAAGTAAACTACTTACTGCCCTGGTTTTATCCTAATGTCTCTAGTAGTGTTTTTTTTTCTTTCTTTAAGGATGTTTTTTTTAGCACTAGTGGACTTTATTTGACAGTAATCTGACAAATAACATGCACCTATAATATTTACTTTAGTTCTAGGAAAGGGAAGAGGCTGCAAGATGTAGCTCTGTATTGTTTTGCATTGCCAGGATCAGCAATAAACAGAACAATAAAAGAGGCAAGAGTCTTCCAAGCTTTTCCTTCTGACAAATGACAAATTAAAATTTTTAGCAGTTTTTAATATTAAAAGTGGCAACTGGAGACACCGTTATACATTTAGACAATTAGACATGAAATCGCTAATAGTAGCCTCACTGGGTGTAGTCTCTTTCAGGGTTAATAATCAGCCCACATTATGTACAATATTAGTGTGGATTACACTGTATCCCTGCTGTTCCTATTTTCTTTTTTTTACCCCCACAACACCAGCCAATTTGTGGCAACATCAAACAGAGGCAGGGGAAATTCAAAATGAGAAACATGGCAAAATGAAATTAACAGGAGTCGCTCGTAACCCGCGGCTACATGTTTGCTTCCTTATTCCATGTCCATAAATGTGGAAGATTTGTGCAGGAACATTTACACATGTGTGACAGCTGTGTGTTATTTGCTTCTGTGATAATTAGCGGATTCTTACGGGAGCAGTAAGAAGTTTAATAACGTAGCGGTGGCTGTGTCTTACCGAGGGCCACGCGAGCTGCAGAGGCATCATAATTGATCCAGAAGGAGACCCAGGAGAGGATGGTGATCAAGATGGAGGGCATATACGTCTGCAAGATGAAATAGCCTATGTTCCTCTTAATCCTGAAACTCAATGAGAGCCTTGGATATGAACCTGTGTGGAAATAGAATGGAGTGAAGTCAAGGGCAAGAGGAAAACAAAAAGTAAAATCAGAGAAAGCCAAAGGAAGGAGTAGGGGGGAAAACGTCGACACAAGTCAAGAGTTCCAAAGTCTGCACTTTGACAATGCACGGGGTAGTCATTTCTCCATTTGTTCAGATGGAGCACTTAATTTCCCCAAAGCGATAGATTCCTTTCCAGGGACAAGTTCGATTCCAATTAAACATGGCAGAAAGTCGCAAACACGGCACATTTTTCTGCAAGCCCCTATCTCAGCAGGCAGCTTCAGCGTCCCTGTGAGAATTGTCTCAGCGAGCTGCTTCCGCTTTTCTTTTTTTTTGCACTTTCTCTGTCCTCTAAATATTACCAAATGAGCATTTTAAAATTGGACGATTGGTGCTCACGCCTTTACACTGGAACAATATGGGGTATATACACAGTGAGTGAATCTGAGGAAACTCTGCAGTGAAACCAACAATCCTTGTGCCAATTAAAAGCCCGGAGTTTTAAGTCGTGCAATGCTAGTGCTGCCAGAACTCACTGCGTTGTATACTGTACCTATAAAACAGTTGTTTATGGACTGCTTCACTGCCATTTTAGAGGTACTCGGACAGAAAGTCAAATAATATCTTACCTGTAGTAAACCTGACCTCCCTAGACACCAGGCGGACGTCCACAATGGAGAACTGAGGTAATTCCAACTCTTTAACCCCGGTCACAGCTTTGTCATCTCCTTCCCAAAAGAATACGATGTCATCTGTTGTATATCCGTCTGTGTCATGAGCAGATTAGAGGAGAAAGAAGACGGGGGACATTAATGTTTGATGAAGACGCAGCAGAGCCTCTATTGGCTGGCATAACTCACTACCTTGATTGCATCAGACATTGGTACAACACCGGTTCCTTTATGGTTACGGTTTTCTGGTCTTAGCACTGGTGGTTTTGTACATCACTGTAGGTTCATCAAAGAACTTCAACAGGGCAAAACTTTATAAAAGTGACGGTAAGTTTAAGGATTACAGTGGGATTCCAGTCAGTTTGAGATACAGACTGGAATCCCACGCACTTCCAAGGCGGGGCAGTTTATCAGCACTCCGGATAACCATGTCTTCATCAACACCATCTCTCTTAAATTGCCTTAGACTGTCTTAATCCATTGTTGCCAATATTATGCTAATGGTGTCACTCTAATTTGATCTGAATGCTATTATATGCAGATGATATGTTCCTGTTTACCATATCCAAAGTGATATTCAGAAGGCTTTAGAGTAGTCAGCACTTTGAAGATGTCCTGCTGTCATGTCAGAAGATGAAAGCAAGTATATCAGGGTCAAGATAAAAAACAGATGGGGCAACTACTTTGCTGTGTGGCAGTTGTGTCAGTCTCTCGTAGTAATAAAAGGTCACCCTTTTCATCTACAGTCCAACATTCATCTTTGGTTATAAACTTTGTATAACAAGCAAGCTTCCTCTTAAGAGGTTCTGGCTTGCCCTCGGGAACAGGGTTTTATGGCTATTTAAGAAAAACTCAGGGTACAGTCGCCATTCCTACACATCAACAGACATGAGTGGAGATAGTCTGTTCCAGTGCCTCTCTATGGACGTTCTTTGGCCATATGCCACATGGAGCAGACCCCCAGGACAGAGCCAGGACTTGGTTAAGTGTATTTCATGACTGGCTTGGCAATGCCTCGGAGTCTTTTCAGCTAATCTGGAAGAGGCAGCTGGCAAGTAAGTCTGCGTGTGACTACTTTAGCTGTTTCACCTCTGACCCAGCTCCATGCAAGTGAAACACGATGGAGTTGTACAAAAATATGCTAGGCCAGTTTCTAAAAAGATTGGAGTAGGGTTATTGCTTCATCAATACCATATGTTTAATAATGTCTAAAGTATGTCACGTCACTATCAGAGTAATTGTCGTGTATTTTATTTTTTTTTGTGTAAAATGTTTATAGTTGCCAGAAAGCTGGCTTTAGGGGAAATACAGACCATCCGAAACAAACACGTTTCTAGAACACGTCAAGCCCAGACCTAAATCTGTCAGCCAACAATTACGTGCCACACTCTCTCCAGACTCCCATGAAGCTATATCACCGCATGTATTACGACCAGCATGAATATTCATTAACATGTGTCACATGCAATGACGCTGCCACACATTTCCTCCTGGCAAAGCAATTGAAAGTGACTACAGGAGCAGATTTATTGGAATAGGCTAGCCTGCACTTACTGCAGAGCTATTTCTCAATCGGGGTAAGTGTTACCACATTTCACATTCCGCAGCCCTACATACGGACCTGGGTGGCATTAAACTTACTACAGGACCAGGATTCATTACCATTAAATCTCTCCGAGGTTATAGGGTAAGAAAATGTGACATTGTCCATGAAATTGAAGCAACTGACTGCCTAATCCATCAAATTGATGGTTAATGCGCATGAGTCAATAGTGCAAAGCACTCCATGAGCATAAACAGCAGATATTCTTGCAACTTTTTAATTCATGGCCTGTCTATATTTCATTGCTTACTCCAGCGCCCCGGAGGTAACACTCTGCAGTTCTTATTCTGAACAGCTTGTACAAAAAAAAAAAAAAAAAAAAATCTGATGTATTGAGCAGGATCTGCGTGACTGATGGCGTGATCAGTGAAAATGATCACGCAAATGCAATTTTTAATTACACGACAAGCTTTTTCTTCTTCAGAATATCGATTTGTCCAACTTATCCTTAAAGTGTCTGGAGGCATGATTTGTTTGTGGTTTAAGTATGTGTGTGTTTATGTGTGTGTGTGTGTGCGTGTGTGTGTGTGGAACACCAGGTGTCTTTACAGAAACTCTTTGACTGTGTTTATTTCAAGCAAAGATTAATTCATGATCTCCGTTTGGGAAATTCAATGATGAGTCAGCGACAATGAAGGCAAAATTTTTATCCATACAATGTTTTACATTTTGGTGTCATTTTTGTAAAGCAGCACAACCAAAAGTTAACTATGGAGGATATGCAGAGATCAAGAGCCAAGTAATGGAAAATCTGTAAACTACAAATATTAGATTATGGAAAGTTAGCAAAAAGAAAGCAACTGCTTTAAAAAAGCAAGAAGTTGTTTTGTTTCCAGTTTCAAGCCATGCAAGAGGATGTGGCTACAGTTGTGTGCAAAACTGTATTTGTTGTGCAAAAGTTAGCACTGTGCAGCTCTAAAATATGTTTACTCAGAAGTGTCACAGAAGCTCAGAGTTAATTGGACTCTTGCCACATCTTTTCTTTCCACATATCAATCCTCCTCTACTTTGTGTTGGATCACATCAAGCACATTTGAGCTTATGTTTATAACATCACAATGTCAAAAAAAAGTTAGGTTGCATGAATACAGTAGCATTTTTAAATTTGATTAATTAGTAGAAAAACACTTATTGATCAAAAATGGCCAGCAAAGTTAATTTGGAATGATTAAGTCTTTCCAAAAACTCAAAGGTGGCATTAGTTTCTAAGGCACGATCAAAGTTTTGCACATTTTTCAAAGCATGTTTCATGTGAAATTTGCACTTTTGTAAGTAGTGGCCATAGCAGCAAGTTCTTCCACAAATTTCCCCACATATGTGACCAATCACTGACGCCCCGATACTCTGAAACCGAGAATGACTTCAAGGTATTCATCAAGCAGTGAATGCTTCGTACGAATTGTGCCTTGTGCTCTCAAGGGTTAATGAAAGCAGAAATCAATTTGGTCAGAGTGACTGAATATTCATCACGAAATGGATTTATTTGCAGGACTTACAGCTTTCAATTTCCAGAGTGCAGTTCTGTTCATCCAGAGGGTATCTCCTCAAGTCCATCATGCAGGCAGCAGTAGTTGTTATTCTAAGGACAGAGTGGAAAGACGTGAAGACACGGGTTAATACAAAGAGTGATTTTAACAGCTTTTGGTGCAGACAGAGACCCGCAGCTCACGAACCCACAACAACATCGCTGTATATGTGCCTCAAAAGTGACTCTAATAGTCGTTGAAAATATGAAGGATCTACTGCTGCTCAATAGGTCAATCGATGCCTATGGAAATGCGATCATGGAGCCTTGAGTGGATCTGAGTTGGTGGGAAACCTTGTCATTACGATTCGCAACGATTAAAATGTCAGCGGAGATCGTACCTTACGATCTTTTATGATAAAAATGCATTACCAAATTCTCCTTAGTATGATGAATATTTAGCATTCTACAAAACGTATGGAAATGTACCATTTTCTTACGTACTGTAAATCCCACATAGCTTTATGTTTTTTTATTTTTTTTCCCTCAGACGGCTGTTATTTATTGCCAGCGGCTTTCTGCAAGGTAGCTTTAGAAAAGATGTATGCATAGCAGTTTATTAGTGTCGGTCCTAATTTCCAGCAGCCCATGAAAAAAAAAAAAAGCTTTTTGCTACAAATTACACATACAGGGGTCCTTTTGCATTTAGCTGAGACATTTACCCATACAGCAAATTTTAGCAATTACATTTTTGCTGTTGATGCCAGCTGCTCTGTGTTCATCATACTGGATTTCATTAACTTCATGCCCTCCTTTGCAATTGCTTTAAGAATGAATTAGAAAAAAAAAACAAAAAAAAAACACAAGTTATATTTTACTCGTGTCAAAAGCCCAAGTTTTGATGTGCACAACATGCATCTTTTTCCTGTGTGTGACTGACTAAAAAGGATGCTACTCATTTGCTGGCCACAAACACAATGTCGAAAGGTTTTGCATTGCTGCAGTGGGCAAATGTACACAGGCCTGTACAATACCTAGAATTACTAATGCAGGAGATAATAAGCTGTTTGCCTTGGAAATATATTGCTCGAATACGGAGTCTGTAAATTGGTCACGGTGGCTTGCCCAGAGTTCTGTCGGCAGGTAATTGGAAAACAAAATATGTTCCCGCCGAAACTGATTCGGGCAGATATACACAGAGGCATGTACTCCTTCTGTGGACCGCGATGAGGAAAAAAAAGGCTCTATAAAGACAAAAAAACAATAATGCACGAACAAAAATTTTTTATAAATAAATAAATTGTGACAGGTATGAGCTGCATTCTGCTGCACAAGCACAAAGCTACACAAACTGCATTCTGTTCTACCCTACTGCACTGCTCTCTCCTGCTGCCTCTCAATGTTTCCCTGCTAAGAGCTACCAGATAGAGACCTAATTACACTAATAAGAAAGGTTTCTTGGCAATCATGATTTCAGACCAAAAGTCGGAATGAAACAGTTTATCATGATAGGTTATTTAGTGTTGGTAGGTGTGACACTCTGACAACATGAGGGGCCATATAGATTTGTAAATGAATCATACTTAATTACGGTTTAAAAAAAGAAAAAGAAGCTAAAATACAAAAAACATCTAAGATTAAGATAAATGTTCTTTGTTATAGTTCCAAATACATATTTTTAAAGATTTTTGTGGCACAGGTCGCCTTTATTTAACAGAAGTTGCAGGGAGTACGGGAAATTATACAGCGAATGGCCCAGAGAGGCAGGAGATTCAAGGATTTTTCAAACATGCCTGAAAGAATTATAGCCACTCCAGGTGTTTTTGATGCGGGAATAATATAACATTATATAAAGCTAAAACAAAAAATTGATTTTGCATAACAAAAAAAAAAAAGAAGCTAGAACAGATTGATGTTATTCTCTAAAGTTGGACTTTTTGGTAGGAATTGGATCTGTTTGTTCTGGAAAATGCTTTGAAATGACGGCGAAAAAAAAATTAACGAGCAACATTACTGGGGCAACCAATAAAAATATTTACGTTCAAAGGTTTGCCAACTTGAAGCCAATATAAAAATCTGCAGCATAAGCTTGTTGTGCCCCACGTTTATTTAACCGAAGATGGGAAAGAAGCCAAGTGCATTGTATTTTTAAAAATTCTCAAAAGAGTTGCAGATCCAGTCAAAAACTTTGCACTTTCAAGTGCAGACTGAGTCAAAGCACCGCTCTGTGCCTGCTACTGATCCAGCCACAGGTCCATCAATCAGGTCTGCCCGGAGTGACTTCAACAGTCCATAAAACCTGTCGTCAGATATTTCTTGGCCCAGTTTTCACATTTCATCTCATGTGTCTTGTTCAGTGGTTGCCGGGTTTTCGGGCCTCCCTACCTCGAACACGTCCGTGGGAACCGAACGCCTCGTCCACTCCGGCTACAGGTTTCAGTTCTGGGACGCGATGGCCCCGGAGGAGAACGGGTTCCTCATGGGGACGTGTCAGATTCTGCTCAGCTCTTGGGTTGGTTGTTTGCATATTTTGCTCTCAACGAGTTTTAGACAATTTGCAACAAAACGTCCGATGACTCTGTGATGGCGACCAAATGTTGTGCTGTGTCCCCTAAATAACTTGTACAATTTTGGACTGTTTTAGAGTCGGTTACGTCTCATTTCTTGGACCCGTTTTGCCCCAGGAACAGAACCTGCCAAGTCATTATGAACACTTTGATACAGGGCATCTTCTTCGGTCCACATTTCCCTCAAATACAATAATGTTACTTGGTATCGGTGAAAAAAATGCATAAAATGTTCTTATAATTCATAATTCTGTTGCCTATTTTTACTTCTTTAAAAAAGCACTGGTGTAGCTAATATTTCTGTTCAAAGGCTTCATGGATATTAGACCACCAATCAGATTTTATTGACAGACAACAATAATCTGAGTAAATATACAAAATGCATTTTTATTATTTAATTTTTTTTCACACATTTCTCTGCCTCGCCTCGTCGAATGAGGCACCAGCTGTGATTCACCACAATTTCTGGTCGAATTCCACGAACCATCTTTAGGACAAAGAAATCCTTTAAGTAGAACTCAACAAGTAGACTAAAAGAAAGCAACACATCGTGTCCAGCTCCAATGAAATTAAAGAGCAGAAGAAACAGAAGAAAAATGAAGCTTTTTGGCTTCTATTAGTCCAGAAAAGATTACAGCTTAACACATACTCTGCGGTTTTCAAAATCTTACTGGACTTGAGCGTGTCACACTGTGCCAACTTGACATAAAACTTTAATGATAACCCCTGTTACATTTATTAATGTTTGTTGCTGCAGCTTAATCATCTCAAGCCTCTCTTTGCTGCCAACAGTGCCTCAGCCGATCTGTAGGTTTAGGGGAGAATAAATGTTTCACATAATAAAAAAGATTTTTCCCTAAACAAAAAAAAAAACAAAAAAAAAAACGAGACCACCACTGAAAAACTGTCTTTGGCTGGTTTTTCTTTAGTGATCCGATCATTTAATGATCAATCATTTATAATTCAACGGAAATCTTTAAGGGGACACGGTGCTTTTTATGCTACTGTTCTTAAAGCCAACACCAGAAAGCCACTGTAAAAGTTACAAAAGTGCCATGTGGTAAAAAAAAATAAAATAAAAAAATTCCGGCTCTTAGTTTTAGTGTCTCCATTAGTGACTGCATTGACGTTTTCCAGTCGTACTGTTACCGGTACCGGTGCCAGATCAGGCCGTCCTCACACACTAAGTGACCGTGAAAGAAGGAGATTAGTGAGGGACGCCACCAGGACAAGCGTGATTAGGAGATGCAGCAGCTGACATGGGAGACTCTGCAAACAACAACTGTTGTCCAGGTTTCCAAGAAAACTGCGTCCACACAAGACGTTTATTGTCGGATAACGACAATAACCCGAAGCATCCGGCTAAAGCTACGCATGAATGGTTTGAAGACAGCAAGATGGTTGGTCTGTACTGGCGTAATAGTAAGGCATGCAAAGGGACAAATACTTTTTATAGACAATGCAAACAATTGAGGACCCTATCATGAATTTTATATATATATATATATATATATATATATATATATATATATATAAACTTACATACTTCAGCTTTAAATCAAACACCGTTTTTCTGTTGTTCAAAGTCAAAAATCCTACATATCCTGATAGAGTAAGGCAGGGGAAAGAGCCAGCCGCCTGAAGCAACAGACGGGGATGAATTCTCGATCCCTTGGCAAATGCACACCAGAAATAAAACTGATTTTATATGTGGCAGCTAACAAGTCAGGAGAGAGTCATCACTTGAGCAGACACGGGTCGGGACGGCTCGCTGCGAGGGTTTGGGATTTGGGCTTGTCAGCAGATGTAGGTCAGCAAATTACAGTCCCATCAGAGATGATCAGCTGCCTCAGACCTGAGCAGGCACTGCAGTCTGGCGCTCAGCTCGCTTTATTCTCAGCATATTTCAAGACGTTCGAGGTGCTTATGCGACTTTAAAGCCAGCCCCACAAAAAACAACATGCAAACAAATGTATTAACGCCAATTAAGGCCATATTTGTGGGAAATCAATAAGTTCCGATCCCATGCAGGCTAACCCCGTAGTCGTCTCTGTGTGCTTTGCTTCCCTACCAAAGAAGATAATTGTACTATCACAGCACTTGGCTTCATAAAAGGAAGAACAAGAGAGAACAGAGTCTGGAATGGAAAGAAAGAAAACACAATCTGGTGAGAGCTTAGCTCAACAAAGCCCCCAATGCTCAGAGGACCCAGTACACTATCAAACAGCCTCCGTAAGTCTGCTAATGATGATTCAGCCTCTCATTTCACAGGCAAGGTAGGACTACCAGCTCTACGCCGTTTTAACGTTTAGACTTCTTTAGCTCATGTTCAACGACATTCTCACGCTTGGATGGAGCCTCAGAACACGGCAAAGATTTTTAAAAATGCTCTCGAAAACAAAAGCAAAGAGATTATTAGATGGCGCGTGGCGATTATATCCACAGTACATGTGCATCATTGTACTTCCATCAATCTTGGACGATGGTAGGAACACGTCAAAAATGTGTGTTCCTACACGTTTCTCATGTGAAATGACAGCTCTTTTCAGATTTAACTTTCCAGATTAGAGTGTTTATGTTCAAAAATGAATTCATGACAGATATTTCTACAGTTTCCAGGCGTGAAGTGTTAAGTATAGAAGAACCATGTTTTCTCAAAGCCCCAGTGGGTCGTGGCAGATTGGCTTCTCGTACTGAGCCAGGTTCTGCTGGACGTTTATTCCTGTTAAATTGTGGTTTCTCATCAGGCGTTGCTGTAAAGTCAACGAAACAAAGCAAGCGATCACTACATGCTCGTTATGAGGAGTGACTTCAATCTGCTGGGTTTTCTTTGATTGAAACTTTTAAAACTAATTTCATAACTTTTGATAACTTGGAATACTTGGAATGCATGTGTGATTGACTTGAAATAACTTTTTATTTGTCAAATGTCTCAAGACAACATTTGTTGTGAATCGGCGCTAAATGACTGAATGAACTGCATTGATTTAAAAGAACTGCATTGCTGTTTGTCTATGTATGGCTGTCACAGTCTTTCCGACTATAAAACATTTTTTTTGTTTTTGACACAATCACATTTTTTTTGTTCTACCAAGAAAAGCCAGAAGTAAAAAAAAAAGACTGGCTTAAGTTGGCAAAGTTTTTGTTCCTGAGAAACTTGATTCTTCCACTAGAGGCACCAAAGTGCCTTCTAAACTACTGACAAAGGACCAATGATCAATGATCAATGATTTGAATAAGATTGTTTAAAAATATAATAAAAGAAAATAAATGCACATAAACTGGTGGCCATTGGTCACTTTTGATCAAAAATCTATAGTAACCACAGCAGAAGTTGTTGCTTTACCCAAATGTATGCCATGAATTTGTAATGCTTCATGACAATTTGCATATAGTTAAAAAAAAAAAAGAGTCTGTTTGAGAAACTGCACAACTGGTCACATTTCATACATTATTATATTTTTCTAATGGACTTTCAAGAAAAAAAAACTAAAAATTTTAAAGAAAGTTTACTCAAATCTTTTTCAACTTGCACATAACGTAAAAGTAGGTAAGTAAGTCATTTTATTTATATGGCACATTTTCAGCAACAAGGCAGTTCAAACTGCTTAGGTTCAAAGTAGTTCTGTTGAATTGTTGCAAGCAGGTATTATCTTCCTGTATTAGATAACTACTCTCTTGTCATCTGAATTTAGCAAAATCCAAGAAAACCTCACTTAAATAATTTGGGGTTTATAAAATTATGAAACATATATTCTATCTACATTTCCTAAATGAAAAGTTATTGGCTTCAGCTGTCAGTTTACATGACAAAAGTAAATGTGTTCTTTCTGTGCCAGTTATAGAAACCTGCATACATAAAGAAAAAAAAATACTATTACCATTCAGTGCTACATCCGTTAGATATATTAAAAAAAATTTAGAGCAGAGTTATGAAACAGAGTTTATGTCAGCTTGTACTGGGAATAAGCGCAAAAATAGAACTGGTTGATCAAGGCAACTCATGTTAAAATCACAAGAAAGTCTGTCTTAAGAGGCTAAAAATACAGATAAACAAAAGAACTAGCACATTTCACAGTGACTGAATAAAGGACCACACAAAGGGGTTTATTGTGGGCGTGATTGTCCTCGGTTCGCATTCTGCCTGTGCGCAGACACGTCGGCGCAGGGGAGCAGGGAGGGGACTTATTCAACCGGCCGGGGTTAAAATGTGTCGCACACAGTGTGTAACAGTCAAAGTTGAGAGCCACGAAATGTAAATGAACCGGAGTAAAAACTATAAATGTCTATAGTTGGTTGTGTCTTTTGTTCTGTAAAATAATAATAATAATAATAATAATAAGGATCTCCATACAACCCTCGAGCAAAGTCAAACATTTCAACAAAGCGCTTTAATTATATGCTTGCAGGAGCCTCGTAAAAAGGTCCTGGATACACCACTGGATGTAGATTATGAGCTGCCGCTAATTACAGAACAGTGCAAAAAAAAAAACAAAAAAAACAAAAAGGTCTTGGGCTTGATGTCATCTGCCATACGCCGTTACTGCTGAGAGAAATGATCACTGGAAATGAGTTCTATTTATACTTCTGAATATTTACCCATCATTATAAAACTTGGTTTCCCCCCACCCCCTCTTTGAGGACTAATTTTCTAAAATAATATTTTAAGAAAGAGAAAAAAAAGGGCTTTTTGAATTCACCTTTTCTCACTATTTTGTCATTTTTTTCTGTCTGCAAAATACTTGGCATTCATTGCAATTCATAAAAAAAGCAAAGAACTGAGAGTTGATCAGTTGCAGCCAGACATCTACATGAGACCAACGGATATCGTTTGAGGAAGGATGGATTTTTCCACCAACAGAAACCCGTCAACGTTATTGCATCTTACATTGGGATTCTGCTACAACTATGGAAGCAATATTTAGAAAGCCGATCATTTCTATTTCATAACATGCAATTAGAGAAAATGAGATGACCACACTTCATACAGGGGTTTCAGAGTAATAGGGGCTGAGTACAAATGTGCATCTCATTTTTCAGATGTTTGAATGTTGAAAATTACTCAATGTTTAATGTTAAGCACTACTTTGTGTTACTCTATCACAAACAATCCAACTAAAACGCAATAAGGTTTGATATTGTATCTGGGGGAAAAAATGGCAGTGCATTTTATGTAGTTGAAAATGCTCTGTAAATTGTAGTTGTGCTCTAATGTGATAGGTAAATGTTGGTCAGGTGTGGATACTCTGATCTGCTAACAGGGGAGGGAAAATTTAAATGATTCCACACATGCAAAAGCACAACCTCCCCAGAGCTGGTGTAAATCCCGCCCGGAGCCCTGATGTTATTTTGCCTTGTTTGTACTTCTCCGGTTCCAGCGGAGCCTTCGGGAGCGCTGAGCAGAGCAGCTGGGAATGTTTATTCAGATCAGATGGCGCACTGTAATTTAGCACAATCCTGCCACTGAATTCTCCCGAGTCCCTATACTTGCTTTGATTAACGGTGGTCAAAAGGTTTGTTTTTTTTTGTTTTGTTTTTTTTTATGTCGAACACACATTAACACACACGCTGCATTTAAATGTTGCAGAACTGTTTATCCAATATATGCAGAGTTAGCCTACTGCACTTTTTGTTTTTTTGCGAATTAAAAAACTTTGGGTGCATGAGGAATAAAGTGTTTACAAAATGTAGCTCTGGTTTTTAACTCTCACTGTTGTTCACTGTACACCAAGGCTGGGGCAAAATGTATTATATATTTATTACCGGAAATTTTTTTGTGTTTTTTCTCTGTAGTGTATGAAATCTGTAGTTTCTGTTGTACACTCACCAGCGGAAATCTGGCATGTTTACCTGTTTTGAACTTCGAGACCAGTGAGGCGACCTTTCTACTGGAGTAACAATAATAGTAAAGATTAAATTATATTTTCTCTACTACTACAATAAATCAGCAAGTCAGAGTCATTAAACATGAATTAAAGAAATAATACTTTATTACTTTGTTACTACTTTGTTTGCTTTATGTAAGTGAACATTGTTAGCTTACATAAAGAAAGCTAACATGCTTGTGTGTGTGCTAGCTTACATAAAGTAAGCAAACATTGTTAGCTTACATAAAGAAAGCTAACATTGTCACCTTACACACGTGTGTGTGTGTTAGTTTGCGCACACACACTCAAAAAGTAAAGTTAGTAAACCAACTACACTTTTTGTAAAGTTAGCTAACTTTAAAAGTTAGCTAACTTTACAAACAGTAAAGTTAGCTAACTGTACAGAAAGTAAATTAACTGACTTTATGTTAGCTAAGCTTGTTAGCTGCCATAAAGTAAGCTAGCACTATCATTCCATTTTATATCCTTCTAGAATGACATTACAGAACCTAAACGTAATCTGAACTTTGCCACAGCTCTTTAATGAAGCAAAACACATCACCAGCTTCTTTGCATTAATCACAGTACCATATTAAAGTGAGCTGACTTTGAAAAAAAAAACAAAAAAAACAATCACTCCTGATTTTCAGCGAAAACGATCTAACTTTTTTAACACCCCATGGGAATTTCGACGGGTGCCACTATTCACATTTGCTGTTGACCTAAGTGTCTGCTTTGTCAGAATGATCTGAGAGGTGCTGACGATTTTACACCTCTTTTTTAGGCTTCCAGGGTCAGTGGATGTGTGCCGGAGTGTGCCTCTCGTTCTTTGAGAAACACTGAGTATATATCTGGAGTCACGTTAGCGGACCCTTTGCTTTAAAAATAACACTTTAAAGGCTGCTTTGCTAGTGCCAAATATAAATCTGTCATTTTTCATCCTGTCCTGGGGCCAAACATGCATACAAACAGGGATGATGATTTTATTATTTTTTTTCTACAGCTACAGGTGATGTCAATGTGTTCTTCTTACTCTCATTCTGTTTGTTTTAGTCTTCTCTATCTATAGCTTTTATTAGATAAAATTCTTATAGTTTTTTTTGCACTATTAATTGAAATGTATCCTTTTTCTAAATCCTCATGATACAGTATAACCACTTACTTAGGGTCAGAGGAAGGTGAAGTGTATCTTAGCATGCATGATAAGTTTTTCCTGTATCCATACTTTTTTCTCTCAGACACTTCAACTTCCTGAATTATTAAAGCTTTGTGAGCTTCTCTGAGAAATAGACGACTGCATCGCAGGGCAAGATTGCCTCGAGGTTGATATTGAAATTATGAGCTCAAATCATAATTTCGCGTAAGAAATCTGTGCAAATTTCTCCATTCATCATTTAAAATTTTATTTTTTCATTATTTCTTTCCAGTAAAATTTCTTTTAATCTTCTTCAGCGATCTTTATCGATAGCAGCAGTGAGTAATGTTTTTTTTGTTTTGTTTTTTTTCTTTGCACTTTGTCTGCTATTTGATTTATTTTTAGTGAAATTTTATCTTTGATTTTATGTAAAACACTTAACGTAGATCTTATTCATTTAAGTATTAAATAAGGCTCCAAAACTCAAGGAATGATTTAGTGTCTCGTCAATTTAAGGCACAGATCCAAATTTAAATGCTACTTCCCAGCACTTTCTGACAAGAATCAGTCATAAAGACATAATTCACTTAGTTGAAGAAATTCATCGGTAAGCGATTTGAATCTGACCATTTTCCCTCGATCAGCTCTGGTATAATATTTATAAAATATTAAAAAAAAATCTTGCTAATTTAATACATCAAAAATGAATATTTTGTTTGTTTTTTTAGTCTGTAAAAACTAAAATATAGGTTCATTACATATGGGTTGATGCAAAAATAGGAATAATTTCACAATGCCTTCATTTCACTGTCGATGAACCTGGCACAGTTTTGGGTTTTTTTGCGCTTTATGGCCAATATTTTTAGGATTTTTAGGATGAAAATTGGAAACAAACTAAGTGGTAGGTCAGAGGTCAAACAAAACAAAAAGTAAGTATGTGACAGGTAAACTCTGACTATCACCTTTTTCTAAGTTTCTTCCCATTTATTAGTTGAATCAATAGCAAAAAAGAAAAGACAAAATAAACATAATTGGCTGACATAAAAAAGCACTTTAGCACAAAAAACAAATTACCAAGTAGCTGAAACTGAAGGACAATGCATTTTTCATGTATCAGGTCTGGAGTAGGTTTTTTTTCTGTTTCTTAAATACATGATTTTAAGATTCTAATCTATGCAGTTTTTTTTGTCTTTTTTCTATACTTTATTGTCCTGCACATCTCCTTTTAATGTTGAATCCTGCAAAAAATAACGCAAGAAGCTTATCAAAAATGCAAATCCTGACAAACACCAGGGAAATTCCATTAGTTCTTAAAGGACACATAGTGCCATTTTATAGCATAATCAACTAAGCATGTTACCTTCAGTTATTACAGAAATGTTGTATTGATCTAACATGACTTAAAAGAAACTTGACCTTGTAGTTTAAGCCTTGAAATTGGCCTCTGTCTCTTTAAGAAGCTCCTACTCTTTCCGACTCTCCGCCTCCAGCGCGTCATCACAACAGCGCTTCTCGTTGTTGCCGTTCTTAGGAGTGTTGGACAGACTCACTAGAAACCCAAACGGTTCTCCTGCTCTTACCTTAGTCCGTATAGGACGGTGCCATCAGGGTGCAGTCGGATCATTCGGTTTTTCACCGTCACTCCATGAAGAAAGGACTTCTTGTCATTAAGGAAGTAAGTATCAGGGAGCCACAGCTGGTCTGCTACACGGTTGTCCAAAGTCAGGTTCAGTTTCAGCTCTCCGTAGGCCAAACGCTTGTCTCTCCAGCTCTGCTGGAAATACATTGTGATGGTGTAGTCCTGCGAAATATGAACGCACAAAATGAAAATGGTAAAAAGGAGACATTTGGAAGCTTCAATAAAAACAGGACAATAATAAAAAAGATCTAAAGTGATTAATAGATAGGTAACCTGCTCTGTGCTTAGACTTAATGGATAATTCAGCAAAAAATATAAATGGAAGGAAGGAAAGAAGGAGAAAGTGGAAGAAAAGGAGCTGAACTCTGCCTGCGGTTGACATCAGAGAAGAGCTGACAGACAGAGTGACGTCACTTCTTAGACATCAGCCATATTGTATTTCTCTCTGCTCAGCCTGCCTCACTAGTTGCCAACAAATTAACTGCTTACCCCCCAAAAGGAAATGTTTTCAGTTTCACTGCGTGATCAAGTATTTGCTTAGTTTCCGTCTTTGGTTAGTTTCACAACCAGGCAGCAGAGTTGTGGATGAAGCCTCCCAGCGGCACAGATACTGTCGACCTGTGGACGGTGGAGGGGGGGACAAACACAAGACCAAGGAGAACACAACTCACCATGTTTACTTCTGAGATGGAGTCGATACTGGCTATGTTGATGCTCATCCCTACGATGACTGGAGGACCTGAAGGGGCAAAGGAACAAGGAACACGAAG
Organism: Poecilia formosa; assembly: GCF_000485575.1. Lineage (NCBI taxonomy): Eukaryota > Metazoa > Chordata > Actinopteri > Cyprinodontiformes > Poeciliidae > Poecilia > Poecilia formosa. The sequence goes on along the minus strand of NW_006799953.1, from coordinate 1,784,202 downwards.
CAAAGAATGAGCCTCGACATGTTGATTGTCTTAAAAGTACCGTTTTCAGCTGATTATTAGTGTTAATTGTGAAAAAGAGACACACTTGTATACATGGTTTTCAAAATTTTGTATTGTGGGGAAAAAAAAAAACTTGAAAATTCTAGCAGTGACAGCTGCAAATCTTTTTCGAAGACAAAGAGCAAGAAGGAAGAGGAAGAAGGGCAAAGAAAAATAAGTAGGTAAGGATAAAATAAAGTTTGTTGATTTTTTCCTTTTCTTCGCTGTCCTGTGGATCTTTTCCTTTGTCCACCTTTACCTCCTCTTCTATTTCTTCTCCTTTTAGGTCAAGTCCTGTGCTGAATATCACCTGATTGGTGATAGTTGACATCTAGTCTGATTGGTGTAAAATCCAGCCAATCAGATCAATCAGAAAAGTTCCATCCCAAACTCACAAATATGCACACTAAACACAATTTTCTCGTGAGAACTTTGTGCTCTCTCCATTTATACATGCTCTGTTGTAATTGCTTAATAAGGTCCTTTGGGTTTTTGGCAGGAATGCACCACCTTACACAATGACTTGAGCAGTATTAAACAGTATTCTTTAACTTAATTCTCCTTTTGACATGTCCATAATGTTATCCCTGACTTCTGAAGAGAAAACCAGATTTTCTTTTCTTTTTATTGTTTTTAAACACAGAACATGTTTACAATTACATACATCATCTTCAACTAATCAAAAAGCAAAAACAACAATACAGGCTTGTTCCCTAACTTTTGTTCCCAAACGGTTCTCCTGCTCTTACCTTAGTCCGTATAGGACGGTGTCATCAGGGTGCAGTCGGATCATTCGGTTTTTCACTGTCACTTGTGTCAAAGTTAATTTACTTTGACACGCTGTCTGGCACATGTGTTGCAATTTGTACAATTAAGAGTATTTTGACTATTTTGACAGTCATTTTCTTCTCATTATGTTTTAATTCATGCTCCCCCTGGCAAATTTTGGCATATGTATGTTATTTACTGAAACAAGTAAAGTAAGAAAAAAACAAACAAACAAACATTCAAAAACAACTTTATCCCTGACCTGCCTGTGAAAAATATGACAAAGTTCGTGGGATGTAAATATTCTTACGCCGTAAATCACTGCAGTATTTTATGAAAGAACAATCATTTTCAATGTGAGTTCTAGTAAAGTGTTGGTATAAGGTAAGGTAATTTTATTCATATAGCACACTTTCAGCAACAAGGCAAATCAAAGTGTTTTACATGAGTCAAAAGGAAATACAAACAAAATAACAAACCAAAGGAAAAAAGCGATCCCAGTTTTAACTTCACAAGACAACCTCTGTCCAACCACAACCCAACAACTGCTTCGTCTGGGGCGAGGCACCGGCAGCACGAGCGAAACGCCGTATGAGAAATGCATCGCCCTCGGAAGCTCACCAAATTACCCCGGGAGAACGCGCTCATCCGTACTAATTTCTATGTTAGGAACCCATGTTAGGGAACGGGACGAGCAACCATTGCTCATCTTCATAACGTGTTGCAGATATGTAAGCAGTTATGCGCAATTACTCTCCAAAGTGTACAACAACACTCAGTCCACTTCAGTATTCAGACAACTCGCTGTCGACAAGTATAATCCATTCACAGTGTCCGTGTACCCGACAGCCAGCGAGCGCCGGCGTTGTGCGTTCTGTATTAATATTAACAGGAAAAACAATGAGCGAATGCAAGTTTATGAGTTTATAAAGCCTATTGTGTTCAATGGTGCGACGATAAGTAATAGCTAGTTTACCTCATCCTACCGCAAGTAGATTTAGCTGTTTAAAGTAAGTAACTTTGCCTAAAGGACAAATCCAGGAATATACACTGCTCAAAACATAAAGGGAACACTCAAATAACACATCCTAGATCTGAATGAATGAAATATTCTCATTGAATACTTTGTTCTGTACAAAGTTGAATGTGCTGACAACAAAATCACACAAAAATCATCAATGGAAATCAAATTTATTAAACAATGGAGGCCTGGATTTTGAGCCACACACAAAATTAAAGTGAAATGTTCCCTTTATTTTTTTGAGCAGTATATATATATATATATATATATATATATATATATATATATATATAAACATTCCGTTTAAAAAGAAGTCACAGCGAGAGTATTTGGATGTCTGTCACTCTCGGCGACTTCTCTGTGCGAATCATCGATATATATATATATATATAAGAAGTCACAGCGAGAGTATTTGGATGTCTGTCACTCTCGGCGACTTCTCTGTGCGAATCATCGTTATTATTTCCTTTCTGTGCATATGCCTGAGCTGAGCACCTTTTCCCCCGCTCCCTTCCTCTTCGCTTCCACTGTCACCTTCACTTTGCCTGATCAGGCCGCAAAACACAAAACGCTGACACCAAAAACAGAAAGTACACAAGTGCATAGCAAGTGTGGCAGAGCTGAATCAGGATTTTCCCATAATGTAACTTGTCTTTATAGAAGAAAATGGCATTTTTATGGGAATCATAAACAACACAGGAGCGGCTCTCATGCAAGAAGAGTTTGCGCATATGCAGTATACGGCGACTCCGAGAGGACCGGAGCTGTGAACGATGAATTTAATCAAGATGCGCGGTTGTGAAAAAGATACATTGCTGCTGTTTTTTCTGGTTTGCAGTCGTGCTGCGCTTTTCACATTACTGACTAATGACTTGACCTGCGCTGTCGGAGATGTTCGACACTTGGGATATTGTTTTATAACCTAAACATCTCTACAACTTTCTCCCTGACCTCTCAGTTGTGTTCCTCTGCCTTTATGACGCTGAATAATCATTAATCATCTTTATAACTGTCTTGGAGGCAGTTGGTTAAAACAGTTTTTATGTAGTATTATCAGAATAAGTGGAGTTGAAAGCAAAAGCACGCCACACTTTTCAGATTGTGTGTAAAAAAAAACAAAAAAAAAACCTAGAAAACAGCATACCCTTCTCCTGCACAAATACAGACTGCTTAGTGTTGGTCTAGCCCATAAAATCAATATAAAACATATTGATGTTTCTGATTGTAACAAAACAAAATGGAGAAAAGCTACAGGTGAATACTTCTGGAAGGCACCGTAATTTGGCCCATCAGTACACGGCGAAGACGGTCATGAACTGTCATGAATCAAATCTAATCAGTTGCTGCTTATGTCAATGAACACGCCACCAAAGTTCAGAATCATTTTCTCTCAGATTACAACATATTGATCTTTTCTCCTTTGAATCGTCTTAATATCCAAAGCTTTGGGAGAAGCAAAAGAAAAAGAAAAACAAAAGTTAGCTTACGGCGGGGGAAAAAAAAAAACACTGTTATAGAGGTGCCGAAATTTAAAGCTAGTGCATAAAAAAAATCACCAACATAACCCTTATCGCCTCAGCTATCCTCCCTAGAGATGCATTATCAGTCTGCAGGACTGTATTCTGAATGTAGGACATGACTATAAATGAAGTCCAAGCTGCTTTTCACCCTCACTAGGTATATTGTCTGGAGCTGTTATAATAACACACAGCCATATTTAGGATGTCTGGATAGAATTAGCAGCAGAATGGCGCTCTAAGCACAATTCCCTGTGGAAAATAGGACCTGAATGAGCACTACTGTTGGTAAATTTCTAGTATTATTTGGTTTGATGACTAATTAGCTTATTTAAATTATGCATTGAATTGCGGAGCCTCATCAGTCATGCTCAGATAACAATGAAATGTGCTCACAAACTAAATTATATGCTGTCTTTTAAATATGGGTTCAACATCTAATATCCATACAACCAAATAGTAACAGTCTCGGTGTATATTCTCCTGGTTTTGAATAGAGAGTGCAGGGAGTTCAAACACCTCATGCAATTAAAACGCTCACTGATCCACGGCCATCAAGAAGCTGAATGTGGCTCAGAGAAACGGCTCTACAGGCTGTAGTTTCCATGCTTGTAACGGGAGAACGAGCCAGGACCCCGCAAAGGCCACCGGGTTTACTCTGCATCTGCCTGTCTGAAAATCATTCTCAAAAAAACATAAGTGATTAACGTAATTAACGCTGCTCAAATCAGTTACTTTATTCATCATATAAAAAAAAATACAACAACAACAAAAAGCCATTTTGAAGCTATTATGTGGCAAACTTTGCAAATGGGTGAGGGCGCATGATTAGAGAGCTGAGGAAGCTTGGCTAGCTATGTATGGATATAATTGAGTAACAAAGGTCTTCTCTACATTATGTCTCGTAACAATTGAAGTTCTGGTGAAGCTTAAAGAAGGGTTAGTTTGGCAAAACAAGATCCAAAGCTTTGAACATCTGGAGAAAAAAAAGGACTAACACAATCACAATGATAGGATGTAGAAAAAAAATAATCATAAAAGTAGCCAAAAGACCCACAGATATTCTGGAAGGGGTCCTGAGGATTGAGAGTGTGAATACTTTTGCACCATTGCTTTAGCGGGTTTGCTGGAACCCTGGTGCTCAGTGAAGTCGTGATCCTCTTGATGTTTATGACCATAAGGTTTTGGATCAATAAAATAATTCTGATTGTGCTGTAACTAATAACTCCCCAATCACTACAGTAAACACTTTTGTTATTATTATTATCAAGTAATCAACTGACCAGAGTGTCTCAAAAGTAATTTAACTGTAATTTATCCTGATCAAACTTTCATCGCTAACGGAGACTGCAATCCCTCTGTCTCTTTATGGCCCAGTTCTACTCTCTAACTTTTTTCGTCTTCACTAAATGTTCTAAAGCTTTGTCTTAAGTAGCGCTGCGGACCATCACACTTTGTAAAGGCAACAATAGCAGCTTTTTCCCTGAGATGTCAAAGTGCGTACACAAAGCCTCAAACCTCACCGCCGGTGCTTTGGCATATTTCAGCAATACTTCTGTAAAACAGAGGCAATCCCAAAATAAAACCGTTACCAGAGCTTGCATCCGCAAGTTGGGGGGAAAAATGAGGAATATTTCAAAACGCCATGTTTGGTGTGCCCATTTTCCTGGAGTTAGAATCCCTACGGCGGGTAAATGTCGCCAAGTTAAAGACAATGCAACGTCCCGAGGCAAAGAGCATTTTTGGTGAACAATAACTAAAATAGGGTGTAAACGCTCTCAGCGCTGTTTCCACCAAATGTGTCAACATGCCCCGGTTTCTCTGACGGACGCCGGCCAGCGTCTCAGCGGGAGGAGCAGCAAGCAGATTTCAGACTGAGCTTTGGAAATAGATGTGGTAGACTGCAGCACAACAGACCCAGCGAGAAAACACATTGAGCAAATCTTTCATTGTCTACCAGTGTTTGCCGTCCGTATGTGGCTCTCGGTTAGCTGGGCACGGTGACAACAATCGGAGGGTAATTTTCCATTAATCAAATTAAAGTTTGCACTGCGACGTCTTTGATGCCTACAAGGAGTGGCGCTAGGCTGGTCACTCTAATTCTCACATGCCTGCTGTGAGCACGAACTGGCCGCAGTTAGGTTGATTTTTTTTTTTTTTTAGCAGAAATGAAACACAGCAGTAGTAATCCTGAAGATGTATGATGATAACTAAATTTAATCTAACTGGTGTTAACATTGGTTTATTAGAGGATGCCGGTGACGAATATTAGACCCCTTAACAAAATGCATTCCTTGTGCTCACCCTAATTATGTTTTGTAACAACTATTATAAAGAGAGAGTAGAAGTAATATCAGCTGTTTACATAAAAAGAGACATATTGCAGGTTTGTGTGACATAATTGAACATATCAAGAAGAGAAATGTGGACCTCCACATGTCTGGGATGACTTTGGGGATGATTTAAAAAAACAAAAAAAACTCAGTTTGCTACTGGAGTGTCTATTCATCATACTATTGAGCAGGGAGAGAGACTCTGTGTCCCAGAAATTAATGCCTTTTAGTGAAAAATGAGCATACCAACACCAGAAGATGAACAAAATACCTTAAAATATGCTGGCCAAAGCTGGGGAGAGATGTTAACTGTGAGTTCTGTACTGACATGGGCTGAAAAGCCAATTCCAGAGGAGGAGACCATTAATCCAGAAGCAAAGGAAAACATTTGTTTTGATAATCCACACAGGAATTAAGACCTAGATCTTTGGAGACATGTCCTGTGGTCCAATGAAATTAAAATTAAAAGCACTTACATTTGTAAGAAAAACTGTAAGGAATCCTAATGGTGAAGTACAGAAGTGGAGGAGGTTTTTAGCTACATGAGGGACTGGTGCTTTTCACAAATTACTATCTGTTCTATCTGGTTCTATCTGGAGGAGTAGTAGTGGACCAAAAATCCAGCAGACTGCTGTGAGAAACTTAAAATAACACCTCATATATTTTATCCAAACCACTATAAGGCCTTTAGCTGCCAATAACTCTTTCTATTTTCTTTAACAGAGAACATTTTTAGTATCCCTCCCCTAGTCAGTTGGCGGCAGACGGCCACCATCACCGAATTTGGTTCTCTCTTTATACCGGTTTTATGAACAGAGTTGAAGTGGCGTGTATGCAATTAAATTTGAATATGTTTATACGATCGGACTGAATTAGCAACATACATCTACAGCAGGATGTTTCTGGCCAACGTGCATGCAGTTATTGCTGCTTGAGGATTTTGACTGATTTTGACAGCGCGAGATGTACAGTAAATTTCTCAAACCTAATCAAAGCCTAAAGAAGATGTACCAGCGTGACTCCATTAAGTAATATCTACCAGCAGAAGGTTGCCTGTTGTTGTTTTGGTCATAGTCTCTTTATTTGAAAACTGTCCAGAATCACAATCTTGTAATTTAAGTGTGTAATCCTAAATTACAGACAATACTTTAGCCTTTTCATGATTAAATAAACTGATACACAAAGTGAAGTATGTAGGTATTAAAAAAAAAAAAAAAATTGTTGGTTTTACATGCACGTGCCAGAAGTTGATCGGGATGAAATGGTCACACTAACACTCAAGCATGCTCTACAAAGCCGTAATAAAAATAAAGGCTGCCTTTTATTCTGTAATGGCCTTCAACAACATAAAGTCCAGCTAACCCAGTGCAACTTCTTTTTTCTTTTTTGGCTCCATTGGTTATCACAGCAGTATGAAAACAGCTTGGTAAGACTGGTGCATACTGACAATCTAGATAACCTTTCTAGCTAGAGTTAAAATTTTAAGTGTTTTACCACTTAAAACATCTGACAACATAAAACAAAGAAGCTAAAGTTAGTCAACTGACTTTTTTTTTTTTAAAAAGTTGGATGCAAGAAAACAGTGATTCGGAACCTGATAGTTATAATAACAGAGTTCAGCTGATTCCCTCCCTACATAAAAAAGAAAGAAAAGGATGGTCGTTTATCCTGTCAAAATGTTTTCACTCCTGGTTGACAGTTTGGATTTGTTCAGCCCTGCTGTCCTCTCCTTCTTTGCCGGTGTCTGTGTGTGCTATCTCCTCCACTACAACAACAACGTGTCGCCACATTTAGCTTTCAGCCTGACAGTCTTATGCTGCTCCGGGGCAGACAACCACAACTGATGTATATACTGGCCAGTCAGGCTGCCCTCTTTAATGTTTATTTCCACTGTAATGGCAGTTCACCATCAAACACCATATAAGTTTAATGCTGGGAAGTGATTGTTAAAATAAAAAAAAATAAAAAAAAGAGTAAAAAAAACAAAAAAGAAAAAGCTCCCTTAATTGCAGCATTTTATTGTCGTCTGTAAAGAGAACGGAGCAGATCTCGACAATCCAGAACACAAACACTTCTTACTGTATATTTTCTAAGTGTGTGCATGCACACTTGACAATATAGCCTGTTAATTACAATCAAGAGGATATTGTTTGCACTACATGCGGTGTTGTTTGTAGCTGAAAGAACAGAATCCCTTCTGCCACCCATCTCCATCCACTGTGTGTGAAATTAATCACAACACACAAAACATGAACATATTTAGATCAAACTAATCAGATATGGTAACAGTCAGACTTAATGACCTCTCTGGACAAAGAACCATTGAGAACCGTCATGGTAACTGTTTTTGCATTTAAGTTTGGTGCATTTGAATAATCAGTCAGGAGTAAACATGCATTTCTCTTTAAATGACAAAAGTGACATATCTTGTCAACTGTAAAAACCTCTCTGAAAACAAATTTTCTAGGCAGCAAAGAAAACGCCACCTCTTATGTAAAAAAAAACAAAAAAAAAACTGATAATCAAGCCATTGCTTAGCAACAGAGGGCTCCATAGCAACTGTGCAGCATTTTCTCAATGCTGTTGCGGGAGAAGCATGATGATTTATCCAGTCGAATCAGTGTTTGCTTTTCTTTTCAATGGCTACCGCTCTCACGAAGCCCTCTTCACGGGAAAATTAGCAAACGCAACAATACGGTGCCTCTGCATGCGCAGAGCTGCTCCTGCAAGCGGTACAGCAGCCTCTAGTATTTCCATCACAGCAAAGCTCAACCTGCACTGCAGAGCTGGCACCTCCAGCTCAGAAAGGCCTAAGGGTGTTTTAAAAGAAGAAGAAGAGAAAGAAAAAAAAAGCTAACAAAAAAAAAAGCTAACACTGAACAAAAGGGAATGATTGAATTAAGAATGGAAACACTTCAAGGTTGCTGATGGATCATATGTTGACTTCAGATTCATGGCTGTGCTGCTGTGTTTGCTTATTTCACTATCCTGCATCAGAAAGATATATATGTACCAAAAAAACAAAAACACTCTCTTCATTTAGTTACACACTAAACACACTCCGAAATAAATATTTAGCTCCAAATTTAAAACTAAATAGCTGCTGTGGAGCTGAATATTTATGTTGCCAACTAAATATTTAGTTTGAAACTGTGGCATTTATAATGAATGAACAACATGGTGAAAATATGACTTTGAAAAAAGAACCCTGCTTTCTCTCTCTCTCTCTCTCTCTCTCTCTCTCTCTCTCTCTCTCTTGCTCTTGCTCTCTCTCTTTCTCTCTGCAGAATAAATAACCAGATTATGGCTTTTCATTTTTCACTGTGTGACTTTACAAACGGCTCCTCGTACCCCTCAACCTAAAATGTCCTGGTTGAAATCACTGTCTCTTCCCTTTTTCGTTGAGGCATTTCTGCCCACAGATAAACTAACTGGATTTTAAAGCTGATTTAATTGAGTCAATTTCAAGCCCATACACATGAATCATAATTAAAGAGATATAAGCATTTAAAAGTTTTAATAAAACACAACTTGTCAATGAAAGAAAGTCATAAAGGCCACAAACATAGTTTGAAATTCACACAGAGTGATCTCATGATGTCACACAAAGAAGCAGAAGTGTTTAAAATACATTCACAGTTGCTTCCAAACTCAGATGTTTTAAACTAACCAATCAGAGGCTTGCAAAACCATGACATCATCATCTGGGCTTTTCCCAGATTAGAACAGAAATTAGTAATCTACTTGATCCCTGGGGGTACAGGCAAAGAACCACAAAGATACACACATGCAGAAAAAAAAGCAGTGATGATAATAATGAAAATGAAATTGTTTAAGGGTTTAATAACATTAATGTGTGTCAAAGTTTGTATTTGAAGGTTGCAATAAATAAATTTTACATTGTCCTGGTTTGAAACATTATCCCTACAGTTTGGAGGGATAATAATAACAGGGAACATTTTGCTTGTTTTTAAGCATCTAATATTAATTTGTATTACCATATAAGTAAATATGTAAAAACATAAACATACTATATATAACAATATTGATATTGTAATAGCAGTAGCAACTATAGTAAATAAAAACTCAACACTGATTTTATATGAAATTGTTGTCATTGCGCAAGGTTCTCATCCAATCCAAACTCCTTAACGACTTACTACGATTACAAGTTATCATGTAAACTAAAGATCTTGTTTTTATGAAAGCACAGAATAGGATTTGGTACAAGCTGCGATTCCATTCAGCAGCTCTCCACCAGCACGGTTTATTGTTAGATAAATCCATTTTCTGCAGCAGCTTGAGGGTTGCGGCGGAGCTGAAGTCTGCATCCAAGCATGAGGGGGCGTGAGAGAGAAGCCTCAGACAGGACATCAGTCTGTCACGGAGCAAACGCACACACATCCTGACGTTACACATTCACACCTACGGGCAACTCGGAGTTTCCAACTGACCTCTCCGGGGCCGTGGGAGGAAAGCGGCGCACACGTTTGGAAATCAGCACCAACGCGGAGCGAGCCAGTTTAACTCAGAATAGAGAAAGAAGAAGAAAAAATAAATAAATCCCACACAGATTGGCAGACGTGATTCCAGGACCTTCTAGTAAAAAAGACAAACACAAACACAGCCTGAGCAACAGAATCCACTCTGAGCAATAAATTTACAAGTTCGGTTTTGAAGTAACATCCACTTTTTTTTTTTTATGCAGTATCAACACAAAAAGTTAGTAAGAAGGACATTTCCTAAGCGACATGTTTTTTTTTATTTTATTTTTTTTTTTTACTTTAATGAAATGTTGTGTGTCTGTGGCAGAGTACAAACACAGAGGGGCTGATTAATCGGGTGATATTTTAGTCAGGCCTGCAGATGGCGTGTCTTAATTTAAACCTGTCAAATTAAGGCCGATGGCTGTATGAGTGATGGCTCTGATACGGTGAAATACTCAGAGACAAAGGTGACCAGACCGAGATGGAAGATTCACAAGAGATGAAGTGCTTATGGAAATGTTCGCAGGGTCGTACCCAAAAAAGACCAACAACCCCCCCGCCCCACCACCACCACCACCAAAAATTGTTTTCAAGCTTGTCATTAAAAGAAAAGAAGAACAAAGTCAAATTGTTCTCCTAACATGCTGGTTATGTTCAGCTCTTCACATTTTTCTAATTAATAGTCAAAAAGATACCAGCAATCCTTTTTAATGGGAGGGTTTAGATTTTTTTTTCAAAGTGGGGTTTTGGAGAGTATTTGTTAGCAGTCATTAACTCCTCTCTTAAACATAATACATGACATGTTTGTATTTTGTTTCACCTAAAAATGTCGGACATTTGTAAAGCAGTGACAGTCACAAGCCACAGACTGTCAGAGTGTTTGTTAATAATAATAATCCACATTTTTATGTTAATCAGAATCTAATGCAAAAAAAAAAATCAGAGCATTGTTGGATTTAAAAAAAATAATATTAACATTTACATAAACTGAGTTTTAGTTTTTGTTTTTGTTTTTTTTCTCAACGTGTCTGTTTATCAAACCAACATTTTTCAAAGAGTCATTACCTGGAAGTATTAAGTTTGCAGTGGTTGTTAATATAATCGACAATGTTGATTTTAAAGAATCAACGAGGTGATTCTTACCGATTCTATTGGCTAGCTCTGATAGATTCACAGTGAATCCCAGTAAACATCCAGTAAGGCATCCAGGTAAATTTCACTTGTAGATCCGCAGTAAACAATGTACCAGTTCGGGGAACAGAAACTCCTTCCACAGAAACAGAGATGGATTAAAACAATCAGTGACTAATAAAGCAATCGGGAAAAATATGGACATGCTGCTTCCCAAATGATATTTATTTGTAGCTGCGGTAGAGAAGATACTGACGTCTTGGAGTCTCTAGATAGAACCCCACTTTGAACAAATGCACTTTCAAAACCTCGGTATATTTCAGAACAGAAACATAATGGCTATAATGTAAAACAGGACCTGTTTGCGGTCGTTTAAATCCTCGTTTGCCTCACAGTCAATGAGATTATTGCTCACATACATCACACCAGACTAAACTGCATCACAATAAAGCACAGACTGGTTTCAAAACACAAAGCTACACGCCATTACCTCATTGCTTTCCGTTCCAACATATAGAAACCTCTCCAGTGATCAGCTATGTGGCTTACGTTTAGAGGAACTACAGAAGGACAATCTGGAGTCGAATACGTGGCGATTGGTGGCGATTTAAGGGAAAGCAGCTCGAACACGAGGAGCGAAAAGGACGGAGCACAAGACAAATGAAAATGATGAGGTGAAGCAGGAGAGCAGAGGCACTACATCACCAGAAGCCAGCCAGACAGAGGATAAGTAAAGGTGGCCTCTTCTTATCGTCCTATCCTGTCACAGACCTCACACCTGATATATAAAACCTACTTAGATCCCACGTTAAGAAGGAGAGCGAACAGCGCCTCCTACTTGCGTACACAGATTTTTTTTTTTTTTTTTTTTGTCACAGAATTACGGTCCGCTTGATGTATCGCCGGCGGCGGGAAGCTCCAGCACATAAATTACAATTCAATGAGGAACATTATTAACGTCCTCCAAAAGAATGAAAAGTAAATTTGCACTCGCACCTTTGTTTCAGCGATTTTCCTTTGCTTAATTGTAACTTCAAAGCTGTTTGTGACGGCCGCTGTTCAGTCTGTAACTGTCTTTAATGCGGTAAAATGTTTACTGGTTGATTTAAATACATTTGTAAGTGCCCATATTTAGTTTACTTATGCATTTATATAAACATACAGTTCGTTTTAGTTTGTGCTTATGACTGATTCTTGTTTCTTTCGCCGGTCCTTACCTGCCATGATCCCTGTCAAAAGATGGCGGCAGCACTGAATCCAACCTAAATGCTGATTGGACCATACCACCAGCTCCTGCTAGCGAGGGGGAATATGTTTTTTCTTTGTTTATATAAGTCTTGTGAATATTGGTATTCAGAGCTTTAAAGGTTTTGATTTTCACTTTCAGTGTTTATTGTCTTAGCTGTACTGTCATTTGTTGTGGTTAGTGATTGTATTCTGTTTAGTTACCTCTATTGTGTCTTAATAGTCTCATTGGCAAGAATATGTGTCATTTCTTTGTTAGGTTAGCTGTGATTGTTTGTGCAGCCATTTTGTTTTGTTTTATAAGCTCAGCAGACATCTTTTTCTAAAACATAATATTTTGGGTGAAAATTTAAAAAAAGCCCTATTTTCTACAATCTCCTGTGATTCCTCTTGCTTTTCGGGTCAGTCCAGCATGCTGTTTCTGTGTTAATATAAAACTAATATTCAATTTGTGAAGCCTAGAAATTGCCTCTCCATCCTTTATGTAGAACATAAAAAAAAAGAAGAAAAAGTTATTTGGCAAAACTAGTTGAGTTTGAAAAAAAAGAGAGGAAATACAGATATACAGAAAGTGGACTTGTTTTCCATCATTAACATTGATGCACACTCATAGAGGAAGTATGTCAGCACGTTGTCGCCTGAAGACAACGTGTATTATTCATTTAAAAGCTCACTGTTGTCCAGCTTATCATTTATTTACTCGTAGCCTGATTTTATTTGGCCAGTCCTACAACAAAAGCTTTAATCAGTGCCATTATTTCAGTGTTTCCTTCACATTTTTGCTGAACTTTATGGATGAGCCACTTATGTGAGACAAAGTGCCACGGATAGCACAGCATAGTGTAGGTTTTCACAACTTTTAGACATTTTTTAACATATTGCGGCCACAAATCTTAAGATATTTTAATTGCACTTTATGCAACTTCAGTCCTTGAGGACTGAAGTTGCAGATCCCTGAGGACGTCTAAATGTTGTCCTGCAACATTTAGAAGTCTTTCTGCTTCAACACGCCCAGATACAATAATTAGGTCATTAGCAGTACTCTAGAGAGCTTGACTTCATACTGAGGAGGTAATTCAGCCATTTGATTCAGGTTTGCCGTTTAGGGAAACATCTAAAAGTTTCAAGACAGCGGAGTTGCTGACCTCTACAACATGGCAACACAGAGGAGAATCTTACTAGTGTGGAAGAAGGACGATGAAAGGTTTTGCTCATTCTTCTTTGAAGAGTACCGTAAACTCAGTCAGACTGGATGATGATAATCTGTGGGAATCACAGATTCTCTATTGGATTTGGATCTGGACTTTGACTGGGACATTCTAACACACCAATATGCTTTGACCTATTTACCTGACAATATCTTTAGGCATTGTTGTCCTGCTAGAAGGTGAACCTCTACGCTCGTCTTGTGTCAGGCCAATAGGTTTTCTTTAGCTTTTCTGGTGAAGATGAGCACCACCACCTACATGATACTGCCACTACCATGCTTCACCATTTATTTATTTATTTATTTTTGCAAAGTCCACAAACAAATGTCAGAGGCTTTTAAAAAACAGGAGGATTTGTACTGAGATGAAATTACACCCAAATCGATTCTGTTTAATGATTAGGCGACTCCTGGAGGCATTTATAATTCCATAGAGTTTTATTTAAAGAAATACTCCCACCTCAATTTTTCTGCCTTTTATTTGCAAACCGTAGATTATTTTGTCTCTCCCTTGACAATCACGTGTTGCTCCGTGGCAAATGTTACACCCGAAATTCACTGAAGTTTGCAGTTGTGATGCAGCAAGATGCAAACAAAAAGCTCTTTTGCAAGGCAGCGTTTGCACATTTTTTAAGCATTCATTTTTAAGGAGACATCTGTCCTAGTATGTTTCAAATGGCCTCCGAGCTAATCTCATGAGCCGACCTCCATGTGCAGTGAATCCCATTACTTCAGTGGAATGCTGCGTGTCGCCGCGTCCGGCTGAAGTTCTCTAAGCAATTACATTAACCTGCTGTAATTATGTGGCTAATATGTCTCGGGGGGGGAATAAGATTAATGTGTTAGATCTTTACTGATATATTCAGAAGCCGTCTAAGTCACACGCCGACTATACGGGAACGCATAGAGAGTTTTATCTAAACTGCTTTAGAGGTAAATTCTTGAGGACTTCAACCAATCAGATGCCCTGCATTTGACAGGCTGCGCTGGAAGTGATGGTAGAAATGAAAGCTTTAATCTTAAGGTGTTGTTTGCTCTGTGAAGGATGAGGAGAAGTCAGAGATGAAAGAGTTGCTCTTATAAGACACGTATTTCTGCCATGTGAAACTTGACAACTTCTCACCTCTCCTGCACTGCCACCTAGAGTTCAGGGTTCGTCTATTTTCTGCATCAAATGGCGCTCTGCCGAAGAGAAATACAAAGACGACTCCATTGAAATGAAAACAAGTTTAAAAATGGCGACCGACTGACTAGAGTGTGACCACACACACCCACACACGGTGATGTGAGCTCTATAATGTGTGTTTTTTTTGTTTTTTTTAAAGATGCAACAAAAGAAGAATTCATTTTAAGAAGAAAATAGAGAAGGTATGATGTGTCATGTTTCACAGAAATAGCTGGAATTCAGAAAAATCAACCGTTAGATTGTAGATGAGCATCTTCAACCCTAACAAGCACTGGACCAGGAAAAAGCACCTCAAAGTACCAGAATGTATACCACTGGTACATTTGTCAGCATGCCTAGATGGGCCCCATGTGGGGAAAAGGAGGGCAGGCCATATGGGTCCCATATGGGTTTGTCCAGGGGTTCCATAATGGCCCCACATGGGGCCCACCTAGGCATGCTGGCTGGAAACAAACAAAAAATAAATACTCAGTGCCCTGCACGCTGTCAACTGTGAGCTCCCAGGGTTTGGCTTGGTTACCACAGCCGACAGCAGATCCCATTCAAACGGTACTCAGGGACTTTAGAGGCCAGGTGTTCACGTCAAGACTTTTTTTTTTTTTTTCCTTCTCCGTTGTGTTCTTTGAGTCATCATTAAGCACTTTCTGCGAGGCTCGCTGCTGTCCTGCTGGGAATTGGCTGTTTCTATAGGGAAGAGCTGCTTCCAAAAAGAACAGGCTCGATTGGCCTGCGCAAAGTGTGCAGGTAGGTGGCAAGTGTCAAGCTGACATCCATAGGAATGCTGGGGAGCGGGTTTTCCCTGCAGAACGCCGCAGCGGAACCAAGCACGCAAGCGATGTCACTTGCTTGTCGGGGATCATTTGCATGGCTGATCAGCGGATGCTGTTTTTAGAAATTCAAGCAGAGCCGTTTCGGTTGCCAGGCACGTTGGCTGAAGAGATGTGGATTATTTGGAACAATTTGTAAAATAAAATAAAATAAAATAAAACAAAACACATTAACATCCAGACAATTATTACCAACGCATCACTTTTAACAGTGCTTTTGCAGTTTGAATTCATTGTTGGAGATTGCGCAACATGAATGGGAAGCCAAAGATTTATTTTTATATGTAGTCTGAAGAGGCTCAGTCAGAAACAAACCAGACAATGAACCCAATAAATTAGGTTTTTCTAGAGAGGAGGCCTTCCAATCTCAGGGTGTGTTTACACTTGATACATTTGGTCCACTTTACACGGACCAGAGTTTGTCCACCCCCTTTGGTCCGGACCTTTTATGAGGAGTATTTTCACACCTGATAGTCCAATAGTCCCAGTTTGATTGGGGACTAAAATAACACTGAATGTCTGCACTAATTGATAAATACAATTCCCCACAGGTTATTGAGTCATAATTCAATCAAATATTATTATTACTCTCCTAAAATAATGTATGTATGCAAATTTGTATCATGATTTTGTCTTTTTCTTGAGAATTGTATATTACCTCCGGAGTAGGAAGTCATGCTAGTTGTATATTTTCTCAGCAACCCTGATGTAGTAATTTTGATCTAAATTACTAAGTTATTACTAATTGTCCTGAGCAATTACTTTAATTTTCATGGCCAAAACTAAACAACTCACAGCTGACAACATAAAATGATCTTCATTAAAATTCAGTGCCCACCCGTCATTTTTAAAATGGAAACCTCTTTTATATTAGTTGTATTAGTTCAATTATGGGCTAAGCTTTTAACCAAGCTTCTCGGTAGTGAGTCCCCCAGATGCTGTAAATGACATTTCTTCCCTTTTTTTTTTATCAGTGTGAAACAATTGTAAAACTGTGTCCTTTCCTCGACCAGTCTATCCTGTCTTTGCCAAGGGCGCATCTCGCATCGTTTACTGCAGGTTCAAAAAGTGAGTCACAGGGGACTTCAAGGGGAGATTTAAAAAAAAAAAAAAAAGGCGGGTAAAAGTGCCCTGCGTGCAGGATGCCTCCCCGAAGCCTGACCTGGTGTTTTCATACTTTGCAGTCCGCCGTGATGCATTCTGGTGCAATTCCATCAGCATTTTTCGCCTTCATTTTCGAAGTTGCTGAAAACAACACTTTGAATGGGAAGATGAAGTATATTCCCTTTCACCGGCGAGCTATCTCCCCCGCACCCTTGCTCCGACTGCCTACCTACATACACACCTCATTTGATTCAAATGGAAAATATAAGCAAAGGAAGGAAGGAAGGGGCGGGGTGGGGGAGAAAACACCCAGCATGAGCATTTTTCCTGTTTCTTCTGCAATAAATCACTGGCAATTCTCCCTCATAAGGATAGATATCACTCGTGCTTGTCTCCACATCCATCCCAACACGCCCCTGTTTTGTGCTGAACATTCAATACTTTGAAACTGAATCCCGATCGCCTCCGCTGCAAGGCAGGCCGCAATTCGACGCGAGGCAATACGCAGATCAAGAGATTGTCTGCAGCGTCCGCTTACATTGACAGAATTGCCTCCGCGTATCATTTAATGGTTTCACTTGCCAAAATGCAGCAGCAGCTGCTGCCGATGTCCGGCGCACATCAATTAGCGGTCATGTTTACAGAGGGCAAAATAATGGCGTGGGAAGCGATCTCTGTAAGTAGCTGCACACATACGTGTGCAGCAGTTATGCAGTTATCTCCCCGGCACACGGCGGATTGCCTCCGATCAATCACACTTACCTTCCACAAACTACTGTACGGAGTGAAGCTGCAGGCCCTGCGGTTGCCTGCGTGTCCCGGCTCTCTTTCATATTTAGTCAATTAAGGCTCTGCTCCACACAAGAGCCTTGTTATAACTGATCTGCTGTTCCGTGGCTGCATTAACTGTTTCTCCGTTACAAACGAGATAAAGCTGCAGCTGGGACACGTCCTGGTCAGTGGGAAATGAACTAGCTCTGCATGGAGCAGACAGGGACAGGTGACCAAGCTTTGATAACATGACCACAGGCTGAACTAAAAATCTGTGTTTTTACATTGTGCTTTACAGTATATCTGTTTCTCTTCCTGGCTCATTAAAACTCTCTAATTCTGCGGTATAGATGTTTGAGGTTTCATCCTATATGAAAATGCATGAACACATCTCATCCTATAGCGTAGGTAATTTATCCTTCAGCTAAACCAGGATGTGATGCTTTTTCTTTGTTTTTTTTTGCCAAAGGTTATGTGATATAAGATTTTTTTCCAAAAGCTACATTAATGCAGTAATGAGCAAATAACTAATGCTACTTAGTTTCATGCTAAGTTATGCAGACACCCAGTCTACACTAATGAAGGTTTACTCTCTCACTGTCTCTTAAATGTTTCAGAACTTCCATTACATTTTAAGATTATGCAAAGATAGTTTGAACAAATCATGAATTAACTGTAAATAACTTCATCGTTTTGGTTCATTTTCACCAGATGGGGAATACGATCATTGGTACGTGTCAGTGTGGGAAGGATTTTGATGCAATTTGACTCAACCAAACAACAGATAAAGCCATTATGCACAATCAGAGGAAATATGAAACAGTATGAAGCTTCCCAGGAGTGGTGGACTCCACAAGAGCATCAAAATTCATCCAGGAAAAGAGACTGGGTAAAAATGGCAGCAATGAAGATCTCGAATGCCAAAACCACTGGAGATCAACATAGAAGAAATTTAGAAATTTTTTTTTTTTTGAAATGAAGAGACAAAAGCGTGCCTAGGAACGACAAGAAGCCATTACTATTTCAGAAAAGGACATTGTACCTACTATTAAACATGATGGTGGCACGATGACTTTCTGAACTTGGCAAAATTGGTAGAACGATGACTTCGGTTTACATCTAGAAAATCCTGAAGGAAGAATGTACAGCTATCATTTTGTGACCTTAAGCTCAAAGCCTAGTTGGATAATGGAACCGGGCAATGATCCAAAGAACAAACACAAGTACACCACTGCATGGCTGAAACACAAAACCCCCAAAATGAAGATGGTGGCCAAAGTCCAGTCTTAAATCTGATTGGGATGCTGTGGCACAACCTTAAACGGGCTGTTTATCCTCAAAAAAAACCCCAAAGAGACTTAATTAAAACATTTATATGAAGAAGAGTGGGCCAAAACTCCTTCACTGCGACGTAAAAGACTCATTATCGGGTATTACAAATGGTTGGGAGCAGTTGTTGCCACCAGGGCAGCACATGCAGCTATTAGGTTTGAGGTACTTATTCACTTAGAATGAGATTTTTCCCTTAATCAGCTGGAAGATAATTTGAAAAATGCATGTTGTATTTACTCAGTTTATTGTTAAATGAAAAACTGAAGTGAAACAAAATAGCAGAAATTTCTAAGAGGCGAAGTCCATTTTTCCTGCACTGTAGTTTTTGATATTTTATGCATGTCAGCTAATAAAACACAAAATGCTATTCAAGTAGCAATGACTTAATTATAATAGTTTCTTCTTTCCTCTGATGATCATGTGCTCATTTCAGCATAAACAACATGAAGTCAATGTAATCAACACATTGACTTGGAAAAAAAAAAACAGCCCAAAAAGACAAGTTCACATTGAAAGACTTGGTTCCAGTTTTGTTTTTATGTATTTTTATTTATTTTTTTGTCTTTTGCAGACAATGTGGGGCACCCTCACCAAGCGAGACAGAGAAAACAAATTTATCACCGGCCAGAATTTTGAGAGGTCTATTTCAGGACGTACTGTCTTGACCTTTAGTTGTTTTACTTCCCAAACCAAAGTTTTAATGTCCTCTCTGACTTTTCCTCTCTTTTGTACATTCAGATCAAAAGTAATTTGGAGATTTTGACATATGCTCTCTGTAAATAGTGACCGTATCGTGAATGGCCACAGGAGAGGTCACCTACAGCAGATGAATGTATTTGTGCAAAAGAAATATTGCAATTGTTTCTTTTACTTAATTTGATTTTCTTATTCTTATTAAATATTTGATAGAATTTTGTGGCGCTGCATGTTTTCATTTGATGTTATTGTTTTTACAGAAAAAAATTGGAGTTTTTCCTTCTTGTTTGATGAAATCCAGTTGATAAAAGATTGACGTTGCCCTACAGTCTGAATCAACTTATATAACTTATGTCACAAATTAAATCACAAACTTAAGAAAATTTTACTGTGTATAAATTTGCAACATAAAAAAATCCTCTGCTGTCAGAAAAACTATTGGACAACATCAGAGAGTTTTAACAGTGTGATTTTACTACTAGACTGTTTATTGTGCTGAACTTTCTTCTCATTTTAATAAAACTAGTTTTTCCATTCAGCTCTTCTTAGGACAAAATGAAAATAAAATAAAACATTAAGTAGAAAAAATATTTACTGACTGCTTTTATTTTTAAAAAAAATCATAATCTCTTTGTTTTTTTCATAATACATAAAATAAAAAGTTATTAAACTCGCGATACGCAATGAACTGTGAGGCGAGAATGAGGTTTCAGACGTTCTTCTTTTACAGCAGTGATAACCTCTGGAAAGCATAAAATGCTCCACAACCCCAGAGAATCCCTCTGGGAATCTCACAGTTTAAGGTTTTCTGTTTTAGAGAGAACGTGTTGGCGTGACAGTGCAGTTCAAGGACAGAGTTTTGGACCTTTCGTCCGTGCTTCCTGAAAGATATCGATGTTTGCGAATGCAGCGAGAGCGGAAAGTTTTTCCCCAAAATGAACTACTGAACTACGTTTAGCAACGTGGTGTAAATAACCACTAAGAAGATGTTTAATTGAATATTTCACTGGTCAAAATGGATTTTTCCAAAAATCCGCTGGGCTTTCCACGCTACCCAAACAGGAGTTAATAAATTACCGGTGCAGGTCGTGAGACATTTGCAGGGCTTCCAGGTTCTTTGTCACGCCGTCTATGGACATCCACGGTATGCTCAGCGAAATCCATTTTCTCTGTGCTGCACAACTGGCAAAACACGGTTAAAGGCAAACTAAGCAAGTATCACTGTTTATTACAGCGGACAAGGACACAATGTGGAAGAAGAGTAGCTTAGGAAAGCATCACAGGATTGGATTTGTGCTGATAATCTCAATTATTTTTCATGTTCAGGATACAAAGAGCTGAAAGGCAGAGCAAAACGCTGACCTCATCACTAACCAGGGCAAAGGAGCTGAATCGCATGAAACTGACTCAGAACGGGGCGTCATATGTTTACCACAGATATGTCTCTTAAGTGCAGAATTCACATTTCTGCCCAAAACAGTACGTCCTCCTCCTGATTGTCCACAAAGGCAAAGAAATTCTCATTATGTGAACGTATTGACTTTATCCAGTTATTGCCCACAATATACACGCTTACTTCTCTGCAGATGTGCAAACAGCGCAAATATGTAAAGGAACCTAATGAAAGTTTGTTGAAAAGTACCGTGAAGAACTTTGTAGACGCTAAGTTACTAAGTCGCTGAAAAATCCAGCATATAATCACTGACCATGTTAGATTA
>NW_006799953.1:1760692-1761735 GCF_000485575.1 Poecilia formosa | reverse complement strand
TTTTTTCAGCTAATGAAAACAACAAAAAAATCTAAAGAAAACGAGTTCTAATGATTTTCATCAAGGCAAACTTCAACATCAAACATATCATGATAATATATATATTTTTAAAAATACACACACAGCTTTGTGCTTTCCTTGCCCAGGGCGGTAAAAAAAAGAAGAAGATATTTTTACATATCCATAGTGTTGACATTGCTGAACAATGACTATAACTGGTAGATGAATGCCTACGTTTTTGTTTTTATTTTATGTTAGCTTTTCTCAAAGTCATTGTGTTAAAAAAGTTTGAATCAGTACACCCTGAGGATACAAACTTACTATTAATAGTGGGTGGACCTTCAACACCATTAAAGGGACTTTACTGCACAGTCAGCAGGTCTATTTTAACATGTGTGTATTAAACGAACCCCACAGATCGTACTTTGCATAAATGGGAAGTATCCGCTCTTTTGGTAAAGAACACAGTTAGAAAAATGACATGTTCAAAGCATCTGCGATATGTCGCCCTTCGTGCTTTGTTAATGGTGCGCTCTGAGATCATAAAACTCATTCCGGCGATGACAGGTTCATTTGAAATATGTCCTCCAGAAGGACAAACGCGTGAACGAGGCCAGAGAGCCGAGAGCCGAGTACTCATACGGTATCTCTTCCCACACCGACAGGACATTCACTCGTCTTCAGATCTTTCTTGTTGACGTATCGTATTGGTACCAGCAAAGTGAAATAAATCCCGAGCAAGCCTGCACACTGGTGGCCCATTTCTCAACATGCTTCCCCGTGCCCCCACGCACAAATCAATGGCGGTTATGGACGTGGCGTCAGATGATCCGGCTCTTTTTCTGACCAATAATTACACAGTCCCTGACACCTGCGAGGAGAGCAGATTAACACGAAACGGCGACCGATCTGCTTCTGTGTGCCTTCGTCTGGCAGGTCAAGAGAAGATGATAACAACAGCTATTGTTGCAAATAAACTATTCAGTGCTTGGCGCCCGCTTCAGGGCCATATGCGTCCCTTTTTTTTTTTTTTTTTTTTTTTT
>NW_006799953.1:1756529-1760682 GCF_000485575.1 Poecilia formosa | reverse complement strand
CTGAGTGACTACACGTGGCCGTCGCGAGAGGATCCGGGATCATAAAGGAAGAGAGAGAGCCAAACTTTTTCCAAAGTTAACTAATTTAGATATCTCTTCCTTAACAATAATCACTGACCATGTTAGATTTACCAGGTGTCCAAAGAACATCTGATCCATCTATAGTTCTTCAAGCAGGTGAATGTTTGTAAAAGTTAAAGTTCAGTCTAGGATCTGAATACATCAAGCATTTGGCACAAAAGAGTTTCCAAGGGTAATTAAATGGTGTAGAGAGTAAAAACCAAAGATGTATTCTTGTAATAGATTCATAAATCTCACTGAACTAGTTAGTTACAACAGCAGTTCTAGAAATAGAACCATAAAGAACCCGTCTATGCACCAGGATCTGCAACTTATTTTAACATGAACGCAACATTTATACAACAACTCTATCTTCACAATGCCCCAAAAGCGTCTTCCTGTCAGTGCACAGGCTGTTTAGTCGGTTCTTTTTCATTGGCAATAACATGGTATTTTGGCTATAATGTTAATATGATTTTCAGGTGAAACCTTCCATCTAAATAGTGTGGTGTTTTGTTTTGTTTGGATTTTTTTTTTTTAACACGGTGATATTATGATTACAGCATTGATTCGGGGAATAAATGACACTCCTGGATGGACTACAAACACCAGCCAATACATGTCAAGTATTTTGTGCAGGTGTTTCAGCTTCCCAAGCCACATTTTCTTCTGAGAATATTATAGACATGCGCAACATAAAAATCTCCAAATAATCACATTTTCCACAAATGATTTGGACTTAAGCTACAGAGCAAAATCTGGTGTATATGTGAATAGAGAAGCATTAACAAGCATCACACACCAAAACACTGTAATTCAGGTTTTTAATTGCTGCAAATTAAAATGGACTTTACTTTTTTTTTTTTTTTTTTTTTTTTTTTTGCAGTTCTGGCAACAAGGCCACCTACATATGCCGAGCATCCATCTATCCTTTTCTAGCACATGAACTAATAAGAGCAGAGGGGAAAATGGCTGAATACAGCAAGAGGAATATTGCAGTTAATCACACAAAACTCCAACATGTGAGGTGGTACGAGTTCACTTTGCATGCTGAAGAATCAGTAAAATCACTTTTGTTCTTCAGATTGGTAATTAAAGGTGGAATATCTGACAACTCCTAGTTAAAGACTCATTTGTAAATGGATGGAAAGGCTCTCTGAGTTCTCATAAAGTAGGTCATGCAATTTGTTACTCAACTTCAAAATAAATGTATTCAGATACTTTTCATGGATCAATGCTTTTACGCTTCATTATAGAGCAGAATGAGCTAGCCTTGGTCAAAAATGATCCGTGTTTTTGGTAGACTTGTACAAAACAAGTTCATACATTTGAGATAAGGGTCACTGAAGGGTCATATAAAACAAACAAACAAAAAAATCACTGAATGGAGAAATGTGTAGGTCATCAAAACTGTGAAACGGGAAACGGTAACTTAGAGACAGAAGTACACAGTCGACAAGAACCAGAGCAGATTTCCATTTTTTTAGTTTTGAAACTGCGATTTGGAGTTCATGAGATGTGGCAGCACCCCCTCCCCCCCAGCCTTCACCTTATATCATAGGTGATCCTAAACATCCTGGTTCCACCAGTTTTAGCATTGAAGGTGATACTAAGCACTCTCCTGGAGGCAGAGATTTTGAGTTGTACTGCCTTGTGTGTTTCAGTTCCTCTAGAACGTATGAGGATTTACGTCTCACATACGTATATGTCTGCAACACATTGCAAGAAAGGCTCCTAAAAACTCGCCACTGTACTTTGCTATGAGTGAATGCGACCTGAGCTCAAATGGGGTATAAGGTACAAACACTTTCCCTAATGGCTGCAATTCTCAGCAGTGGCCCTTCACTGGGTACAAGCACACTGCTATGATTGTGTTTCCCCCACAGTCACAGTGGGTGCTTGATATATTTCTGTTTTTCTAAGCCATAGTGCAGCATCTGAATGACTTCTCAGTGCCCGCGCTGTACTCTCCTACCCCTGGTAATCAAAATGGTGTACAGGTGGACAAGCACGTAGCGATCAGAGCAGAGTCAAATGTTCATACGTTTGGATGAGGATGTCAGACGATACGCTGCAGAGAATCAGTAAGATTTTGTCCGTGACAGATGATAACGATTTATTTATTTTTTTATTTTACAAGTGCGGTGTGCTGATCTCTGAAGGATCTATCTAAAAGGACGTCTTAAGATGGTATCCCGATTGCAGTGCATTGATTTTATTGAATCCAGATGGCATCCAGCATCAAAGTAGACAGGCCACAATAGTAGCCTGTGTTTGTATGACCTTCAGCCATTTGGTTCACATGTACGTCATTGTGTGTGTGTGTGTGAGTGGCCCTGTATTTGATACATTGTAAGAACCATTTTCCTAATACATAATACATTGTAGGGACCCATGGCAGAGGATCGACCCCTGATCGTCGATCCTCTGCCATGACTGCTGTGTTCACTGTGCTGTTGTAAACCGTGGCGTTACTGCAGTGGGAGGAGTTTCACACCGTGAAGGGTTTGTGCAAAATAAACAATTGTACCTAACCTAAACTCAATTCATACTTTAGTCCTAAACCTAGCCCCAAACCCTAAGTTAGGCATCAACTGGTAGAGGTGAGAAGTATGGAAAGCCTTTGTAAATATAGAGAAACATAACATGTGTGTATCTGTGTGTGAGAGAGAGTGTGTAAGCAGAAATAATTGGGTTTGTGTTGAGTACAGGTGTATGTGAATGAATTTGTCACCTGGAGGTGTACAGTTTGCAGAGTGGTGAGACGGCTGGAAGGCCTGCAACCCCTAGCGCCCACGGGAAGCAAAGGACAGATGGAGATGACTCTGGAGGGACGCAACAGCCCCAGGCAGAGAGACACAAAGCACCACCCCAGGGTGGACACACACCACACACAGAGGCAGGTCATCAGTGAAGCAAAGGAGCAGCAGCCCCAAGGCCAAAGAGGCAGAGCCCCCAGTGGCCCAGTGCCCAGAGCTCCCAACACACAGGCACACACCAGAAGGACCAAAGCAGGGAAGGCACCTGATGAGAGAGCCCCTGAGAGAACCATAGGGATGGACGCCAATAGCCCACCTGACACATCCCAGGGAGCCACACAAACAGCATTCTACCAAAGGGGGACGGCCCTTACCAAACACCCCCAACACCATCATCAAAGACCTGCAGCCCATCCTCACATCCTGGCCAGCACTGAACCAGTATAGGCACTGGAGCAGAAGAGGACCCCACCGATCTTATGGATATATACGGGTCCTAAAGTGACAGCTTGGTATGTTTTTGGAACACTTAGAGGAAGGAAAATAACAAAACTATGCTCTTTCAAAGTTATCCATCAGCTACACTTTTCTAAAATATATCCCTGTGTTTCATCAAAGGGATATATTTTCACTGGTGACAAATGTAAACCAGATGATGGGACTCTGGGCCATCTGTTCTGCTCCTGCCCTAAACGTATGGACTTCTTGCACAAGACGTTTCAGTGTACAGTAATGTTGATGGCAGATGTCCAACACCTGATAGCCATTTGATAATATTGGGCTCCAGCAGGGTCTCATGTTATGTGTGGTGGCAGCACAGCGAGTTATTCTGAGGGAATGGAAATCCACTACCCTCCTTGTTTCAAAATGCCTTATTGATACGATCTCCTGTATTTATCCTGAAGACATTCAATAGTCTCTTCCAGGCAATCATCACAAGTTCCTTGGTGTATGGGGTCCTTTAAGCAGTTATGAGTAAAAGAGGACATCCTGACCATTTGGATAGTTTTTGTTTGTTTTTTTGTCATCATTATTATCATTATTTCCCATATGACTCTGTCTCATGCTTGATTGTGCCCTGTGGATTGATGTTCACATTAATTTCCTCTCAATGTACCAGCAGATTGTCTAGACTTTTTCTTTTGTTTAGTTTGGTTTTTATCTTATTTTGTCCTTTTATTGTTTTGTTTAATTTTTTTTCTCGCTTTTCTTAAAACTTCTTTAACATCTCAATTTCTTGAAATTAATATATTTTTTTTATGTTCTAAAACTTAAAAAATGGAAAGATGAGAACTGACAAGATGGCTGGTTGCATTTTTATTTCAATATAGTAG
>NW_006799953.1:1720936-1756455 GCF_000485575.1 Poecilia formosa | reverse complement strand
TATATATATATATATATATATATATATACTGTATATACAACCACTGTAAACAGCTAATGTGCTTAGAAAATTTAAAGCAAGACGTGACAATGTTTTAAAGGAAAACATTTTCAAAATCACTTCTGAGTTTCTTTGATATTTCCACAAGTCAGTGTTCCAGCTGCACCTGAATGCAGCATGTGCAGCTGTTGGGAAAATCCCCTTTCATCAACAGGAGATCCCTCTGACTTACATCTTATATGACGTATGGATGCTTCTGGTCGCCCTTTTGCTGTACAGACAGAAGCATTGTACCTGTTGTCCAACATATGAACATTCTGAATGTACTTATGGAATAAAGAAAAGCTGTTTACGCAGAACCAACAAGGCCACATGGGACATTTTCACCTTTAAACCCTTTAAGTTGGTTGCAGTTGGTTTTACCGTTGATGCAGTCTGTGACAGGACAGCTGCTAACTACTTGATCTCTCGTGTCTGGGGTTAGTAATCAGTTCATACCAGATCTAGCTTCATGTGAGATAATTATAACATGTTTGACTGACTGCAGCTGAGGTCAGGTCACTTTGCTTCCCCTCTCACACTGTCAGATTTTTGTAAAAACCAGCCATGCTGATTGTCCGAAACTAGTGATGGAGACTTTACTCAACTGGGAATCGTGTAGAATATGGTTAAAAACATTGTAGTTTACTCTAAAGTTCAAATGGTGAGACTATAAAGTGAAGTTGTTGTTTTAAAATAGCCAAATATTGAGCCAGGGTAGTTTCATTTCAAGCTTACATGTGCGTTATCCATGATTTCAGGAAATCTAAAGTCCGCATCCAGCATTGTGCCAATTTAAAACCATCTGAGTTGAATCTTGAGTGCTCAGGGTCGTCAGCAGTGTGCCGTGGCAAAAAAAAACCCCCAAAAAAAGCTGACTGATGTTGCAAATGTCAAGAGGTGATGGACTGCAGCTCTCCGGCCTGGGAGCAAACCGCGGCTACTCTCTGTGTGATTCGCACTCTTAAAACCCCCCTCCGTCCACTCCCGACACTTTCACCTTCGTTGCATCATAACCAGAGAAACCCTCTGAATCAGAACTCGCACAAATACATAAACCGCAAAAAGTACGATGGAAAAAGAAATATCATTATCACATCGTTTCGCCCCCTGCTAAGCCGTTCTAACAGAGTCAGGATACAGTCTGAGAACGTTTCCTGAAGTTCCTAAAACAATACGTCCTTAGTGCCCTGTGGGTCCTGAAGTCGGTTCTGTGTCTTCTCAGAGACGCCATCATATCCCCTCGGATCAGCGTCCGTCTGGGTTGGTGGGCGACACCACACACTCTCTTTGTCACGCTCTTTGAGCGAGAAAAAGCAGGATGTCCCAGAATAACGTACTGTACCGTTTTGACAGGATGAGTGTGTACCTGTAGGAATGATGTTAAAAGTATTAAATAAAGCCTGGCAGCGATCTGTTGAGATGCAGTTTTAGCAATAGCATTTTTTATATTTTTCTGCAAAAAAAATATCATTTCTCAAAAGAAAAGAACAGAACAAACAAAAATGCACTGACATTTGTATTTGTCAATATATCCTTTTTCAGCTTTTTTATTTTAGACCCGGGTTTGCAAACCACATTGTGGAAAAGTGAAGGGTTTTCTATCTTCTAGTTGTACTGTTTCAACCATTGGCTATCATAATAAAACAGTGCTGAAAGTATATATATGAGATATTTAAGTATTTTTTCCTGCATTGACTTATAGAGGAAAGTACAAAGTTCTGCTGGAATTGGATTCGTAACAATCAGATTGCCAGACGATGACGTCTCTCATTGCAAAAGTAACCGAGTCGTGATATTTGCAGCCGCTCATAAATGTAAACTGTGGGCTTTTCTGTTGTTCTTTCTTCGTGAGGA
This sequence comes from Poecilia formosa, assembly GCF_000485575.1. Taxonomy (NCBI): domain Eukaryota; kingdom Metazoa; phylum Chordata; class Actinopteri; order Cyprinodontiformes; family Poeciliidae; genus Poecilia; species Poecilia formosa. The sequence goes on along the minus strand of NW_006799953.1, from coordinate 1,754,559 downwards.
CACAGAAAATAGTTTTGATCGTTTTCAAATATATTACATTTTCTCAAATCCAGAGTCAAAACTATATAACCAGGCCCAAACATTTACACAAATTCCTACTTAAATGTCCTGAGTAGCGGCACATTTTATGGAGTCCTCAAGAACCTTCTGACATAAATCTGGGAGGATTTTTGCCCCACTGTTTCTGCCCTGTCTTAGATGAGGCTTTTGGACACAGTCTATAAATAATTAGTATGGCACTAAGGCCTATGCAGAAGTCTCATTCTTAGCTACCCTGAAGTTAGTTTATGTGCATCCAGATTGAAGTTTTCAATTGGTAGAATGTAGTTTTTCTTTTTTAACTTCTAGTTGTTTGTGCAATCTCTCAGGGCTTCAGCTATTGAAGCAAAACCTTATCATGATGCTTCCACCACCATGCTTGACAGTTATTTCCTTTTCCAGACAAAATGTAGAAGAAACATGAGGTTTCTTTCAACTTCATTAAGCATGTTAATCACAAATATAATCTGAGTGTATATTAAAATCAATGTAGAAGACATGCAACAAATGGCTTGAGACCAGGCATTGAACTTAGGATGAGGTTAAAAATCATTGCCTCTGCATCAGCAACTGAGCCTCCCAGCGACTCTGAGTATGAAAGTCTATTCTGATCATGTTTTAATAATTTGTGCACCCAATTCTAGTTCTTAAAGACCATTAAATAACTTTTAGCGTGCAAGAAATAGAATTCATTTTTAAAAGCCCAATTTTTTTCATTACTTCTCTAAAACTATCTCCTCCATCAAGCACAATGGGAAAAGATCTTTTATTTGATTGCCTTGTTTTTAACTATAAAGCCAGACAAAGATCCAAAGAGTAGCAGCAAAAGCAAATGAGGAGGATTAGCAGTGCTTGCCAACAACTAGTGGCATCTTCTAGAACATATTGGGGAAATATCATCTCTGTCTCTGGACACTGAGCTGTTAGCATGTCATGACGATCATACGCCAGCCGTGTCTGCAGTCAGATTCTTCTTGGACTGAAGACTGACCACTACCGGAGATCCTGACTGCAAGAGCGTCACAACGACTCTTTGAAGAAACTCGGATGATTTGAGTTATGAAGACACTTAGTTTCTCTCCGGAGTAAATAATGTATTTTTGAAAGGAACTGAATTGAATTGAATTGAATTCCAATTAGACTCACAATGAGGGGATGCAGACGTCGGATGTGCATAAATGGACTAAAATATTATGTCATGATGTCTGTTTGCATTTCAGTAATATTATTTAGCAGGAAACAAACTCCAATTACGAAATGGGAAGTGAAACCACTGAAAACTACTATCAATCATTCCCAGATGTCTTATTATTATTATTATTATTATTTATTTTTTTTTTTAAGCAAAGTAAAAAAGACCTTTACTCAAAGAAGGAGCTCGGTTCCTTTCAGTGTGTGTGAAACCGCTCTGAGATGGCAGCGCTCCAAAAACGCAGACTTTAACGGAAGACATAACCTCGACTATAACATTTTTTTTTTTCAATGGCTAACATGAGGCTAACACATCTTGGCACACAAGGCTTCATCAGAGCATCTGCTTTTGGCATAGCACCCAACCAGTGGAAGGTTATACGAGGAGGCGCACCTGCTATATGTTTTTCACTGCTTGATCTCATTATCATCAAGTGTGTTATAGTGGCAGGGCTGACAAGCTGCTGCCTCCAGCGGATTTACAAAATACCAGTAGAACGTGTGTAATTAGCGAGCACAGTCCAAAAGGCACCGGTGGTAAAAACAACAGTAACACCATATGCGTTACTGTAAGTTAGCTTATGCTTTCAATTTATGTAAAAGTTTATTACAGCCTAGGAAACTAAACTACAGCATTGATTCTACAAGAGTGAATTTCAGGGGAAATCTCATCACGTTGCCATGTGTCATCAAACAACAACATACTTTTTACACGTGAAACTCCTGATGACGTTGTGCCTTGACCTGTGCAAATCCTTGCATTTTTGTAGTTGGAAACAAATATTCATATTCACCCAGAGCAAAAGTGATTTACAGGAAGACATGTTGACTGTACTTCATGTCAGTTTCAACAGTAAGGCAACTCTTCGTGAGGAAAATGTACATTTCAAGTCTTTTAACAGCTGAGTGGAAAGGAAGCATGCTGCTGGTAGCAACGAGCGCTGTCCATGGTGCTGAGCGGGCAGCAACCAGTTCTGAACCGTTTAATGCTGCGATTTGTACAAAAAGCCAGTACTCACAACAATATTTTTAGTTTATTTGTACAAACACATGCTGTCTTTACTGTAGTGTTTTCAACACACGTGATGCTTTAGTGAATCTAATTTTGTTTCCAGCAAAACCAGGCTAATGAAGAGTTTTTGTCAAAACACTCTGTGGGGCATTGAGTGTCGCAGTCTAAAGGCGACATCGCACAGATTTAGACAAGTGCTAATTAAATGCCTCTGTAACTCTTTAGTCATGCTACAGTATGCCAACACTCTGTCTGCACTAATGAAGATTTACTTATTGTGGCTTGCTGATACTCCAACAGCCTGGCAGTCTGAGCCTTTGATTAATTAGCTTTTTCTTTTTTTTTCTTTTTTTTGCTTTTGCTTTGCTCTGTGTATGTCATGCAAATTTAATCTTCTAGAGGCAAGGCAATTATTACTCAAGCATATCTCAAAGATGTAATACAACTTGCTATTGTAATGAAATACCCTACATTTCTTTGCATTTAGACCTATGTACTGCACATTTCTAGATACAATACATATGGAAAAAACAAACAGCAGGTTGATTAAATACCTACATAAACATTTTCTAGGGTTTAGCAAATGTTTTCTCATTTTTCTCACTGAAAATGTGTTACACTATTTGCGTACAAATCTAAACACTGTACCTAAAAACTGTAATCATACTCGAAAGCAAAGAATAATGAAAGGCATGTCCTAATAACCCTGGTAAAAACGAATCTGAGAAGTCGTGACATGTTTTTTTTTTTTTTTTTGCATGTCTTTTCTTCCAATTGTAAAATTCAATCCAGCCAAAACACTTGCAAAATTAATTGACGCCACACATTCTGGATGTGTCATTTGCTCTTGTTAATTTGATACCCGACGCTGTTACTACGTCCTGAGAGCTCGCTAAGATTTTTTTTTTTTTTTTTTTGTCCTTTTGACAGTATCAAGCAGCAACAGCCGTCCTCACAGAAAGCAGAGATCGGAGAATATGAGCATATAAAGCTGCTGCTAAACTAAATGAGCACAATTTGAATTCTGGAGCAAATTAAGACTCTCAACCGCTAATAACGACCGAGTCAAAACTTCATTCACTGGGGGCGACGCAGTGACGAAACCCCAAATGTTCAAGTTTCTTTTAAAAATCTTTGTCGGAGCCTTCCTTAAGTTATGCAAATACCCGGCAGGACATGGAAAAAGACGAATTAAACCAGGTTTAATCTAAAAACCGCAACCTCAACTTCAAAGGTCCGTGTGCCACTTGACAAGCACAGCGGTGGGATTGATTCGGCAAAAACAATCAGTCCCAGTGGCATTTACAAGAAACTGGCCTCCACACTGTTCATTTTCAGCAGCAGGCATAGAAAGCTGCATTATTTATGCAAGTAGTTCCATGGTATTTTAAAAATGTTGAAAGCATAAATATGTGGACATAATCTCATCTAAAGAGGATGTACTTCATCTCTGTTTGTTAAAGCTCCTTTGTAAAAGTATTTACGCCTTTTTTTCCACATTTTGTCAGGTTACAATCATACATTTGAACGGTATTTTAGTGGGATTTGAGACATAACATAGAAGAAAAATAATACATGACTTCCAGGTGAAATAGGGGAAGGGGAAGTTTGCCAATAAAAAAAATCATCGTCATTTGAATTTTTGCACTCATTTGGAAGCCTAAACAGTTCCTTATACGTCGCTCCTCTTAAATATGAATCAGTTGAAATCAGCTGCCTCCAGAAGTCATTTTAATAATTAATAGTGTCCACCTGTGAGCAATTTGATCTCAGCATAAATCCAGCTGTGCTGTGGAGGCTTCAGAGGTTTTGTCAGAGAACATTAGAGAACAAACAGAGCCACTTAGATCCAGGAACACGTCAGAAATGTTGGGGAGAAGGACGCACGGACTAGCATTAAAAAGTTATACTTCCTGTTTAAGATTTGCCACAAACCTCATCTTTTAGGTCTGCTGCTGAAAACAAACATTGTGGAGACCAGTTTCTTGTAAACGCCACCGGGATTGATTGTTCTGCCGATTCGATTCCACCGACTGTAGCTGTCGAGCAGAATGCTCTGTTCAGATGAGACCAAAGCTACAAGCGACACAGGTGCGTAGAAAAACCAACATAACCCTGAACAGAAGAGTCTTCACAGTGGAGCATGACGCCATTATCCTGTGGGGATGCTTTTCTACAAAAGTGACAGGAAGGCATGTCAGAGCGGATGGGAAGAGAAATGAGGATGAATTCAAGGCAATACTAAGAGAGAGCCTGTCTCCTGTTGAGCCCTGAGTGCAGATGTTCACCCAAACAGATAGCCAGAGTTATCGTTTAGATTTAGATCAAACACATTCGTGTGTTGAGATGGTCCAAAAAGTCTGGCCCTTGAATCGGCTCAGATTTTGGGCAAGGCTTGATCATGTATGGTCTCCATCATGGCTGACCGTGGATTGAGACGTTTCATAAATAAAAAATGTGCAAAGTTGGTTCAACAAAAACGTACACCAAAAGCAACTTTGCACTTAAAGGTGGTTAATGAAGTGTTGACATGGTGGGTTTGAATACAAATGCCCGCCGCACTTTTCAGATTTTTATTAGTTAAAACGATTAAAAGCTTTTACCGTTTTCCTCCCGTGTCGCAGTTTTACGCTGCCGTCTCAATGAGACCCCAACAAATGCACAGAAGAGTAGAAATATGGTAAAAAACTAAAAAAAAAAAAACAAAAGAAAGAAAAAGGGTTCAAAGCACATTAAATGCTTTGTAAGATAAATTGCTTTATTTCTCTGGTTAATGCTCGACTTGACTCTCAAGAAGCAGCCATCTTCTGCAAGCGCAGGGATAAAGTCGTAACTCAGCTTGTTACTAAAGTTTCACTGCAGGCCAACCCATTGTCAGATTTCAGTCTGACGACTCCTAAACATCAGGATATCCAAAAGCTTGATCCAATAAAACATCAATACACCTCAACAACCACACCCACAAGATTACACCACCTACCTCCAAAATCAGGCCTTAGGCGGATATCATATCCCTTCAGCAACTTGTCCACGGTAGTCTTGGCCACAGACATTCCGGTGCTTTCGTTGGAGGAGCTGAGGGCAGAAACCACAAGCTTTAAGTGCTCTATCCCCCCCACCCCTACAATCAGCACCAACAGGGTTGTGTGTTTTTCAGAACTTGTGTCCACATTTAGTTAGAAGTTGGAAAAATTCTTTTAACGAACCTTGTTTGCAACATTAACGGGCAGAGGGCTTATTGTGTCTAAAAGAAGCTTTTTTTTACCAAGAGGAATGGCGTGTTTTTTAACACCTGACATAGTAAAGAACCTATCTTCCTTTTATATATTAGTAGTTCTGATGTACTAAACAGTTAATAGGATAAGTACAAACTGCAGTAGTTGGATCCAGAGCCTGATGCACACAGCTTGTCCATGAAGGTCCAAGGCCAACTTGTACTTACAACAGTTTGAACAAACGCTATGCTGTCGACCTTTAACTGTTGTTTGTACCATGTGATTACTTACACAGGAGATTGATCCAGGAGGCGGTGCACCAACCAAACTTCCTACGAGAAACAAATAACGACAAAAGAACAGGCGCAGACGGCTAACAGTCAAATGTGTCCCAACGTTTCTGGTTACAGAAAAGTGAAGCAGCGCATAAATCAATAACATAGCGTTCGCTTAGTTCTCATATGCACATTTTCTGTTCTCGGTGTTTCACACGGGAAGATCAATGCTGGTGCACCGCCTCTGTTCCCTGTGTAAATAACCATCAGGCTCAGTGTAAATAAGCAGTCCGTGTAAATGTGACGACGATTTACAGGTTTATAAATTTGCGTGCGCCAGAACAGCCGTGACGTTGTTCTGAGATCCGAGTCGTTTGACAGATCTTTGGACCCCGGATCTGTGGACCCTGGCCTCTTCTTGGACCAACATCTACCTGTCTGCTCTGGGTTTGTTCAAAAATAAAGTTGCAAAGACACCAGTCAGTTAAGAAAGTAACAGAACACTGCATCAAAAAAAAAAAAAAACCCTGAGCTACACCCTTGAAATCACATAGTAACCATTTAGAGAGGTGTCATAAAAACAAATAGGTGCTGTAAAAAAAATTTAAAAAAAGAAAAAAAGAGTTAAATCTGGGGTAATGGTTGAAAATTCAGCCTTTATGCATTGGACTCACATATCATGCACATCCATCTAGTCAATTGTAGGAATGTTCTGATGATATTTCATTTATGCAAGACTTTCAAGAAGCTGAGAATTAACTCAGATTGAATGTATTCATTTTCCCTACAAGCTCCATCTTATTCACACAGTTGTTTTTTAGAAGAACCAGAAAACAAAAAATTAAAGCCTCCCATTTTCCTGTCAGTTTGAGCCAGGATGTGGACTATTTTATTCCCCTCTCGCTCAGGTCTGACTATAACACTAATAATATGGGGTGACATGACCTGCAACCCTCTCAGCTGGTCAAGTTCTCCACTTGATGTTCCTTTGTAAGGTGCAAGCTTGAGTGTTGAGGGGGGAAAAAATAAATTAAAAGGAAGGAAGGAAAAAAAAGGTTGCCTGAGTCATGGAAGCACCCTTTTATTAACTCACTGTGCAGTTGTTCATCACACTGGGCGCTTTCAAAAATCTCTATAAGCTTCAACACCTGGCAGCGTCAGCGTTGGGGTTATATATGAGAAACCGTCTTTCATTACTGTGATCGGGTATATAACGGAAGCAAAATGTCAAAAAATAAAAAATAAAAAAAGGTGCAGCCTCAGTCTCAGCAAGCACCTTAAATCTTTTAACTGACACCATGGACCGCTGCAGACAAGGAAACGGAGTAGGCCACAAGGGATGTACATCAGTGTCTTCAACATCAAAACAATGAGGGAGCTGAGCAGCAGATTCTGGCTGCTGTGATGTCTGGAGAGGGCTTGTGCACAAAATGTGTGCTGTAAACATTAAAAGGCCCTGACATGAGCTGATTTATTAAAAGGCTCAAAAGCTTTCCCAGCTTTCTATCTGGAGGGCTACAAGCAGAGGGAACCTGCAGGGATTTTTTTTCTCCTTCTTCTTTTTTTCCCCCCAGTTCTGATTGATTTGGTTCACTTCCACGAGGTGGCCAATTAGAATAATTAAATATGTAACGATGTTACTGACCACAACTCATAAATCCAGCTGTTGATCTATCTAATCGCTACAATGATGCGTAAAAGTATTTTTTTTAAATTATTATTATTATTATTATTATTATTATCGTGGACTGTGCACCAAACACATCTCCATTTAGACAGGAGGAAAAGGTTACATTTCCCAGTTGGCTTGCTATGATGCACGCGCGTGTTTTTACGCTCGCGCGCGCCGCAGCTCTGTCTAATAGAGCATACATCGGCAGCGATGCCCCTATAATGAGCAGGCCTGGGTACCCCCTTAATGCGATTTGCCACATTTCGGGTTGTTATTGATCCCTAATTAAATATGTTGGTAGACATTGTTTTTTCTTTCCGATCAGTTTAAATGAAGATTATCTTACCTTTGAACAAAGCATAGGAAGGACAAAGCCACCAAAGCAGAGAAAATTCCACATATTTTTTCTTCTTGACGACCCAACATCTCCACGAATCCTTATAGTTCCTATAATCCAACCAGTCCCGTGGTCCTCCCGAAAACGCACAAACTAAGAAATAAAACAGGCAACTAAAAAACAAAACAAAACAAACAAACAAAAAAAAAAACAATAAAAAAGACAATCGCCTTCTCTAAAAAAAAAAAAAAAAAAAAAAAAATCAGTCGAATTACTCGCCTACATCTATGCAGACGATTTAAAAAAAATATTATAATGGACAAACAAAAACAAAACAAAACAAAACAAAAAAAAGAATAGAAAAAAAAGGAGGGGGGAAAATCTGCTGTTTGGACCCCGCTGTTTTCCTTTAGCTATGGAAATCCGTGCAGGTCACAGAGCCCCTCGACCAACACCAGAAGATCAGACATCTTTGCTCGAATAAAAAAGAACAGCATATAGGATACTTTTAAAAGTGATGACAAGTCCAGTTGAGGGGGGTGGGGGGGTAGGTGGTTGGGGAAAGGAGGGGGAGAAAAAGGAAGAAAAAAAAAACAGCAAACACTGGCATGAATGGCTGAAGCAGCAGCCTCCTGACAATCAAATCGGCGGATGAAATTTCCCAGTCCAAATCTGCAGAAGAGGCATGGTTCCAGCGTTGCTCCGGCGCCAGTCTTCACCCACAACGTGATGCTGTTAAAAGATATTTGACTGAGCTGAAAACCGTGGTCGGCTGATGTGTGTGCGTGCGTGCGTGCGTGTGTGTGTGTGTGTGGAGTGGGGGGGGGTGGGGTGTAGGGGGGGGGGGGGGGGGAGAGCGGTGGGTTCAAAAAGAAAAGAAAAATGAAATCTTCATTCCTTTTTTTTCCTTCTGCTTCTTCTTCTTCTTCTTCCTTCCCCCCGTTGCTGCCGCCGCCGCCGCTGCTGCTGCCGCTGATGATGATGATGATGTAGATCAGCGCAAAGTCACTGAGGGGAAAATGCACATTGAAATAGCACTGGGTAATATCTGATGCAGACGTCAGAGCAGGCTATATCACCCCTCTGATGAAGAAATTAAGGGAAAAAAGTACATGCCGAGAAATATGGATTTCCCCAACCCCTCTTGTTTTTTTTGTTTTTTTTAATGCCAAAACATGCGTCCACAGCGAAGAGACGCATTCGAAAAGTACTCCTGCCTCCGCTGGCCGCCGATAAATGGCGTATGGACACCTTAGCATGCTCCGTTCGTCCAGAATGACATGACGGAGAAACCTTGTGTGCTTCCTTAGTTTAATTTAAAACAATATCCGACAGGGAGGAGGGCTCGAGGAGGGGAAGAGGGGGACACCTAAGGTGAATTCCTTGGCGACAGGCTGTTCATGCGCTGGATTTTTTCTCTCCCTAAAAGCCATTAAAGTGCTCGTAGTGTGCGCCGGTGCGTTTCCATGCGTTTATTTCACTTTGCCACATTCTGCACGGCACTCACACGCAGGCACGCGCCCACTTCCACACACAAGCATACAGCACGCGCGCGTTCAGACACAGGAATACAGACAGGATTCTCTCAGTTTGATCTGATGTTATTATCACGCGCTCTTTTTTTTTTTGGGTCTGTTTGGACCAGAAACACTCTTACAGCAGGCTGCACACCGACAACCCGAGAATCACACAGACTTGAGTTTTAAGCAGAGGAAGGAGGTTTTCTTCAGGGATCTCTGTGCTGTCCAGTTGCTAAGCAACCCAGCCCAGCGCTGATGCAGTTGTGGTGATTCGGATGCTCTGCGCAAAGGCTCATTTAAAGGAGCAGACCCGGTGTGCAGTCAGAGCCGCGCCGTGTCAGTGGGACAAAAGGAGACATCCGCTGATGAACCGGGCAGCCGCTGCTGTTACAATAAAGAGGGGAGAGGGGCGTTTACAAAAAGGCATGTGTGTGGCGCGTCGTGGGGATCCTAATTCTGCTTCATCATCACTCTGCTCCCGCTAATCATCCCTGTCATGCCCACAAGGAGTGGTGGTGATGCAGACCACTTAAGCTAAAAACAAAAAAGAAAGAAAAAGAAAAAGAAATGCTCATGATCTGTGTTGATGCTTAAGATATGCGTCATGAAAACCAGGTAGGTATGGATACAGTGGCGGTTCATGCTCGGGTTGAGCCCCTCCTCTTCTTTACATACCTCTATTGTAAAGTCTGGACCTTTCAAGTGAAGTAAGCATCGTACATCTTCACTTAGGAATGGACAAACATTTGTAAAGTAGTAAGATTGTATTTCGTTTTAGAACCTAGTGAAGAACTGACTGGACTGGTTATTTAGGATGTTTTAATAGGTGACATTTGGGAATAACATTTTGTCACCTTGGAGTTAGTTTGATATATATCCAAACCAGAATCCAGTGCTCAGTTCTTGTCTGATTTGTAGCAATTTTTTTAATTCAGGCATCTGGATTTGAGCCTCAGCTAATTTTTCCTCAGTTGGTGGGCCGCTTTGTGGCACTGCCAGCAATATTTATACTTGGTTTAAACATGTCTCATTTAACTATGTCAGTGTTAAAATGTTACTTTTTGCTAAAGTTATGTAACTGAACATGACCATACTGACAGCTTAGAGTCTGGTATTTTTTGTGTCATGCTTTAATGTAGCACAGTAGACCATAGCTCTGTCCACTTAGTTTATTACATAAATATTCTGCATGTGTTTGAAACAATCCAGTATTTGCAGTGTCGATTCCAAAACAAAAGTAACAAACATTCTCATGTACATTTATATCCTCACTAAATATATTCTACATACATATAAATTCACTTATTTTCATGTCACATTTTCACTGAAGAAATTGTTCATTCTGCGATCATTTGTTGGGCTGCAGCACGGCAATAAGGGGTCTGGCTATGCATGTCTTCCTTCTCAATATCAGTTTTATCACCTCTGCTTAAATGTCACAGAGAGCTTGATTATTTATGGATATATATATTCTGGCCTTATCTGAGGGGGGAGGCAGGACCTGTCCATCACATAAGTGACGTTCAGTGCTGATCTCAAACAGGCTGCCATTGCAATTACATAGTTTATGTCAAAGGCTAACACCATGACTGACCGTGACCCGGCGGTGAACAATTATCTTAACATGATCTGCGACACAGTCAGACTGACTTTCACACTTGTTGGGTACTTGTTGCACCACATGGAGTCAGTGGTCATACAAAGCCGCCTTTGTAAAGAGATATTTTTCAAATATATCTAAATGATTAGTGGACATAGGCTGAATACTATCAACGAAAAACATTATTACATAATTAGATAATTATTCTACAAAAAATGTTCTGCATCTTCGCTGCCATTTGTTCAGACCATTGAAGGTGCCTAAAAACGAGTTTTTAAATTTTGCCATCCACAATTCATTGGCTACAGTAAAATGTAAAATGAAAAAAATAACTAACACAGAACTCAAGTGTTGGTGTTTGATAAGGATCATTCACACGTCTTCATCCTTGAACCCTAAAGTTCACCCTTGGTTAGATTTTCACATTTCAATGATTCACAAGAAAAAGCCTGAATCATAAATTCAGAATTTAACGTTAAACGTTGTTTTAAAAATCAGTACTACTTGCAGTTTTCTTTTGATGTTGTCTGTATTATGATTAACTCTTAGTCATGCTTTATTAGCATTAACTCCTACTGCTGACCTTATGCACATACAAAAATTTCTGATATTTGCTAATTCTTCTCTGTTAAATTATCTGCTGCATAACTACGGTAATATCCCAATCCAATCTGTCAGTTTCCATACCGTTTTCACATTACAAGGACCATAACCTTTTGTCAATCAGTTGGTCAACAAAATCTAAATCTAATCAAAGTGTTTTTATATTAAATGAACAACACTATTCACTGGCTTCCTTTTCATTTTCTGGTGAAATTTAAGGTTTTATTTATTGTTTTTTAGTGTCTAAACTCAATGGGCTGAGCCCATCTTACTTAAGTGAGCTCTTTCAGCCCTGAGGTCAGCTGACCAGCTTTTATTGCTTGTCCCTAGAGTCAGGTTAGAAATTAGAGGGGACAGAGATTTCTCTGTGGCAGCATCCAGACTGTGAAACAGTCTCCCTCCGTTTGTTACGATCTCTCAGTCAGTAGGTCAGTTTAAGTCCAGATTGAAAGCGCATCTATTTTTCTGGCCTTCAACACCAGCTAAAACAAAAAATTAAATAAAAATTTAAAAACTGGAGAAATTTGTATTTAATTAAACTTTTTTTTTTATCACTATAGCTGAAATTAAGTATGTCTTGTTTGTTTATTTTCATAATATTATTTTTTGGGATTTTCTTCCAATTTTATAATTGTCTTTATTACAATTTATAACAAATTATTTTGTTTGGTGATGTTTTGATTGTTTGATTGTTACTTTGGTCAGCTGAGGTTGTTGTAAATGTCCCGATGCGAGAGGTCCTGGGTTCAACTCCCGGACAAGCCCCCAATTTATTACGACTGGCTCAAGGTCATAACACAAACGGGAGACCGTGCTTGTGATCAAGGTGCAGAAAAAGGAATATTTATTATGAAAAACTGCAAAGGATTGTGAATGTCAACATTAGTGGCATAATGCAAATGCTTTAATAAGTTGTATGTGTGCATATGGAAGTGTTGAGGTGTAAACTCAAATGTGCATGAGGAGGGGAGCTGTGCCTTGGCAGCAGAGTAACACAAGCGTCAGGAGGCAAAGTGAATGCCAAAGGTGACCCTGAAGGTTGAGACGGGCAGGTTTAAATATTCTGTGCTCCAAATTAGCAGAAGAAGAAGAAGAATTGGCACAAGGGCCAAATTCTGCCCATCTCTGGCCATGTTCAGCCTCTCCCACAAAAGCAACTTCCATTACTCATAACAGTGTTCTCAGTTGCAGCTTTCCCTCCTTAACTTGTTGGCATCCATAAGCCCCTGCAATGTGGTTCCCTTTTCTTTTAGTTCACATGTTGCATAAGACATGCGAGTTACTGTGTCACCCCCCTTTGCTCCCCTGATATAAATAGTATCACATGGTTAATGCATCGGTGCCTTCCAGTCACTGGCTTTCCCCTTCCTCCCCACACCCCACTGTTTATATCCGTCAAAAGGGCGTAATCGGCTCTAAGTAGCAGATGATGTATTTAACTGATGTGTTTAGCAGTGTCTCAAGATGCTTCATCTTCTCTCTGTGACATGAGTGAAAATGTGTCTTAATGAGAGTTCGTTTGACATTACTGTGACATGGGATTTTACCCTCAGAGGACGCGATCAAAGCTTCTCCTGAAGGAGTTAAGTTGCAGTTTAAGCAATCGTCCAACATATTTGGTCAATCCCGCAGTGAGCAGGGGGGTCTTGATAAACCCTCCAATGTTCGGCCTCAACTTGGAAGAGCTTTGGTTTTGCAACTACCAGACGCAGCGCTTCAAGACGGACAGGTGAGTTGAGGTTCCCTGGATGCTATCAGATTCACGCAAGTCAAACACAATTTAGATGACCTCATGAGTCATGACCTAATTAAGGAGGACTTAGGCCGCCCCGAAGCGTCTGAGTCAAGCTGGAGGATGTGGCCTACATGCAAGCAGTGGTCATGTTCATTTTATATGACCGTGCTGTAAATCTCTGTTGCTTAACCGCGATATTTTACATTTTCATCACACAGACGGGGTCAGAGCAGCACTTTGAGAGCTCGCCTCCACAGAGCGCCTCTGGAGCTTTGAAAAAAAAGAAAGTTTTGACTTCAGCGTGCATCACGGCGCTTATTGACTGCAGTGATGAGCACAGAGGCTTTGAAAGTACACGGCGCTGGAGCACTACCTTGAAGCAGGCTGCCAGGCAATTGTTGCTATGCTACGGCAGAAAGCCCGGTGAAAGTGTAGTGTGTTGCCCATTGAGGCTGAACTGCGCCACGATGCTTCAAATGCTGGTGTGGAGCCTGTGTATGCATGCAAGAGCTCTGGGGTGCATGTGTGTCTTAAATAGTACACAAGATAGAAATCCTGTGCGATGCTCAACAAAACATTATTTATAGCTTGAAAGATGCTGGTGGAAAACTACATGAACTGCAATGTCTTTAAAAAATATTCATATCCCTACAGGTTTCCGTTACATTTCGTCTCATTATAGCTGCTAATTTCAAAGAATTTTGGATGTTGTGATGTGATAAACCAAAACAACATAGCTTTGTAGTTTTTTACAAATAAACTGCTAATATGTTGCGCAACCTACCATTTGTTTTGCACAGAGCTGCTTTTTTGCTACAACATTGGCTAGTTATATCTCTACCAGCTTTGCACATTGAGAATCTGAACATTTTTCATGTTATTTAAAAAAAAAAAAGTCCATCTCTGACTCAGAGTCAAGCTCATACTCTATGGAGAGCATTTGTGAGCAGAACCTTTCAAGTCTTGTCATAGATTCCCAGTTGGATTTTGCTCTGGACTTTGACTGGGTCGTTCTAAATACTCTCTTGTAACTCTGGTTGTGTGTTTTTGGTTGCTGCTCCTTCTGGAAGGTGAACCTCTGTCGGTCTCAATCAGTGAATACTTTCTTCTCTAGGATTGCCCTAGCTCCATCAACCAAGTCCCATTATTTCTGACCAGCTTCACAGCATCACTACGCTTAATTGTGCATTACTGATCTCATAATGCTTTTTAAAAAAAAAAAAAAGAACATAAGCACATTCTGACTTACAGGTTATAAAATCTAAATAGGCATCATTGATCAGATTTTTGTAAAGATGAAGGTAGCTGTGACTTGGGACCTCTGACTAACAAAAGTGAAATTAATCATAGTTTACTGTGTCAAGCAGTCTACTGTAAAGTCATTCTCATTAGGTGTTTTTTGTGTATTACAGCATTTCCTCTTGCAGCTTCTCCACCTTTTCTTTCTCCAGATGAAGCAAAAAATTTTACTTTTGAAGTCACCGGACCAAAGTAGAGAAAACCCCTGCCTGTTTGTGCTTCAGTACTCACAGATTCACCTGTTTGCAGGTTCTTCTGTGGAACATGACACCAAATTATTTGCACTAATTAGCCTAGTCGTGGATTTATTTGTTACTTACTTATATTTGCTGGGGGTTGCAATGCAGTCAATGCAGGAGTGCCATTCATTATCATTGGTGCCTGATTTTTTTGCACTGTCTTTTAGAATTGAAGTCTTAGTAGTTCTAGCAACAGCAGCAGAGGACGTGAACAAAGCCATCCAGTCCCTCGTTGACCACTCTTCCAAATATACTGAATTAACATTAAAAGCCACCTCGCACCTTTCTGGTCGCAGTGGGAGATAGTTGTTGTTATCGCAAGCAAATGTTAGCGACTGGGTGAAATTTAAAACTTTAACAAAGTCCACATTTCCAGGACTGGTTTTTTACCAGGGTACATCTGTGGTAGTGCTAAGACAATTTCCATTTTATACATAAATGCATATTAAGGTGTATTTCCTGCTTGTGATATTAAAATAGACAGTTCTCAGAGTTTTTTGAGGTTTTAAGTGGATTTTAGCTAGTGGCTGCGATCCCCGTCGCCCGGTCTGTCCACTGCAGCTTCTTCCACACGATGCTGCTCATTTATGCACCATTTTCACTTTGGTCATCAGTTACATCATCTTAAAGTAAAACGCACTGGAGCTTTTGGTTGTAATCGCAACATACGCAAAATTTCTCACAGTACAAGGCACCGCAGGAGGAACAAGGAGCTAGCTGGAAGTCAGGCAATTCGTCACCTCAAATCTGTATGAATAGCAGCTATTCACGATGACCAAAGGTACAGAAGGGACGTCCAGTCTGTTGATTGCACATGACTGATCTCAAGAGTGCTTCAAAACCGAGCATAACACAGCCAGTTCTGACTAACAGGTGATAAAATCTTATCTCAGCTGACCTGATTTTTGTAAAGATAAAGCTAACAGTGACTTCAGTCCCCTCAGGGGGCCTCAGACTAACAAAAAGTTAAATTAATCAAAGGTTACGTTGTCAAGCAGTCTACTGTGAAGTCATTCTCACTAGGAGGTGGTGGGGGGGGGTTCTTGTATTACAGCATTTCCTCAGAGACCCAACAGCCTCTCCACCTGTTCTTTCTCCAGATGAGGAAGCCGAAGTCTTGCCGCCCCGCAGGCGGCAGCCAGCTAACTGACCTGAAACGCTCGTCTCCAACCCCTGCACATCTCAAGGAGTCACATGACTCACCGGCTTCAAAAATTAGCATGGGCGAGGTGCGGCGCTTCATGCTAAGCAGCTATTGATGGAGGACGAACGCTAATAGGAATCTGTAATTCCGTCCCCTGCCTCGCCTGCGTCCCCTTTGCGACTCTCAGAGCATTTCATTTACAGAATGTGGCACATTTTTAACCAGACCTTCGTGGCCTTTTATTGACACAAGCAAAAATGAATAATTAAGTGTTTGTAAAGGTCTGGCATCAAGTTAATCATCTCAATGGTTTATCAATATGAAAGCAGCGTGTCTGTGGCTCATGCCTCCTCATCCGACAACGTGTTTTAGTCAGCATTAGGCCTTTTTTACCTGTTTAACGTGAATGCATGTTTGTCTTTGTGGGAGCAGGTACTGTACCTACTGCCAGGTTTTTCCTTTGTTGCGCACTTTAGATTCATGTTTTATCAAACCCAGCAGGAATTCTTCTCCCTGTGAGGATAGCTTAAAGAATCATGTCATTCCCCCCCCCTCTCTTTTTTTCCACTCCATTCAGGCGAGAGTCAAGCTCACGCAAGGCTCTAATTTCTATTCAAATTGCCCTCACTTCCATTTTTCTTCAATTCAAATGTCAGAGCTGGATGCAACAGCCCACAGTCGCCTTCGTGACACAGAAACAATGGTTGCCAACACCAACGCAAACTCCGCTTTCGACGGCGCGCTCTGAAAATACGCGAGCTCTTCGGAAATAGTTGCATTTTGTCAAAAAATAGCGCCGTAGTATCCCCTCGCTCTGCTCCTATCTGTATTCGACGTGGAATTTCTGCATGGAAACTCCTGCGAGAAAGGGTTAATGAATTCCTCACACAGATATTGCCATGGAAACAGCTGCGTGACTGCTTGCAGCTTGTATACACACAAGAGGGGAAAACGAGGGAAAAAAAAAACAAAACAATGGTGCCAAAAGGTATTTGGAAATCCTGCGAGCCGAGGCTTTCCAGTGTACACACCCTAGTTTAAAGTTTTTTGTTTTGTTTTTTATTTTTATATTTTTTGTGAACCCACAACGTACACCCCGCTCATTCACCTCATCCTTCCTTCTCTTTGCCTTTTTAAGATGATTGACACTGACAATGAATTTCCAGTAGCCATGGAGTTAATGCATTCAGAAGTACGGGGGTCTGGATGTGGTCAATGGCAACAAAATGCACTACTCGGCATTTTTTATTTATTTATTTATTTATTTTTTTTGCAACATGCAGACTCTTAAGCAGACACACGACAATGCAGTTCCAGCTGAGAATAATTAATTTGCATTATGACACAGACCTCAGGCAGCGAGCCTGTCAGTTGAGTTGGAAAAGAAGGAAAAGATTGAGAATTGATCGGGGCCATGCATGGCTGCACGCACGCAGATCGTACAAACACCTAAAACCAAACAGAAATAAAAAAAAAGAAAAAGAAAGAAAGAAAGAAAGAAAGAAGGAAAGAAAGAAAGAAAGAAAGAAAAGCGATTTGTCCCTTAAAATAATAGACTCCTGCTCACTCTTTCAAAGTAGGTGGCAGAGCACAGTGTGTGCTGGTGGGGTAACCCAATCCATCTCTGCACAAAAACATGTTCTTTCACTGCTATTAGCCAGCCTCCCAATGGCGAGTCAATAGTCACTGTCCAAATGGACTTTTTATGCTCGAGTCTGCAGCTCTATAGTAAGGGCTCCTGCAGCGTTTTGCAGCTAACACTCAAGTGTTCCAAAGCAAAACAACTGTATTTAGATTCATAAATATTTTGCAATGAAGCGCTCTCAGCCCCTTGGAGAAGAATCGGCAAAGTGATGCGGGGTGCAGTAGGAGCATCTGACAACAAACGGCGAAAACGGGACCGGGCTTCATCGCTCGCAGACGCTTTTGGCATTTGACTCTCCGACTCTTTTTCCAGACTCAAATGTTCTCTTTATGTTAGTTTTTTTTTCTTCTTCTTCTTCTTTCATCCTCCAATCAGAAAGAAGAACAGGGAATCCTCACAGGAACTGAACCACATTCCATCAGCGTGTGTCCTGTCCGTTTCGCTGGGTGTTTAGAGCGTAGCATGCTCCAATTCCTGTGTCTGCTCTCGTCAAAACAGAAAAAAAAAAAAACACTCAGTGGTCTTTCGACATTAATTTCACTATGAAATGGCAGGCAGAAATAACTTCATTTTTTCCCCCTGCAAAAGAACATTTAAAGAACATTAGGACAACTTCATAACCTGTTCTCTCTGACCTGAAATCAAATGAAGGGTATTTAAAGACACAGGTCAAGGGATCAGAGTGTATCAATCCATTCAGTCGGGGTTTTTAAAGCCACGTTAATTAAAATGAGATGGACTTCAGCCATCCCCCTCGTCACGGAGCAGAAACGGGAGCGGCGACTGCGGTCAAGTATAATTACACGGCTGTAAGCAGATCGTAACTGTGTAACAGTTTTCCAGTGATTCCTTTCGGGCTTTCCGAAACTCCGCCGGGAGCTTTTTTAATTGATGAGATAGCTCACAGCTGCCACAGGTTACAAGATTAGGCGACGATCATAGCTTATTTCACAGAGGCAGAGAAGTAAGTCATAAAGCACATTAGTGGGAGGTTCTATGAGTTTGTAGGGCAGGTACTCCAGGAGATCTCATCTTATTTGCTAAATGAGCCATGGACAGAGGCCCTATTCTTTAACTGCCTGACACTAACGCACGGTAGCTGTAAAAAAAGAAAAAGAAAAAAAAAGAGATAGTGCAACTTGATATTTCTCAAAAATCTGAATTCAGAGGACAGAATGAGAAATTTCAACATGTTGCTAAACACAAGGGGGGGAAAAAACCCTAATATGATGGTAAGAACAGAACAAGTGGTATTGTCTTTCATTGGAGAATTGTGCTTTGTGAGCAGAAATGTACAGAATATTTCATCACCCTTTCATGGACACACAAACCCATCACTGCCCCGTACTTTTTAAATCTAGATTTTTAACTGTCTGCGTGGCTCTCCGTTTGAAGTAGCAAATCTTTTTCAACATCACTTTTCCTCCGACAGGTTGACAAATACATCCTGCGATCAAGTCTTTTTTGAGTCCTTTTTATTTTATTCAGCACGGCTTGTAAAAGAAGCAGGTGAAAAGAGAAAAGGCCACTGGGTTTGATCCCCGGCTTTGCGCAGAATCTATAAAGAGCATCCACCGACTTCAGTGCAGCAACTTCTGCAACTTCCGTTCTTCTCGGAGGAGTTTCTGTGAAGTTCCCTCTTGCTTTCCCGAAAGTTCAGCCATGATGTTTCTTATTCTTGTTGGTGGGGAACATTTCTTTTCCATTCATTTTTATTTCATTATTGACAAAGTCAGTTGTGGGTTGGAGGGGTTTGCAGAACAATTTCTATTTCCTGAACTTTGACAGGCTGTCACATTACCGCCACGAAACATTTTAAGGATTTTATGGAAATGGAGCGACGCACAGTAGAAAATAATTGTGAAGTAGAAAAATAAAACAGTACCTTGTTTCCTTTTTTTGATTGCAAACATACATATCTTAAAAGGTTGGTGTGTAGCTTTGGTTCCTTACTGAGTCAATTACAACAGTCTTACATCAGAAGTACAATGTCTATGAAAACTATTTATAAATACAAGTAATTCATGAGAAACATAAATTTGAAAATTTTGACAAAAAAAATGTCAAAGTTTTTGTAAAAAGAAAAAAATTAAGGGGTCCTCACAGAACCCCTTTTAATATCAAAGTGAAAACCAACTTCTGCAAAATAATGTAAATTAAATAAAAATATTTTACATAAAAAAAGTGACTGCATGAATTGTCCACACACTGTTAGGTGACAGACTTAACTTAACAGAGGTCCATCCAATCGGCGCTAGTCGTCTCACAATGAGTGGAATTGAGATAATTTGTTAATAATTGTCATTTTGTTGGAGTTACTTCTCAGATTGAGTTTTTTTTTGGTAAAAAACAAAAAAAAAGCTACATTTTCTATTCACATCCAAGGGAGTGAATACTGTTTCAGAGCCGGTATGTATTTGCATCCTAAAGTTTTATCAATTCTTCTTTGCAAAACAGACACATATTTCTTAAAATAACAAATTATACATGTGTCTGTTAAAAAGTAGCTCCAAAAAAATGGCAAAACTGTGAAGTCCACCCCGCATCAACTGCCAGCGCTGAAAGGCCAGATTTGCTCCTTTCCAGAATTGCAAACTGGTGGACGCATAAAATAATTCAGAGTGCAACCAGTTGCCTCCAGGCCACTTTGGACAATCCTTGTCTAAAACCTTCCAATGTAACTCTGGCTGTGTTGTTGCTCAAAAATTAAACTCTTCTCAAAACACACTGAGTTACTTTAGCTTCATTTTTACAGAAAATCTGATCAGCTTCTGTGTGAAAAAAAGAAGAAAAACAAAACATCTTGTACGCATTTACTGTGGCCCCTATGTGACATTCGGCAAAACGAATGTCACATAAAAGAAGTGCATCCACAAAATAGCACTGGAGAATTAAAGAAATGAAATAATACACCATACATGTGTAATAATAGGATGATTATTTTTGCCTTAAGCAGTCAGCATTCACATAACCCGCACATTAAAAGGACTTCACATTTCACCTATCGATAAAGAAAGGCAGATCGCAGCACAAAATCTTTTATAAGATGGAGACAGTAGAACTGGAGGTGGCAAAGTGCCACCACCTCTAAACTACCTTTAAATGGGCATCAAACCTGGGAGCTCTTTGAAATCTATGCATAGTTAACGTAATGTCAAATGGCCACACATTGCTGACCTCAGTTCTTTCACTGCAGCGCCCTCATCCAATTATGCCGTGATAGATTTAGTGGTTGAGTCGGATGCTTTGATTGTGATTTGATGAGCCAGATAATGTGCTTTAGGCTCTTGTCGAGATCTTGTTCTTATGGGTGTCATCCAGGCACATAGTGCTTATGCCTGCTTGAGCAATGCAACATAATAAATGCCTGGAGGAAGGTTTCTGTGCCGTGACTCCAGTGCTTCATGGTGCCATTTTTTTTTTTTTTTTTTTTTTGCAACAATGGCAAATTTGAATGTACCTACTCCGACGTCCCAACAATTGGGAGGTCATCTTGGGTTTTGGAATAAGTGGAACTTTGATTTAAAAAAGTTTACCAATGGGACTGATGCACATGTTGATTGAATGAAATATAAAGAGGTGTTTTTGTCGATGTGTACATTACCGCTTAGGAGGCAGACGCCGGTACATCTAGATTAAAACCATCGTTTCCTCCGGGGGCAGCCCATGGTTACCGTCTCCTCACTGCTGGGTGTTTCTCCGTAAGAGAGTGCATCTGGTTGTAAATAATTTACATCTGCAAATATGAATGGTCTTCTGTTGGTTAAGAGCTTGTATGGCGGGGGGAAAAAACACATGCACATGTTGTCATTCTTCATCTTATACATCTATTGTTAGTTCAATGTAATTTGCATCAGAGGACTTAAGATGTTGTTCTCACAATATGACACAGATACTTATTGGATCATTATTTTTAGATGCTTTCAGTTCATGACTAGAGAACTGAAAGCATTCTTTAGCTCCCAGAGAGCTGCACTTCAAAAATGTGGATAATTGCAAATATCCTTCCACTCAAACTTTGTCACTTTCTGTCTTCTGGTCGTGGTATAATGTGTGTGTTGAGTCTCGGGCAGCACTTGGAAAATTTTTTAGAGCGCACTGAGTTGAGCCCGGAGCAAAAGTCTCACCAATAGACTTGCGATATAACTGTCTATTTTTGTTTGGAGAGTGACCCCCGTAATTCCCTTCAACCTTCCTCTTTCGGAAAAACGAGTCTCTTAAAATTAACCTTCCAATGTTAAAATTTTGCAAACCTAAATAAATCTAACTTAAACCATGCTCAGTGACTCGTAAAGCACATTACTTGTACAACAGTGGTTGTGCTGGGATAACATTTGGGGCATCAGTGGTGTTAATATTGTTTGTGTGGAGGCTTGGGCCACGTCACAGAAGAGTGAGTACCTGGCTGGAAACCTACCGTTCTGCTGACTGTGTGCAGTGGGTGTTGGACTGGCTCATTCCTCTTGACTTTCTTGGGTGGTACTGTGCCCTCCTCCCCTCTGTCCTTTTGAATGCACTTGTGGCACAATGATCCTCGTACGGCTCTGGGGTTGGAGGCACTGCAGGATTCTCCTCATGGCCTAGCAGGTGCTTCTGGCTTAGCATGTTGGCATGGATCATGTGGTTCAGCGGCCTGTGCCTTGTTCACCTGGGAGCTGCTGCACATGTGCTTTGATACGGACCTATAGTCTTGGGCATATGGCTGTCCTGTGCCTGTTGTCTTTTAGCAAACAATACATTGCAATTCAATTGACAGGCAAACATTTTCCCATTGTTTTCTGCTTATGGAAGATGGGATAAGTGCAATAACGCTTCCTCCTCCCAGTAAGTGCCTGAAGAACCTCCAAAGGGAGGGTTCCTCCCTCGGCTGCTATATCTGTAAGGTTGAGCCCCAGGCTTAATTTCTTCACAATGATTCACATTCAATGAGGTAAGGAGAGTGTTGGAATGTAAAGAGACCAATAAACCGAGCGCTTAGCTATTCGGCTCAGCTCTTTCTTCAACATACCAGCGAAGCGCCAATGTTTTTACCAACTACTCACGCAATTTGTCGGTTCATCTCCTGCTCTGTCTTGCTCTATTCTAACATCAGTCTTGAAGAAGACACCAATGTAGATACCATGAAATCCCTTCTACAAGAAGGGATAAGTGACAAAGTCAAATCCTGGATGGAAATGAGCTTTACTTGTGGAAAGAATGCAGACAAAAGTCTAGTGATTGGTTATACAAGCACAACCCTAAAAAAGTCTTACATTGCCTTGCAAAAGTATCCCTAACCCTGAAAGTTGACCTATCACATAAATTCGATTGGCGTAAATGGTTTTAATGTGACAAAGCGTGAGAAATTTTCAGAGATACCTACTACTCACAGAGACCATTCATGAAGGTCTTCCTCAGATTTCACTGCCACCAGATTATCGGCATCCTGTGCAGCTTCTGCAAAGAAGCTTCAAAGTCCTCATCTCAGCCTTTACCTCACCCAAGATGAGGCTCACTCCTATTATCCATAGCAGTCTTTGCTCATGCTTTAAAATCATAGTAAAACGAGTAATTTTAACTGATAAGCGCAAATGTTCTTGAGTTAAAAAAAAAACAAAACAAAAAAACATCTGTTTAGGCGGACTGAGCAGCCGGCTTCTCCACTCAGATGCCTACGGAGGCCGGATGTCTGACGTACAGTGGACAGATGTGTAACCAATGAGCTCATCGCCAATCAGCATGGAGAATATGAAACATGCAACACAATCAGTTCTGTAATATATTTAGCACCCCATAGGTTAACTTCAAATCTGTAAAAAAAAAAAGATAAACGTCAATGAAATAAATGTGCCACGTGGTTTCTTTAAATAAAAAGTGAAGAATATTGCATCACTTCAGTCGTGTTCAGTTCGCTGTGGTGCAAAAGCTTTGGAAACCTGGCAGTTCGGTGGAAACTGCTAGGTGTGCCAACAGATGTGGATGTGCTAACAGAAAGTAACATGCGGACAGATTAACTGCGATTGGCTGTTTGCGTTTATGTTAAAGTCTGAAGGTCAGCAAGCAGCTGTTGTTGCAGAAAAGCCCCGAACCGCAACATACGGCATGCATTCACAGAACAGCCTCTTTTATTCCACTATAATTGTATCTGTTCTTCCTGATTTGGAGTTCATTAAAATTTGTGGGGGGGGGGAACAAACCTGTGTTGCTATGATAAAATGTCATAATTCAGTGAAGTAGCATGAATGCTACAGTTGGGTAATAGAAAAAACCCCCACTTATTTACCACGGTAGTTAAGTAATTTGTGTCGTTAGTTTCTGAATTCTAAAAACCTGTGACACTTTTTATGCATCTGCATTTTTTTGTCTTTAATTTTAACTTTGAATTTTTTGGTGACCTGCTTTTCATAAGTGCATGTTCTACAAATCAGCATAAAAACGTAATTGTTCAAATTTGTCTGCCCACACAGACCAGCGGGCCACAGTGTAGTTCCCCACCATCAGTGTGTGGATATATGGGTGAATGTCTGATTGTGGTGTAACGAGCTTTAGAGTCCCCTGACTTGACAAATTCAGTCCAGCTGCTAATCATTTGTTTGTCTCTTTCCTCTTTTGAAATGTTTTTTTTTTTTTTTTTCCCCCATCCTGGAAAAGCTAGAATGTAATCATCACTAGTTGTGATTTTTCTTCGTAGTTTTTTGCCAACATCAGTAATAATATTACCTACACCTCTGACACAGCAGCTTTCTTGATACGGTGTGAATGGTCTGCACAGGTTCCCCTTAATGGTGAAACCATTTAAAAAATATCACTCTGCCCTTCACATATCCGACTCATCAGTTTTCGTAATGTGTCCCCGTGCCGTAAAATGGATGGTTACGTTTTTGCCTTCCTGCATTTTACTTCAAACATAATTTTATGATGATGAATCTAATGAAAAAAAATGATCATTTACATACTACTGTGTGGTAGACATTTAAAGTTTTGTTGTGTATGTAAGTTTAAGCTAAGCGAACCACTAAGAAGTAATTCAAACGCCAAGATTGGAAATACAATGTGCGCCATAAATAACAGACCCACATTTCCGTAACGGGGTAATAAGTAATATTTTACTGCCCGGTTGCACAAAATGATCATAATATATCTGGGCTGGGTTGATAGAATTATTGATCAATTTCAGAGAGTCAACACAACTCATCGGATTTCCACTCTGTTCTGGAGCCGACGCTTTCTCCTCCCTGGCATTAAGTTTTCTCTCTTCGGTTTTCTTGAGTTCTTACGAGTCCGAACGTAAAAAAAAAAATAATAAAAAAAAGGACAGTCTTGAGATCAAATTAAGAGGCTGTTAGAAGCAGGTTTAAAGTGTTTAAAGTACTGGTTTTTACAACTGCGAAAGTGGAAACAGTCTTAGAACGACTCTAGGCGAGCCGTGTCCACATTCCCGGTGCTAAAGCAGTCTTTGGTGAGCACAAAGTCACGAAAATATACCTGAAACAAAATTTTACAGCGGTTGTTTATTGCCAGCCAGGCCTTGGTAGAGAAAGAATTTTACTGAACATATGAGTCATGGTTGACTGGTTTGGGCGAGACCTGTTCACCGTGTTCCCTGCGGACCAGTAGAGATAAACACTGACCTTCAGCTGGCCTTAGAGGGCATAGTGAATTATTTCATTGTTTGTCGGATATTTAGACTTTAAAATCTGAGCTGAAACTTTAAATGACCCGACATTTAACCTTTCGTATTTTGGATTGCTTAGGTTTTTACAAAATGTCCCTTTGATTCATTAAATGCATTTAAAACTTTTTTCAGTTTTATTAGCCTCCAAAGTTGTAGTTCGGACTTTCTAATTAGCTACTATTAGCAAAAGCAGTTAGCTCCGTATCAATTAACATGAGCACAAACTGAGGTTGTACAGGCCTACACTTGTTCCAATTATTCAATGTAAAAGTGTTAAGATTCACAGCAGCCATGTTTGATATGTTGAATATGTAGACAAACAAAGACCAGTTAAATTAGAAACCAGTGTTCCCAGACACACTGTCTGTTAAAGACATCCACGCAATAATAGTCAATGAACAGAACTCATTCTGCATTTCTTGGTCATTTAGAATAAGCGGCAGCAGGACGTTAGGTTGGCAGAGCAGGTATTTTCCTCTGTGATGCCGCAACATGCGCTCACCGCCGGGAGCAGCCACGCACATCCGGAACGTAATTCGCTTACCGCCGGGGAGCTCGTCGGAGCAGCCCAAGGTTAAAAGCATTTCTTAAGCATTTCTCTTTGTTTAGTGGCTTGTAAGAACATTTTCACGGGCTGAGACGAGGCCCGCGCCCGTGTTTCTCTGCTGTGCGGAATTTGTTAACTTTCTGCCCCTTTGCGATCTCATTCATACCCAATCTGCCACAAGGAGGGTATTTTTGGCTCGGGCCACGCTGATCCGAACTCCCAGCAACAGCTGCAGAGGCCCACTCCGGGGGGAACGGAGGTGTGGGCACGTACGCCGGCGTGTGCATGTGTTTGTTTCTGTGGCGGGCTGCAGCCAGGGGACTCGGGCCGTCTCAAAGCAGCTGCGCTACTCTTTTGGAGAAGTGGCCTTGCGTTGAGGTGAAGGAATTAATCGGGTTATAAGGAGCGCGCTCCGTTCAGATCTGGGTTTGCTTCCGTTTGTGGAACAGAAAGAAGGAGGGACGTCTTCTTGGCGTTTAAATACGCTGCACGACTAACCTCACGCAACGCATACAGTAATAATTCATCGAGCTCGATCGACTGTTAAGTGGTTTATGCCGTAATTAGGCCCGTGATGCATACACTATAATCAGACATTAGTAATAACTCCAGGACTGGCTGGCTTGTTTTCTCCCTCTCTGAGATGGTCAGTGCTGAATTAGGCGCACTTGAAGCCTGATTATGCATTCTTCCGTAATGCAGCCTTCAGTGGTCACTAATTTAGAAACAGAATCCTCCCCAGGGCTTCTTTCTGCTTTGCTTGGTATATACGGTCTCCCGTACAGATGATTCACCTTGCGTTCCAAACACGCGCGCGGGAGGGGAGGAGAAGGGGGCCCGCAAACCCACAGGCAGATCCTTCCGCGTTGGGCTCCGGGCCTCCATATTTCCTCCACGCGCTTTCACACACTGGGCGGCAGCGACGTGCCGCCCAGAACGCAGCGGCACATCGCTGCGGGCGAGCCGAGGCCTTCTCTCACGGTGTCAACCCAAATGTAAACTAATCTGTCAACCTAAATGTGCATGGCTTGGTTTTCTGCACGTCTCAGAGACCGGAGGGTGGGGAAAAAATAAATAAAAATACAAATATACTGTACAGTATCAAGCAACTGCAAGAGCAGAGCTGGGCTGAAGGGTCTGGGAAGCAAAACGAAAATGTGCAACACAGGAGATTGCTGAGCAGCCCAGATGTAGAGGGGTTTCTACAGACCAGGTAACGGTTAGCATGACGTTCCAATCCAAACGTGGGTGTTTTTTTTGTTGTTTTTTTTATGCTCTGTAGCTTTTGGGTCCGACCAGAAATGAACCCAAACCACGTTTGAGGATGACTGTGGCCTACTTTTTTTTTTTTTCTTTTTTGTTTTTATCTGTGTTGACGTTTCTGAGATGTGTGAAGTATGGCCAGCATCACCTTTCCCTTGAGTACCCTGTGGTTATTTGTGTGTGAAGATCGGTCCTGGGTGCGTAAAATGTGGCACATTTGTGCCTTCCGATCTCATCTGACGGAGCTGAGAAAAAACCCTGGTGAGAAAAACTGTGCCAAGCTGTGCAGATGTGCAACTCTCCCCCGGGGGAGGGGGTTGGAGTCATTTTGCACGCGCACCTCGCTGATTTCCCAACTGAGAGCGACTTTGGGACCAGAGGTTCTGACCCGAGAGCCCTCACACAGATCTTCTTCCATCTTGGGAGAACGGGATGGACGCTATACAGTAAGAGTGTCCAACCTGTCGGGTGCAGAAGCCCTCTGTTTCAGTATTGTTGCTTTAGTTTTCAGTTTCAAAGATTGGCATTATCCAATATGTGCCAAAATGCACAGAGTTCTTTTGTAAAGAAAAAGAACAGACAAAAACTTTTGTCCCAAGATTTTCAAATGTACTAGAGACATAACCTAGGATAATGTGGACAGTGTGCCACACTTGTTTTATTCGGAAAAATGTTTGCAGCATTTTTCTTTCACTTTACACGCACTGCTTTTGTGGTAGCCTATCTAGCACCAAAAAAAAATTGCAATATGTGCAACTGTCTGCACATCTTTGGTTTTATTACAGCCAGAGAAGTTAAAAAGAATACAAGAAAAACTTGTAATTGACTTAACCAAAAGTGCAGTAACGTCGCTGCGTTGCTCTTTATTGCCGTCACTCGTCTGTTCCGAATAAAACATCAGTTTGTCAACTTGTGTAAAAGTCAAACAGAGGGAAGCTGCGTTCCCCGGAATAAGTCGTATGCAGCGGGGAGGGTTTACGAAGCATAACCAGTTTAAAAAGATTGTCCACACGCGGTGCAGAAGTTAATAACAGAAGAAACGTTCACCGATCCTTGTTTTTTTTTTTTTTTTTGCTTAGAGGGTCTGTTTTTGTTTGAAGAAAGAAATTAAACTGCTGACATGTCCTTTTGTCCCGCCACTGTATAAGCTCTTGTGCAATCAGAACCTCACAGACGGGACTGATTTATGAAACAAGCTCCTACTGCCAGGAGGTATTGATAGACCACTCGTCAGGCCGCATCTCACTGGCAGTATCGACTGCGCTGTATTTCAGCGCAGGGAGGCAGGGCTGTGACCTCAGACACTGCTGTGGATTGCTTGACTGTCACTTGCTTTACATCAACAGTCCATCACAGCTCCTCTCTTGGAGCGC
Source organism: Poecilia formosa (assembly GCF_000485575.1). Classification (NCBI taxonomy): domain Eukaryota; kingdom Metazoa; phylum Chordata; class Actinopteri; order Cyprinodontiformes; family Poeciliidae; genus Poecilia; species Poecilia formosa. Next base: position 1,726,196 of record NW_006799953.1, on the reverse strand, counting down.
TGTCGTCAACATAAGATCACTCATTCTGCAGTTTTTTTTTGTTTTTTTTTTGTTAATTGTAACCAATGCTTCCCAGCTAAATGATCCTTAAGCATTTGCATAAATATGCATAACGGTGAGATTTACGTGCAGCGTTTCATCTGCAAGCTTGTGCAGGTGCAAATAATCCTTGTCACAAAGCAACTGCTGCAGAATCATTACGTAGAGACCCATAACGCACCATGTTCCTCATTTCCACCCCCCAAGACCTACAGATGCACCGAGTGTTCATTTTAGAGGTAAGAGCAATTTTGTAAAGTAGGATATTAAAGCAAAAATTTTTATAAACACTACAAACACTTGAGCAAGAGACAACAACAACAACAACAAAAACTAAAAGCCAGTTGTTAGAAACAGCATTTCAGCTCAAACAGGTTGTGGATCATTTGATCAAAGTTCTGAAAAGTCCAAATCTCCACAGAAATACTTGTGTTGTTTTCTGTTAGACGTTTAAGTCTCTCATAATCCCACGATTTCAAAGGCAAGAAGTCTTTCTGCTTTTGAACGTGACAGGATTGTAGAGGCCCGTAACCGAGTCCTCTCCCCGATGATCCATCACTGCAGAGGTTAAATGTTATAAGGCAGTCATTTTAAATGTCTCCAAAAGACCCTTTGGGTTATGGAACAAAAAAAATAATAAAGAAAGAAATACTTTATAACTAGACTTTCAGCTGCACTGAACCACTTTTTTATGGGGGAAGGAAAAAAAAGAGAGGGTAGAGCATTAATAGGAGCTATATCTCTATCAATAACTTCGTCCTTGAAAGAGGGAAAGTGAAGAAGAACCAAGTCGGGAATGTATTTCTAGGGATATGAAGCACAGAAATTGTACAAAGTGTTAATAGCAGCAACAGCTCCATTAATGAGTCCTCCCAGGAATGAGATGGAGAAACCAAGAGAGGTTACAAAATCAGTAGTAGCAATGATTGTAAATGACGCGGAGATGAAGATTGATAGGAGAAATAGCAAAGTTTGGAAATGTAGATGCCATGTTAAGCCTTCTAACCCACAGCAGGACAGACTCAGATCAGATTTGTATGCTTTAAAAAAAAAAGAAGAAATAAACAATAATACCTGAAAGAAAAGGTAAACATTTGAGGATTTAATTCTATGACTACAGGAGGCACATCTTATGCTAGAAGATAAAAAAACAACAACAACAACAACAACAAAAAACAGATTTTCAGCAGAAACCTTGTTGGTGTTTGTCAAAACCACAATATGGCGATCGTAGCTTGGGAAAACAGGTGGATGAAATGCTGCCGTGTTCTTAAGATGTACAATTCAGCGGGTCGTTATCATTCGTATCCCCCATATATCACAAGCATTGCTTAACTCGACTGCAGGGAGTGAAATATGTCTCACTCGACAGCAGTCGCATCCACAAGAGACCCCCGCCCCCCTCGTGATGCCAGCTGATAAACTCGCAGCACAGCAGCTTTTGGCAAAGTCTTGGAATAAGATGTGACAGCTGATTAACACATCCACATTCCAGCCAGAGCTTCACACTTTGTTGTAAGACAACAGAAACACAGAAATATGGAAATGAAAGACAAACAATCGGAGATTTATATTAGCCAAACTGGCCTAAAGTGAGCCAACGTTGGGCGTTCGTGCATTTCGCTGTCATCGCAGAGACGCTGCAATTAAAACTAAAGGCAGCGCAGCAGGGCCTCAGTGCTCTGAATCGGAGGAAGTTCTGGGGATAAAACTCCACAGAATGTTTTCTGACCATGCAAACTTGATGATAAAACTGACTGAAATTAATTTGTAAAGAAAGCATACCAATAAGGCAATGTGTCAAACCACTTAAGAGGACACAAAAGCAACTTTAAAGACTGAAAAAACTTGGAAAATTACTAACTCCGGGCTAGAAGTTTAAGAGAAACATCTCACCTCGTCTCTTTTTCCCCCCTCTTTCAAACAGTCAGAAAACCAGGTTAAAGCTGCGGATGGTTGCCAAACCAAGAAAATCTGCCCAAATAAGCCTGCACTCATTTTCACGCCTTTGTATATGAAGACAACGATCATGTTGAAGCGCTAAAAGGGTAGTTCCTGTTTTAATATGGTGGAGTACAATTTTCTGTCATGTTACAAACAGCAGCAGTTGCCTTACTGGGAATTTATAGAAAGGTGAAGCTTGTTAGGTCTGATCCGTTAGCTGATTGAAAAATCTTATATCTGTTGCACACAGAGAAATGTTAGTGGATATTAAACCTGTTAGGATAAGTTTCAAATGACGACACGATCTGGAAAAAAACCACAATAACTTAATGCCATGGCACCAACGTCCCTGCTATGCAGACGTCAACCCATGCACCTTCACCTGAGAAAAGTACAACAAACTTCATAATGGTCTCTAATGATATATAGTAAAATAGCTTAAAAAAACAACAACAACTTTGTAATGGATAACTGATTAGTCGTAAGCCATCCATAGGTCTTGAAAGTTATACACTTTTACAAAATCGCTGGAAATCGACCTTTGCGAGGAAAACATCAACGATTTTAGGACCTCATCAAATCATCTACTTAAAACTAAGCAGAAACACACAGTGATGACAAATTCCATATTGTGATCAACACAGAGATTACACCTTCCAAAGTGTTAAAACCTGATTTCAGATACGACCAACTATTTGTGTCCCTTTGAAGTCAATATCCGTAAACTGTGTCTTTGTGCATTCTGATCACATCCCGACATCCCTGTGTGTTTAAACGTGCTAGCAGCTGCTCCCATGTATTTTGCACGATGCAGGTCTGCATGAAGGACGGCACGGTTTGCCGACTGGTGTCTCCATTACCGTTTGTTTAGGCGCCGCTCTGCAAAGCGTGACAAGCAGAGCCTCCACCTGGCCCCGTCGGGTACACCTGCTCCATCACCGGCAGTTGACATGCAGGACTCCGACTGTTGCCATAGGGAACGGGGCGGCTGAGCAAAACAGTTTCTGTTGGGGGCAGTCTGGAGGACCGCGGGTGAGCACTTAGCTCCTCGGGGTTACCGGCATCTGTCGACGTCGGTCCGCGGGTCTGGCACCAAAAAAAACCCTCCACGTAATTAACGTCGACACTTCATACGCCGTTGTTAGGCTCGCGGCCTGCTTATTCTTTAACGGTGTGTATTAAATATGAGGCCGTGCATCAGTCTGCACATTCGCCTCCGTGGTACATTTCTGTCTCCTGTTCATGTTTCATGTGAGCGCCTCCTCAGGATCCCCACCTCCCCCCCCTCATGTTGGTACCATTATAGCTCCTATGACTGTCTCCACTGCTGTGTTTTTGTGCACATAATGTCAGACGCTTCCACTGACAGCATACGTTTGCACTGCCTGGCTGTGCGACAGGAAGGAATCCCTAAAGTGGAATTGAAGGCAGGTCTTTTTTTTTTTCTTCTTCTTTTCAAGACGGAATGTTACTGCAGTTGAAACGATAAAAATGAAGAGACGGCTAACTGCTCAGGCACTCGGTGACTCACGGCGATACTGGCTGATTGATTTAGTGAAGACAGTGATAAGACTTCAAATGAATGTCGTTGTGTACAAGACTTTAATAACTTAAGACCTTCACAAATGTCATCTAACTTATATAAGGGGGGGCAAATATATTCAGAGGTACATTTTGTTGGATAAAACCACAGTAGTGAAGTCATAAACTAAGTTGGTAGTACAGCTTGTGTTTCATAAGAGGGTGCCAGACTGCAGCTCTATAGAGTACGGAACGTACCCGTAAATTTGCATTTCTCAGCAGGATCCAGTAAAGACGGGATGAGGCTGGGACGGGGGAGGCGGCGGCGGGGGGGGATGGGGAAACCCCCGTGAATCTAACAAAGCCCACAGAAACTTTCAGGCTCGTGAAAGTGGGCCTCACAGTGGCGGTGAATCGAATGGCATTCAGACCGTGTCTCACGAGTGAGGCGTGGGTTAGAGCAGAATTACTCTCCAACAGCACGCTCATTGGTTCAGAGAGGAAAAGACGGCTCAATCCACTTCTGGCGGGGGGATGGAGGGGGGGACGGAAGAAGGAAAGGGGATAGGCGAGAGGTGGACGAGCGTGGAGAGAGGAGAGGATCCAGGAGAGGAAGCAGGCGAGAACGGAGACCTCCACAGAGCAGCTGGAGAGGAAGTGTTGTGAGAAAAAAAGAAAATCCAGAAAATTGGACATGAACAACTGCGATGATGAGATGAGAGCGCCAAAGGTGTACGAGACGGAAGAAAAGGCGGCGTTAGACAATGAAGGCTTGAAATATAGTTGCCATGGAGATGAGCAAGTCCCCCAAGCCTCGTCATTTTTTTCTGACTCCTCCCCTCGTCGCTGGGGATAAAAATAGACATGAGCAGAGAACAAAGAGCTATTTAAAATAAAAACAGAAAGAAAGCAAAGAAGACTGGTTGTAAGGAAAGTACGTTTAGAAGTGCAATGTAATTTCTGCATCAGTGTTTGATTAAGAAGTCAGGCAATGTGACATGAACAGTGGAGCTGAGAGTCAAATACATGTTGACTGCTTGTCAACAAAAAAAAAGCATCTTTATATCAAAGCCGCATGAGCAGAGAGACTTACTGTCTGCTTTGTCTGTGCTCAATTTTGTAATTTTATTTATGTTTTCTTTGCTTTCCCCCCCCTGCAAGTCTCACGCTCCACTGGCAATCTTTGTATTAGATGCGACATTCTGAGGGCGATTTCATCCCGCCACATCAGCATTTTGTGAATTTATGGCGTGTTCTCACTGGTGTCACAGAGTGCAACACGCTCCAACAAGACATCATACATTTTAAATAAACTCCGTTCCCCCGCATGGAAACGGAGAAAGTGCCTGCAGCCGTACAGAAAAGGAAAAAAATAAGTAAAGTTTCTGGAGTTTTTGTCGCATGAAATAAAACGTCTAGCGATGAGTTCGAAAATGCTGAACGCGAATTCAGGAAGCAATCGATTACCGGATGGCAAAGAGAGAAGAAAGGCATTGCTTATGATTCCTAATGAGAGGAAGATCAGAGCTTCTGACCTGAACTCAATGGGACAATGTTTGAGAAGAGAACAGGTGAGTAGCACTTCCTTTTAAAGCCACTTCACCACTTTGTAAAATTCAGCTTCTATTTAAAGCAGAACTCACAAATACACTCAAGGGGGATACGTCACCGGCATCAGGTAAAATGTGTTACTCCAGTTAATTTGAGAAATAAATAACAAGCCAAACACTCAATATGAAATTTTGTTGAGTTTTAG
>NW_006799953.1:1660783-1719777 GCF_000485575.1 Poecilia formosa | reverse complement strand
TTTTAAAGTTCAAGAATTATTCCTCTCTTAACACTTTTCATAATATTCAAATTTTTTTGAGACAGGGATTTTGGGTTTTCATGAGCTGTTTGCCAAAATCATCAAAATTAAAACAATAAAAGACCTGAAATATTTCAGTTGGTGTGCAATGAATCTAAAATATATGACAATTTAATTTTTATCATGACATTATGGAAAATAATTAACTTTATCACAATATTCTAATTTTATGACCAGCACCTGTATATATATAATCAATTTGTAGATCTACATCTTTTCGGTTTCTTTGGTTCAACCCTTATGTCTGATGACCAAGCGCGCCGGTTTGTGCGTGCGCATTTTATGCTCGTAGTGAGCCATCACAACAACAAACCCAAAACGAAACTGGGTTTACTCTGATGACTCAGGGGAGCTGATAGGCCCACAGAGAGACCCAGAGAGTGGCAGCTGGCCCACACAAACAGGACAACTGCTAATAGGATGCTCCATCTGCTGTTCCTGTTCCTTTTTTTTTCTTCCCTTTTCTTGTCTTTCTGTTCCCCTGCCTGCCGCCCACTCTAATGCAAACCTCTGGGCCTCTGGAAAAGTCCCAAGTTCTCGTGCTGCTGGGAATCTCATCAGATCATGGCACTATTTACACCAGAATCCACAGCGCAGCACATGTTTGACACAGTAGTTTTGTAGGGCGTATAATTCCTTAATGAACACATGTGGGAATCAGCAGCGTTTCTCTCCCTCTCTCTGTTAAATACAGACTTCAATGTATTTTATTTGGATTTTATATGATAAACTAACACATTGCAGCACATATACATGTAGGGTAAGGGTAACAGGGCTTTTAAGATGTTTGACAAAAGATAAACTTTGAAAAAGTGTAGTATGCTATGGATTTCAGTCCACTTTAAAAAAAAAAAAACTCCTAAATCAAATTAGCTTGGCCGTCGCCTTCCTATGCTTTTCCACTCGATTCTCATCTCCTTTCTGTGCTCCATCTGGGATTTCTACCATTGAGCTGTATTTCTCATATTTGAATTGAAGCCTTTATGATCAAAGTTCCTGGATATTTTTGTTTATTTTAATTGTAAGCATTTCCTGTGAGTAAATATATATTTGCCCATTTGTCTACAACAACTGAAACTTTCAATATCTAGCAAATTATTCTTGCGATTTATCGTCTATTAAAAGAGTTCCTGTCAGATTAACTTCACTCTCTGCTACGGCAGGGGTGAAATTACCGTATTAACTCCATATCGGCTGGAAAGCGTAGCGTCTCCCCTTTCGTTCACTGTTCACATAGCGCAAAGTGTGGCGGAATTGCGGTACTGCAAATTTGACTGGATCATCGGCGCTGCGTTCGGTCTGGAAACTGGGCCAATAAATGAACATGAGGTGGCGTTATGGACTATGGCGTTGATTTTCTGCACAATTTTAGAGCTGTATCCTGCCCAGGTTGTAGTTTTAACATTTGTTAACAGAGGAAGTGAGCAAATCCTTTAGTTCCCTGTTGGCTATGCTTCGAAATACCGAGCATCTAAAGTCGTAGCAAAACTAATGAGAGAACGGCAAGAAGAAAGCCTCACACAGAACACGTTACTTGTTTTGCAGAAATCTAACACTCCATGGCGAAGCATGATGGTAGCACCATCCTTGGGAATCTGGGTGGATTGATGTAGCGAAATACAGAACATTTGTGGCAGAAAACCTGAGAGAGGTTGAAAAATGCAGTGAAGCTTGTTGTTTTGATGTGACACAACATAAGATCTTCAGTAGTTTAACCAACATCTCAGTTGAGTATTTAACTTCTCCGAGAAAAAATGAAATAAAATTAACAAATTAATTATAGCTCTCTTCATTACTAAGATAAAATGGCTGAACGTCTCATCTAACGCGTCGAATTCGCTTGGCACAGAAACTACTGAATAGTGTTGATGTGGCTTATTCCATTAGAAAACTCTGGGCATTGTCGCCCCTGCGGCTCTCTGGATTTTGAAGTGCAACACATCACTCTCCTCCACAGCATATATAATAGCCCCTTTTTCTATTGTGCTAGATTTACAGGCGCCATCAGTCAGCTGTCCGCACGTCAGACACAAGACTGATGATGATTACGCTGATGCGAGACAACCCCCTGCACTTCCTTCTTCCTCCTGCCCGCACGAGGCATCGCATGGATCAAACCTGCCCGCGCAGCTCCATCTGGTGACTGCTGTAGTGATTCAGGGAGCAGCTTCCTGCAGATGGATGAGGTAAAAACACAAATTCAACTCCTACTCATCTTTTTTTTTCTTTCCTCCCCCCCACCTCCCGCCACCCCTCACTGGCTGCAGTACCGCTTTGGTCCTCCGGATGGTGTCTCAAGCCTGCATCCTTTCTCGTCGGTGCAGCCTTGGAAGACTTCACGACACGCATACAGTCAACCTTCTGATTGACTTTTGATGGTTTCCAGTTTTATTTTTAGTGAATTTGGTGCTGCAACTGAGGAACACCTCCTGGAGGAGTTAGTTGTTTAGTGTCGGGTCCAAGTCGAAGTGATTAAAGCCTGTTCACTCAGTCTGGGGACAGAAATTAGGACGGAGAGAACCTAAATAATGAGAGAGTTTTCTGCAGTTTTAAAAGTAGAACTTCTTTTTTTTTTTATAAAGTTAAACACAGGATGGTAAAAACGTGTATCTAATTAGAAATGAGTAATATTTTACTGATGTTGGCTATTTTGGTCAAAAATAAATAAATAAACAAATAAATAAAAAGGATGTGTGTGGGGGTTATTTTTTGTTTTGATACTAAACAACCCCAAAATATTAACTTAGTGCTCATGTGATCACTAGTCATTGTTGTTAGTACTCAGTTCATTATAATGGGACATAATTTTGTGCTCTATGTTTTTTATTTTTTATTTTTTTACCTGATTTCACAATTGAATATCATTTTAATTTCAATGCTCATGAACGATAGAGACACAACATTGCATATTAGAACTCCTGTATTTAAGTGATTTTAGGTCCTCTGTGTTTTTACCTTTTTGAAATAGTAAAAATATTACTAACAAGGATGGCTTGCAAACCTTGTTCATTTATCCTATAAAGCAGATTGATATTTTGTCGATTAATCGAACCCTGATACAGAAAAAATAAAAATAAACACTCTAACAGACTGTAGAGGACAAAGAGAGGAAATAACCACCAGGACACAAAGTGATGGTCAACATGAGAAAAAAAGAGAAAAACAGGGGAGCATATACACAGAAAGGGGCCAATTATTAGTACAAAGAGCAAGTCAAGGTGAAGCAACTCAGGGAGAACAAGAAATGAAGAGCTGAAGAAGAACGGTTGATGTTGCACAAGGTAAGCACACGAGAAAAGAGTTGACCCAAACAGATAAAGAGAAACAGAGGGCTCCATCTAAACCCAGGGAAATAGAAGTGAAAACTAAAAGCAAAATCTGTTCTGACCTTTTATCTCTCCAGAGTGAGAGAATAGCCTAATTGATAATATTGTAGCCACCTCGGCTCCGGGAACGGAGCAGGTTGGCCGCAGACCCAGAGGTTCCCTCCCGTTTTGAATCCCTCTCCCTCTCTTTCTGGGGATAATCGGTGGGGTTGCATCAGAAAGGGCATGTGGTGTAAAACATCTGCCAAGTCCACGAGCAGGAGAGGCTGCTGGGCTGTAGCAACACTATATAGAGAGAGACTCCAAAAAGAGACTCCAAAAAGAACAACAATAGGGCTGTACATTTATTTGCATCTTTAAAGGTAAAACATGCAATTCGATCTTCCGTAAGCTGTAAACTGCACTGCTGAGTGAATGTTTCTGTAATGTAAAGAAAGGGGTGTTATAAAGGCTGTGGTGTTTCTTCATTTAAAACAAGTTAAGCAAAAGACAGCTGCACAAAATAGGAGCATAATAAGCCATTGCAGCATTTGAGTTGGCCTTTTCCTTCATGATTTCAGACTCTGTCAGCTTTAATGGGATTTTTCTTTTCTTTTTTTTTCAGCTTGTTTGGCATCTCCTAACACGGTGAGCTGGTATACAAAGAACCCTGTGAGCTTAACATTTTTGAACAAAATTTTGGATCAGGTCTTCAAGCAAAATTTGAAAAAAGACATATGCTAGTAGATCTCATTCTGACTTAAAAGTTAAGGGGGAAAAAAATCCTGAACTAAGTTTCAAATCTTGTATCATCAGAGCAAAATATGATTTCATATCAGCCTCTTGGCATGACAGGGTTTTAGCAATATTTTTGAAGAAAAACATAAGAATATTTTTTTAGTGCAACAAATGAATGACAGTCTGATAAATTTCAAAATGTCTTTTAAAAAAATCTTTAACTAAAGTCGAACAATTCAATCCAGATTTGACTGGTCCGTTCCCTCCGATGTTTTCTCAAATAGATAAAAAAGATTCAATAAATATTATTTGTAATATAATCTTTGCTCACATTAGAACATTGTCCAGTTCAGGTTTATCAGTATGCAACCAATTTTGACCTGAATGGTCAAATGCAATCCAGAACTAACCGCCCCTTTAGCACAGAGCTCATAAGAAGCTCCAAAGTAGATGCTAACGTTAGCCAGTTGCAGGATCTCTTAGTGCTTGCAAATAATTCAAATCTTAACTACAAGTGAGTTTGTAGTTTTTCTGTAGTTTTTAACCAGGTGCTGTTGGACAGGAAATCTTTTTTCTTTTAATCAAAACAACAACATAACTCAAGAAATACTTTCCTACGAACTTCAAAATAAGAGTTTTCAAAAATTGTTATAGCAGGGCATCAAACTTGAAGAGCGTTCTTTCATAACTAGGACTCGTAGTATTGGCTGCACTGGATGAAGTCGCCTCCTGAGAGCAGCTGGTGTGTGTAAGACAGACTTTCACTTTGGCAACAATGTGTCGACATGCTGGGACCTTGATGCATTTTAGCCTTTGTAGCCGCGTTGCTATTCCTCAACTTTTTCTTAGTCTTTCTGCAGCAGAGAACTTTGCAGTCCAGTTAATTCCTTTTTCTTTTATTTTAAATCCATTAAATCCTCTTAATTAATTTCCGAGGGCGGCACTGTGGTCAAGTTCTGCCAATCGGTCCCGCGGGATTCACGTCTGGCGGTCAGCTGCAGCCGTTCTGAGCGGAGTTTACACGCTCCGCTTGTGTCTGCGCGGGCTCTCAATCTCCCGCCGTCCAAAGAGATGCCTGATTAATTGGTGGTGTGTGCGAGCACGAATGGCTTTCTGTCTGCCGGTGATAGACAAGCCACTGGTCCATTGTAGACCCCTGCTTCTCACTCAATGTCAGCGGGGATAGACCGTAGCTCATGGGGGCCTGAGTGGAATAAAGCAGATAATACTGATGGAGATGAATTCCTGCAGTCATCCGTCGCACGGCCAGAAAAAACTAAAACATTAGTTGATCACAAATATATTTTATGGCAAAATGCCATAAAATACAGAAACAGTAATATGTATAAGTAATGTAACTAAATATGAAGTAGCCCCATACGTTGTTTTTTGGAAGTCAAATTTAAGAACAGTGTGCAGTGACCGGACGACAGGGAAGAAAAATGTCCGTCTGTGGTCGGGATACCTTCACAAATAACTAGACTTAATGGAGAAACAAAGTAAACTGTTCGTTCTCCAAGGGAGTCTCCATCATGCCGGTAAACCAACAAAGAAAAAGTGAGTCTAAATCCACCCATCCATTTTCTTTACCCACTTAATCCTGTGCTGCATCACGGGGGGACACGGTGTCTATCTTAGATAGATTCTGCATAGGTCGCCCCGCTCTATCACATGGCAACAATGAGACACAACCAGTAAACACACATTATTACCTAAGGGAGATTCCGACTCTTCAATTGAACTAACATCCATATGTAAAAGCTGCGAGAAGAAGCCCAGAGTATCTGGGGAAAACCCAAGGATGCAAGTGGAGAACATGCAGAATCTACGGAGAGGAGCCCCGGCTGCCGTGGCAACAACGATAACCTTCGTTTCTCTGCGCCGCTGGGAAATCAAATCTAAATGTGAGCCGTGATTTTATTGTATCAAACAGTCGACGTTCGGTGCATAACTCAGAGGAAATGTTAACGATATGCAGAATGAGCGAACAGCAACGACCAGCAGAGCAATTTCAGATTTAACCAAAGAAATATTTGGACTATTCATCAACGGACTTTAAAAAAAAAAAACTGGAGGACTTTTAGGTGATTTTAAGGACATAGCATCAGTGATCTGTATTAGCTATGATAGTTAAATCTGTCAGACTGAACTGCATCATTCATTAACTGCTGATGAAACCATGCAAAAAAAAAAAAAAAATTTTTTTTTATTCTTACCTAAAAAAATTTTTTTTTTTTTTTTTTTTTTTTTTTTGGAAGAGGTGGCTGCAACGTACTTACTTCCAAACATGAAACATTTCTAATCAATAATGTGCAAACGCCATCTTCTCTGATGGTAAAAGGTTACCACAGTGGCCTTGGTAAAGGTCATTTTTACTCCTAGGAAGTGACTTTTGACGCTCTGTATTGAAGTGGCTTGGCAGTGGAGGAGCGGAGCAGAGCGGTTAGATAAAAATGCAGGTAGTTCTGAGTCACCAGTGTGTTTGCATGAAAATTGGGAGGAAATAACCCATGAAATACTATTTGCTCTCCCTTAAGCCCCCAAAATCTCTAAAGTACGTGGAGTAATAATTACAACGTACCTCGCAAGTCTGAAATGTGGACACGTTCATACTCTGATTTTTATTTTGTTTTCCTTTTCTTTCATTTCGTCTCACGACAACAAACTTCGTTGTATTTTTATCAGGTTTCGATGCGATCAAAACACGAACATAATGAATCCTTTTTGCCACCCACTGTGTGATAGGAAACCGATGTTGGGAATTTCATCATCTCCACTTCCTCCTTTGGATTTTTAAAAACGCGGGTCCGTGGCGCAGAAGCAGCACCGGCAGTCGGATTACACACGAGCTCTGCTCTCTATCTCTACAAACGATCACAAGTGTGAAGAAGCTCCCTCATTTACCACGCACAGAGTCACCTCTCACAGTGAAGTGCCAAACTAAATAACTCCCTCAAAACGTGCTCCCTCGTCTCACAGAATGTAACTATTCACACTTTTCCCAGCTTACCCTGCAAAACGCCGCGCCGCGCACTCTATCATTATTCTAATTTCCCTTTTGGAGGGCTTTATGTTTGAGGAAGTTTTTCTCTTTTTTTTTTCTTTTAACACAAGCACAGTAAACCCATCCAAGTGCTCCAGCTCTTCACATCATCTGCTTCTTCACATCCCTCCAGCGCCCGTGTGATAAAAGCCTGTCCCCCCTGTAACATTTGGTATTCCCCGGCTGCAGTGTCAGTTTGTCACATTGGATGTGACGCCGAGTCACTCAGAGTGCACTCTGCACTTGCTCTCTTTTTACGAAGGACACACAGCATTTAAAATCAGTGCATTAACCTGTCAGTCTCCCCCCGGAGTCCTGGGCCTGGTGGGCGGGTTCGTAATTTGTGGTACTTTTTTTTTTTTCTTTCTTTCTTTTGTGCGCCGCAACCACTTCCACTTCCGCCGGATTCCATATTTTGCCCACTCTAATCAGCAAAAGAGGGTGTGTGATTTACATTCGCTGTCAGTGCTCCTATCTCGTATTATTCCTCCAGACAGAGCCAAGGTCACTTTGTGCACAAATCTAATAGATTGTCTGTGGAGTCCATCTTATGAGGGGCAGGTTGTTTTTGATGAGGACTCGTCTGTTTTTTTTTCCCCCTTGTCGTCCGTAATAAGAAAAAGGGCTTTTCACCAAGGATGCACATGTTCTACCATTACTGTGCATGATAAGCTACATTAAACAGATCATAAAACTATTACCAGGCCTTATCGCTGTTATTTCTGCTTAAACGAGCATCTACCGCGTTTCCCCCTCATCATCCGTTTTATCGCAGCACGGAGATGTTTAGCGGCGCCGGCAAACGGCAGACGATGTGATGGCGAACAAAGACGGAAGTTGACCTTGTTGCCTCTCACTTTAGAAACGACTAAAGCTGAAGGGAAACCTAAGCTGTGAGAAGTAAAGTGAATTATTTCAGGCCCCATTAGGATTCGTTTCTCAGCAGTACTGGGTTTTGAATCCGTGCCGGTAGACCTCAGATTTTTGATTTTATTTTTACATTGTCAACAAGACTTATTTCAAATGCCTACGCCGATATGTCGGCATCCTAATGAGTTGCAGTGGTGGGAAAAAAAAAAGAAAACTAAACAAACCAGGAAGTTCAAACAATAAATTCCCTAAGAGCGTCTTCGCTCTTCCTGTCAATTTCCCAGACGTGTCTGAAATAAATGAGTGACATTTACTGAAAAGTGGTAAATGTGTGAATGACTGAATGACATCCCTTTGAAAGATTGATGAGCTCATTAATGTTACATGTCTCATGTGTGAGAAATGCTAAAGTGGACCAGCAGTGTTCCTTCCAGTCGGAATATTCTGTCATTTAATCCCTTGTTTATCAAGGCCAGAAATACACGAAAACGAACTCGATAGTCATTTTTACTCAGAGAAGTCCTTAACGGTCAAGAAGTTTCCCAACACATGATTCAGCAATGGACAAACACGCATATCTATCCTTAAAACGTGACTTTTTATAACCAAAGAAAAAAAAAGGAGAACTCACAGCAAATTTGGAAGTGTCAGATTTCCAGTGCAAGTGTTGCATGTTAAAAATACAGTGTTAATTCAACAACATGTGTTAGTGAGTGTAAGTGAGTGTTAGTTTCCCTAACACTCACTAAAGAGTCCCAAAGAGTTAAACAAAAAGCAATCCAGTCCAGTGTTGATTTCTAAATTAACTCCAACAGTCTAAATCGACACTCAGTCTGATGTTGATTTAGAAATCAACATCAGACAGTTCCTCCCACAATTGTAACATATTTGTGACATCACATCAGGGAAGGAGCAACAGATAGGATAAGGTAGGGTGGGGGTTGCAGCAGGCCCCCAGCCTGGTTCCATCAAAACACTTCCAAATTTGCTGTTCAGTTTTATGCCTAAAACCTGAAAAATGCTTCCATTTAATTGCGAGGAATCACAAATCATTATTGAGCCAAAGGTAACGTATGCAAATTTCAATGAATTGCATCTAAATCGTGTCTAAAAATGATGCGGTTTATATTTTGGGCCTGATGTTAGCGGGACAGACTGTTACTTCTCCATTTTTCTCTCTTTGATTTGCACCTCACTGAACATGAATGGGCGCCAATCAATAGAAGGTCTAACATTGGGACGACCGTGACCAGTGAAAAATCTTTTTATGGCTCAACAGCCTTAGCACTTAGTTAAAGCTGCTGTGACAACATTCCCTGGCCTCCCGTAAGTACTTACCCCCTTTCAGATTTCCTTCCACTTTTACTTTCCTGTTGCACTTAAATGTCAAACCCTAACCCCATTTGTTTGTATTTTTCTACCTAAATACTAAAACGTAGTTTCAGTTGAGGATTTCATTTATTAAGAGCTATCTAAACCAATCTGGTCCTCTGTGTAAACTTAAAAGCCACCTAAAAACTACCAACTGCTTGTGCCCCTCTTGATTGACTGAACGGAGTCTTAAAATTACGGCTCTGAACACTTCTTTGTTCTCCGGCGCTCTCCTTTGTTCTCCCGTCTAGGTTTCCTCCATATTTCATCACATAGTTTCACAATTACAGTTACAAATTATTTAAATCTTATGTCATTATTTGTTAATCAAAAATGGAGGCACAAAGGAAAAAGAAAATGCGCGTGAAAATTTAAGTACACCCAAGAAGCAAAACCTTGAAATGCTTCTCGTCAGTTTGACTGTCTCGCTCTGTGGCGGTCCGCTCGGCTTTTCTGCGTTGCATCACTTTAATGAGGTTTTGCGCAGCTCGCTCCAGGTCCCAGCACAGCATTCCAGTCAGGCCCAAGTCTGGACTTTGACTGGATCGTTGCTCCTCTTTGATTCTTTTTTTGTGTCCAACAATTTACTTGGAAAATGCGCTTCTCTGCTTGGTAGCTTCAGATAGAAGATCTCACGTTTGACTCCACAATACTTTGGTGCACAGAACAGTTCATGGACCCAAATCAAAGACGGCAATCTGGCCAAAACCAGCCCTAATCATCAACCTTCCACCACCATGCCAGGTATTTGTGGTAATGTAATGTGTTGGTTTTGGGTAAACTCGGCATTTAATGGCCAAACACACTTGTTTCACACTTGTTGAGACTATTTAAAACTATCCTCTATGTCATTTTAATTTTTAACATGTTAGCTCAGGCCAGTAGAGTAAAAGATGGAGATCAAGAGTTTTTGAGCCGAGCTTGGACTGACCTGGGAGTAAACTTGTTTTCATGTCGACTCCTGTAAAGTCTGGCAGTTGCATTAAGTGTATTTTACCTGGGATTATATTTTTTTTCCTAACTGCTGAGTGATAGAGTTTAAATTGTTCTAAATGTTTTTCTTAATTTGTTCAAATTTACTGATGGGTGACTTCTGATGTCTTACCTTCTCGGCGTTGTGGCAGCAAACACCTGTGCGCTTCAGACCATCAAACTGCAAATCTACTGCTTTTGCAAAACCAGTCCCATTGCTCATAGTGAATTATTCAACTTCATTATTTCTTTTGAAGAAGCTGGGCCAACAACGCCTGAAACAGCTGAAGTTTAAAAGAACCCACATGCAAACATGTGAACTGAATGCAGGCTGGTTGTTGTATTTTTGTTTTTCTTCCTCAAGCAGAACTGAAAGTCAGGGTGAGGAGGGACTTTATTTTCTCAGCATGAAGATGACATCAGAATCTGAGAGATTTGTACAACTTTACCAGACTTAATGTGTTTAGATGTGGGACGCTGATGGACGTCTTCCAAAGAAAACTTAACTTAGTGAATTAATCCTATTATAGTTCAACAGTTCAAGGGAGTTGCACCTTTGCCATCCTTTCTTAGATGAATTTACAGGATAAATTTCATGTTTACAAGATATAAAACTATTTATCATGATTATATTTATTGTTTTTACATCATTAAAAAAATCTGGTATTTTAACAAGGTTTGAGCCAAAAATGAAAATTCATCAAAAATGTTTATTTTATTTATTTATTTTTTTGTCTATGGTCTTTGTAATAAAATTATACATTTGAACAATCTAAATCAGTGTATATATATATATTTTTTTTTACAAAATATGAACGTGTGTCATTAGAATTAAAATCTCAGATCTGTTGGGTAAATAGTCGAACCAGAAAGCCTGAATGGATAATCTCAAGAACATTAAAGTAAGTTAAAACTAAAGCAAGAAAATAAACAAGGTAAAAAAAAAAAACAATAATCACACAATCCATGTACCAAACCATTTGAGACACTTAGAAGCAATAATATCATTTATTACTCATAGATTTTGCTCCAAGATTTCTCCTTGTGTCACAACCAAAATTGCTTTCCACTGTGTACATAATGCAGAGCACAAGCTGACAATCTGTTTGCGCTCACTAACAAACACTATGTCACAGTAATCCTGAAAATATCAGCATTTCCGTCAAACTGCTGCCTAGAAAAAAGGCAGCCGTTTTGGGGAGGGAAGTGGGGAGAAAAAAGCAAATCAAAAAGCTGCCATGACATCAGTTTACCAAAGAGAAAAACAGGCTTCACAAAAGCTGTTTGTTTTAAAGGTTAGATGCTGATAAGAAATCCAGCTGCTGTGGCTATGGAAAGTGATTTCACGAAGTACTTTAAGAGCACAAAACAGGAAGGAAAAACAGACGGGCAGTAAAGATTAACGTGTACGAATGAAAAGTTCCCCCCCTGGAGAACAAGACGAGTTAATCAACCTGAGTGGACGCAGTGCAATGATGAGAGATTTAGAGTCTGTTAGACAAAAACAAAACAAAAAACTTCATCTCATTAACAGTGTGTGCGAAAAGCAAAGAATGTGCAAGACATACAAATAAAACATATTTAAAAGACGAGCGCAGCAGCGACAGGAAAAATCTATTGGAAGGACAAACCACCACGTTCACACATGCAGATAAACTCCATCGCTGCTGCTTTGCGGAGCATCCCATCACAGCGCAAGACTGAATCTCTAGCACACGATTAAATTATACAGCACGTTTGGCTCCTGTGAGATCGCTGCGGACCCCCGATTCAGCAATAAAGAACCAAAGAAGAACAGGTTGAGGAAAAGAAGTGGGAACATGAAGAAAAAAGATGAGCTTCGGTACTGTAGTGTGAGGAGAAACAGAAGTAGGCCAAGGCTAATCCCCAACTATGACGCTCAGCGTAGGATTACAGAGTCCTGAAGTAATTGCAAAGCCAAAGGAAATGCCATTAAGTCGGAATTCCATTATTTTCTGGTTCCAACATAACAATTTAAAGTTTCTCACATCAACAAATCTAGAGATCATCAGAGCCTCTAAGACAGTTTCCGACTGTTTGGAGCTCAACATTCATGGTTCTAGTTAGGTAAAAATGAATCATTTTGCAGCATCACGAGTCCTTGGATGGATGTAGACATTCCCTCTTATCCATAAGTAGGGAATATGCAATGTCTATATAAATATTTGAAATCGCCTCTCTTGTTCTCACACAATAAGATGACATGTTCATATTCATAGTAGGCGTTCCTCTCCTGATCACACAGCCCACTCCTGTGATGTGACCGAGGGACGTTTGCTTCTTCTTCTTCTTCTTCTTTCTTTTTTCATAACAAACACTCCTTACATTGAGATAGAAGGCCGAGACAATTCAAGCGTTCTCTTACTGGCGTTGCTGTTGTAGAGAAATCACAGGATTGTACTGCGACTTCACATAACAGAGTGAGTGCTCAACCATCCATTCAGCAGAATCTACTGGGAGGCCCTCTGGAAGTCAAGATGTTAATATTTCACAAAGCCGTGAGTATGAGCTCAGACTGCAGCCGTCCATGTTTCTTTCATCTGACTGAAAATCAGCACCAGCGTCGAATCGAACCGAACAAAGCTTTAGGATGAACTGCAGCTGTAACATGCTGTATTCCTGCTCAACATCTGCAGGGTCGCAGAGAGGCCGATGCCGATCTTCTGTGGCAATCTGTTTTAATATAAAATTGGTTTGGTCTGACTGTCTGTTATTACATTCAAGGTATCTAAAAATTAGCTTGGACTGCACACCACTACATTTTGATCATAATGAATGGTCTGCATTTACACCCTATCTAGAAAGAAGATCCGTGATTACAATTTAAGATACCTCAAACTTAATTATGTTACATCTTCAGATGTCTGAATCAAGAAAGTGCGTGCAATCTGTAGTGCTGGCACTGAGCGATCAAATCAGTCGGCAGCAGAATTTTTGATTTCCTGCGCAAATTGGTCAGAAAGTGCCTCAATGCGTACCTGTTTTTGTTTTGGTCGAAGCCAGAGCAGCAGCAGCAGCAGCATGGCACACTGTTACAATAAAGTACTTGGAAAACTGCCAGCCAAGTGCAGGTACGATGAGGTTGTAACACTGGCATGAGGCCAAATAAACAAATTCTCCACAGCCTCCATACTGCAGCGAGGATCCTGTTTCATTGCCTGTTCAAAATAAGCTAACGCCACAACTTTGCCCAAGAAGAAAGTTCTTCTTCTCGAGGTATTTAATCAAAGTACATCGATTAAATACCGACTTGAATGGGGTGAATATTGATGCAATCACATTTTGTGTGGAATTCACTTTTCACTGCCAAAAAAGACAGTGTTGATCATGACGGATTTGTCAAAGCAGTAAATAGATGAAAACATCCAAGGGGGCGAGTGTTTTTCTTTCTTTTCGGCTCCAGCGGCTTTTATTGAACAGAACATGGACAGAAAATGGGGAGGACAGAGAAAGGGAAGACATGCAGGAAATGGCTAGAGACCAGGAATGGAAACCAAGACAACTGTGTGGAGGACTGCAGCCTCTGCAGATGCGTGCAGCCCTTTTATTGGCTCTGTATTTATAAAGTATTTAAGAACAGCATAAAATTCTTCCAGTGGCAATATTTGGTGTTAATTGGATATTAATTTGAATCCTGGTGGCGCAACAAGCTCAGCACACAGACAAGACAATATTTCTAAAAAAAAAATTATTAAGCAATTATTTTCACTTTGACATAAAACGTAGGCGTGTGTCTGTGTCTTGTGTATTTTTGTCTTAAACAAATTTGTTCTTCTTTCAGTGAATTTACCACAATATGTCAAATAGCCAGGCATTTGACTAAAGTCAGAGTAGTGACACTTCATTAAAATATCACTCGAGTGAAAATAAAAAAAATCTACTCCTCGAAAGTACTTTTTTTTCCGCCTATAAGATTAATTTAGTCTGTAACTAAATGAAACTAGTTACTGATGTGAATTAGATGTGAGACAAAAAAAAATTCTTTAAAGTTTTAGGATCCTGCAAAGACTACGCACATTCTGGAAGATGTTGATCTTTATGCAAAAGGGAATCCAGTTGAATTGCTTTTGGAATAACTATTAATTAAATAGAATAGTGTTTCATCCCCCCCACAAAAGACTGATTACAGCTGAAGTTTATAATGATCAGACCTGCATCAAGTTTTTCCACTTGATTTTGATCTGCTTCTCAAACACATGACCCTCAGATGATGTGCAGCTGTTCTAGATGTTTTTGTTCTAGATGTCCCTTTTGTCCTTCTCTTTCCCACTTAGTTAATTTCTAAGTGCACTTCTTCAGTGCGGTGTCATAATAAAATACGGGCAGAAAATGTAAGAAAAGAAAATCTTTCGAAATTCTTGAGAATGGTGGAGTAAGACCGCATTATGAGAAAACGTCGCTGCTTGGAAGAGATTTTTAAGATACTTTGATTTTTTTTCTTTCTCTCTCTTATTTTGCCTGCTTTAACAAAACTCTATGCCTGACAAAAACACCCACATGTGAACAAGATGAGGGCAGGGAGGCTGTTTGACGCACTCATCGCAGAAGGAGGACATAAATCTGCTTCGGAGTGGACCACAGAGTGAGTTCACGCATCCTAGAAAGCAGAAGATGAAAGCAGCAATAGCTTTCCTTCGGGTCACTCAGAGATAATAAAGGCGAGGGGCAGAGCGAACCGGTCTTATCTCTTTATCATTAAAAGAGAGAGATTGGAATGAGGGTCCCCGTGGCTTAGCTCACTAAAGCGTGTTACCATGAAAGCAGCATCCCTGAGTGAATCCCAGCCAAGAGCCATCGTTGCATGTCGGCCTGCTTCTCCCTCCAAATTCATTTGTCTACAGGAAGATATGAAATAGAGCTAAATGGTGATTAAACCAACTGAGCAGCCAATAGGAAAAATGCTAAAATAAATCTGAAAGAGCTCTGCCAAGCAACCACACAAAGGCAACCTGTGTGTGCGGCGTTCATTTTTTGGTACCCACTCAACGTTGGCCGGTGCCACACATCAATAACAATGACATAAACACAATAACTGCCCCTGTGGTGGGAACCAAAGCGTGGACACGTGTTTCAGTGACTGTGGAACCAGTAAGGCCAGTGGTGTCCAGATGCCACCTACCTTTTGAGCATAAACGACACAAACATCAAAATAAAGTCTGTAAAAATGTGACTCTCATATACACCAGCAGTAATTTTGATCCAAGTTTATAATGGATATCGGTCCAAATGGTGTTCTGTACGCAAATGAATGCCAATAAAATGGAATAAAAAATGTTAACAACGAGACAATTAAGCTTTTTTTGTGGTTACTGATCTCTGTAATTCCTGAAAGTAGTTAGATACAAAGTTTAACTGATATTCACTGAGCTTGACAAATGATGCCCGTCTTTTAGCATCCCACCAATTTCAACATCGCTATTTTTGACAAAAACCGAGAATCTGCTGTTTTCACGCGTCACGAACAGAAGCGATGTGTGAACAACGCCTTCACAGGGGTGATTGGCAGCGCAAAGACCCTCCTCCTGGCTCTGACTGGTTGTTTCCGACTGAGCATTTTATTTTTGCAGGTAGCTATGGGACCACCGTGTTTATAAAAGTTACATAATGCAGCTTTAAATGTGTGTGTGTGTGTTTTTTTTTTTATCTTTTCAGATAATCTGGAATTACTTTAGAATAATTCAGTCAAGGTTTGATCATCACCGGTATTAGAATTGGGGGATTCTGTAGCCATAACAATAATTAAACACATGTTCTGCTGATAGACGATGTGACGTGATCGTGCTGACCCCCAGAATGTGTTGCCCTGGGTAGTGAGCCATACTGACCATATAAAAATAAACAGCACAGCAGTGGCTTAAACACATTGGTTTGTTGTTGATGTAAAACTAGAACTAAGGAGGAAAGAAATGGGTCCATTTTTTTGGCTGGGTGAACAACCTCCTGCCTAAGATCAGAAGCAAATATTTACTGTAACATGGAGCAGAAATCTGAGGTCGCTGTTTCTCCCTACATCCAACGGGTGGCGCAGGTTGCTACAATCGATAGTAGCCACACAGGCACACCCACTAGAAGGAAACAAACGCACCCAGTAGAACACTTTCATCCTATTGGCTGAGAGGTTGCCAGGCGACAGCACTTTTTTGTTCCAAGCACCAGCACAAAATGATTCACAAGCGGAGATTTGATCCAAGTTTTGAGAAAGGTTTGAGAAAGCACAGTCAATATTTGAAAAAGAGCAGAAGATTTGAGTACAAGCATTACAATTTTTGAGAAGAAAGACACAAATTTCTGCTTTAAAACTGAAAATGTAAGCACTAATATTAAAAATTTTGAGGACAAAAGACAGGAAATCCTGCTTTCAGACTGAAAAAAATCCACCCATAAAAAATTCAGAAAGATAATAGAGCAAGCAGAGCAGACAATAAAAACTAGGAGAACATAGAAAAGTTAGAAACAGAACCAGCACCATTCACACCGTCATTTATGAGAAGCATAATGGGCGACTGGATCAACAGAGGAGCAGCAGATGCAGAGCTTGTGTCGCAGATTCCTCCGGGATTTCACAGCTCGTCCAAAAGGTCAAGCAGTGCGCCAATCAACTTTAATAAAAACCACTCAAAATATATATATATATATATATATATATATTTTTTTTTTGCTCTTTCATTGACATGCAAAACTCATTAGGAAGCCGAGTTGTAAACTCGTAACTTTAGCACCATGTGAGACAGATGCTCACTTCTGGTGGTGTGTGAAAACTTGACTGTGAGACTCGATATATTTCTTCAGCGACTCATTTGTTTGATGGACTGTGTGGGCACAGTGAGGTATTTAACAGCCCACT
This sequence comes from Poecilia formosa, assembly GCF_000485575.1. NCBI lineage: Eukaryota > Metazoa > Chordata > Actinopteri > Cyprinodontiformes > Poeciliidae > Poecilia > Poecilia formosa. Next base: position 1,702,553 of record NW_006799953.1, on the reverse strand, counting down.
CTCATGGCTGGTTATCTGTCTGGACGCGGCTCAGAATCCTGTAATTACAGTATCATCCTCGGCATCGGCAGTAAACGCAAAGTCCGTGACAGGTAGTCTACCCCCAGGTAGTGTTCAAGCCTGTGAAGCTGCACCACAAAACCTCTTTCAGTTTTCTTTATCCAAATGACTAAAGAAATTGGTTGTTGGTTTTTAAACCTGGAATTGGCTTTTAGTTTCGGTTGGTTTTTTTTTTTTTTTTTTTTTTTTTTTCCGACTTTTCCGACCTCGACTCTCATCTGACCCAAACGTCACATGCGGTATGCGATGTAAGTGAGTGTGCTCGAGTAAAAATGTGTTCTTGAAAATGTTCTTTGGTGAAACTGAGCAGAGGCCAAGGAGCCCAACAAAAATGATTAATCACTTTTCTTCGAGCGACTGCTGGGGGAAAAAAGGAAAAAAAAAAAGTAAAAAGTGGGCCAAAATGATCCAAGCACCACGCAAGAGCTTGGAAGGAAGTACATATCCGCAGGCCAAAACAACCGACAGCTCCCCTGCAGGTATGAGCAATTCCAGCTGACAGAAATACACACATTCCATCAAAATTTATATCCGACTGCTCTGGCTGGGCTGCTGTCTGTGACGAGATCTATGACTAGCCCGTGCAATTTATACTGTTTCTCCTTGGTTGCTCTGGAGGGTTGGCGGACTGGTGTTGTCAGATGAAATGCACTGTGACGTGACAGTTCTTACTCTGAGCAAAAAAAATAAGATGATGATGGAAAAACGGAATAAGACAGCGGTTCGTTTTTTTTTTTGGCCGGATTTCCAGCGGGGTCGAAACGTAACATCAAGGGAATCTGAACGGACTAATTTTTCCAGAACTTGGTTGTGTGCTCACGTGACTATCTAATTAAATACTTTTTATTAAAAAAAACATTGTGATTGAAGCATGCTAACAAACAAAACAGGAGTTTTTCTCTGCAGAGAGCTCACCTGAGGAAGTTTTAAGCCACATCTGTGACTGTCGTATGTGCAAGCTTCATGCTTTGGTAACCAGGGAACAGATGTGGGACTCGCTTTCTGTATCAAAACACAAAGATAAGAAGTCAAACATACAGAGAGGATTAAATGACGCTGCTAGCAGGACTGATATAAACTAACAGGAAAAATATGTAAAAAAGTTTGAGGGAAACAGTGGTTATCCAATCGAATATGGTTGGGTAATACCAATCATGTTTGGTATCATTTTCACCAAAGACGGTCAGTCAATTTTCATTTTTATGTTTTTGTTGATTTTAAGTCTCCTGACAAAAACATTTTAAAAAATCAGCCTTGGGATCTGGATGCTCAGACACGTTTGTTACTCACTGAACAAAACAAAAAGCATAAATATGACACAAAAGCTGTATAGTTTTCCTTCTTTTTTAGTCAAACTAACCAGTTATTAAGTTGAACATTTTGACTGAAATTACCATATTGGAAGCTGTTTCATTTCAACATTACTGCAGTTTTTGTGTCTTCATTGTCCTTCATACTTTGTCTTTGTTGTGCCCTTCTAGAAAACATAAATTAACAGGAAACGTAACATTTTTGGGGGGTTGTCCGGGATTTGAACTATGCTAGAATCATACCATTAACATACACATTTGTAAAAAAAAAAAAAAAAAGAAAAGAAAAAAAAAGAAAAGAACTCAAAAACTTGCTTTACATTGTTTTATGTATTGCCAAGATGTGTTATCAAATAATTAAAAAGAGAAAAAAAGAGAGAATCACATACTATCTTTGTTCTATAGGTGTAATTTCTTTTTCTGCTACAGAATAAAATTATGCCTAAATATCCCACAAAGTGAATAATTTCATGTTTTCTATCAGCGGTTTGGACTTTTACATCAATAAAAAATAAGCCTCCTTATTTTTTTATATTATATTTGTTAGAGAACTCCTAGGTGCTGAACTTGAGACTTCATAAAATGAGTTCACATAAGGACACTCTAAAAGCTGCGAGGGTAGAGGAAATGCAAAAGAACTAATAACTAACAAGATTGAGACAAAACAATATCTATCCATATCCTGCACGGTTTAGAAATCAACATAAACCCAAGATCCCCTGAAAATATACACATAAAATATGCATGAATGCAAACATGTAAAAAAAAAAGCATTCAATCACACAGACTGCACTCTGTGGTTGAAGTGATGCATTTCAATTCCAGGTGTGGGAACTTCAATCCCGCTGCGCAGAGATTTCTGTTCCATCAGACGAGGATTTTTGATCTGCACAGTTTTACGTCCGTTCAGCAATCTTAACATCTCTGCAATACCACTAAGGGGACCTAAAACCAACAAAAAGCATCCAGCTTAAAAGCAGGGAAAGAGAAAGAAAATGTTTATGTCCTTGTTTTTTTTTCTTCGATCTGATTATTTTTGTGAGAACTGCAGCATCAAAAGCTCTAATCATCACCATGTCGAAGCATAAAATAGGGTTTGAACGTATGGCACCATTTGCAATATAGCAACCATATATGCCTAAGGCAAACAGAGAATTAGTCTACCGCCTCCTAAAATAAATTAAAGGGGTGCAATAGGATCGAACTTACTCTCTGAGGGGAAACTAATGTCATTAAAATGACTGCACCCCTGCAATTCAGCTATATAGACCTAAAGTCATAAAGCCATCAACCACAATAGCATCTGCCATTTAAAAAAAAAAAGCAAGATGACATGTTTAAGCTGTTTTTGTAGAGGAGAAAGAAAGTCAAGCACAGATTAGACAAACCGGACACTCAGTGGGATAGAAGAAGTCTTGTTTATCGAATGTGTATGATCTACGATTTAAAGTGGGACACAGAGAAATGCAGTTAAATACGAAGCTATCCTCACAATTTAAAGTGCAGAGCCATTTGTCATTCAAAGCCAACTCCTCTCTCTGGGAGGAGGGGATTCAAACCGAAGTAGCACAGATGCACAGCATCAAGAGTCGCGTTATGAGCAGTAATTTACAGTTTTGCTTTGATTTTGTTGTGACATCGGACCTTTAATAAGGGAAAATGCTGAACATTTAAAAATAATCTGCAGCGCATATGCAAAACATGCAAGTGGAGGTTTCAGGCAATAACCTTCACTCTTTCTTTTCCTTGAAACGTTCGATGAAAGGACGTGGATGGAAAGTTTGCTCTATAAATGTATCTTCCACGCTTTGAAAACGAGCGTCCATATCAGAAGTTTACATATTACTCATCACCAGTTAATGTTGAGCTTTTAATGAAAGCTTTGATCCAAGGCAAGATTTTTTATTTATTTATTTTTTGCCAGGTTCTGCCGTCATGACGACACGTCCAATTAACAATGAAGTCCAGTAGAGAGTTTAAAGTCTAATAAAAGGTCACCGGGTCAGACCGTGCGATGCCAAGTTTTATTTTTGTATTTCGCAGAGCAGGCGAGATTCTACTTAAAAAAATCATTCTAATCCACTTCTGACTGGCTGAATGTGTGGAATAATAAAGAAAAATAACTACCTTTCAAACATTTAAACTTTGCAACCAACGTTGAAACCTGGATACGACTGACTGTTCCAACAGATCAATGATCCAAACCAATGTTTTAGACTCTATAGTATGAAACTACTGGAATCTCACCTCAACCTAATTTTGAATGCGCTGCTTAAAATCAGGGTCAAAAAGCAAGACAGTTTCCATGAAGTCACTTAAATCGCCTGATAAGAGGAGTGGTTGCATTCCTGGAAGCTGTTCCCTCCAAACACAAAATTCGAATACATCAAAAAAACGAATCCATCCTGATGATGGCTGTTTGCAGACTTAACACCAGAACAATGAAACCAGTGAAACCAGTGTGCAGGTTGTTGAGCTGCCAGTGAGGAACAGGCCTTCTCTGTCATTAACCCAACAGTCATTTGGAAAAGACAGCTTAGCGCGCCTTATTTCCTAATTATCCTTCTGTAATTGCAGGCTGTCAGCTGGTATTGGAAAATGAAACATTGCTTACTGTTTTTTTTTTCTCCTCTGTAAAAACACATTAACACCGGAGGTAAGCATTAATAGCATTTAGATTGACATTGCAATTGAGCTCCTGTCCAAAACCGTGGCCAACTGTGGGATGTTTTTTTTTTTTTTTTGGCAGCAAGCTAACAGAGACTGTCTCCGGGAAAGAGGAGGAGGAGGAGGAAAAATATTCTCCGTCAATAACAACCAAAAGGAATTCTCCTTCCCTTCGTGGATTTCCTCGGACTAACCTCACACGGCCGGGGTTAAATTCACGAGAACATTTCCAGCCGTGACATTTCCATGAAGAGTATGTCTGGCGTCGACTCCTGTCCGCATGATTTTCAGTAAAATCTGATCATTAGCAGCTGATTTCTCTCAGGTCTTCACCTCGCCGTCATCTCCATGGTACCCGGGGTAGATGTTTGCATTTATTGCAAACCAGCTCGCTTCGGCAGACCCCCAGAGGCTGGGGCAAGCAGTGGGGTATTCTGTTCAATTCGAGATGGATTAAAAAAAAAAGTGTCTTATTGAGTGATGCAACCGCTTTAACAAAATTCAGCAGATGGTAAGTTCTTCAATTTCAGGTGAGCAGCAGAGAATTGTTCCTTATAGGAGTTCATAAAGGGGAATTATGATTGCAGCGAGCTAAGCTGGATGCAGACAGTGTTATTAGCTTCACACTCTCCAAAGCTCGGCTTACGCAAGTGAAGTGGTTTAATCAGAGTAAAAAACACTGTGAAGAGTGCAAGCTCTGATAAAGAAAAATGTCTACAGCGTTTTGTCCATCGGAGTAATTTAGAATCGATTTGCATTTCTGTCACAATGCCTACTCTAACAAAGAGAATCCTGACAAAAACAAATAAAAATAAAAATAAAAGAACACAATTAGCGGCAAGTGAGACAAATCACGTGCATTTCTGACAAAAATGCAGTCTGACGGCTGTACGCTAAAACTGCTGAAGGTTTTGAAGCTACCGGAGAAAACTGGCCAAGATGGGATGATTTAGCAGAAACAGTAAAATAGCTCAATCTTAAGCGGATCTAAAGCAAGAAAGAGCGGCTGGTAGATAAAAAGAAATTACACGAGAAGCTGAAGTCAGTGTTAAAACAGTATAAAACAGTAGGTGAGAACCGCTAGTCGATACGTTGGAAAAGCACAAAATGAAGCAGAAAATTGCAAAAGAAGCCCAGTTAAACCCATCTGTTGAAACAGAAAATTGAGACTTAAAAAAAAACAGTTAAGAACGAGACATTCTGACCTGCTGGATGAATATTCAGCCGATATGTGGCAGGAAATGGTTTTGTTGAATGAAAGCTGATGGAAAATCTCTTTGTTTTGCAAAATTAGTATGTTTGTGTGAGACAAGGTAGTCACAACAACATCCCTTTGTGTAACCGTTAGCATAAAGGGATGGATTTTTTTGGAACAGAAAACATAAACTTAGGAGGATCAGAGGAGATTAAATTATGACTAAAGGAAGAAGAGGAGAGGAAAAGAGAAGTAGGTGAGATCAATGGATGAGGAAGGCAGGATGGGAACTGAATCTAATCTAAAAGGTTGGATGTAATTCAGAGCAATGTCACTTTAAGGTAAAATCATTTATGAAACAACCATAATGTAGCTAAATACAGCTGAAAAACTGATAATCAGGACTAATTTATGGGGGCTGCTGCCACCATTTTCCATCCCCTAGCTTCACCCCTGCTGAACAAGAAGCTCATCAGTTATGGAGAAAATTTTCAACTAATTTCTAAGCACATCTATCCACAATGAGGACACACTGGCACCAAAGTACATGATAAGAGAAGCTTATTTTTGGATGGAGTACTGTCCATCTATTACATACATGTACATACATTATACATTTACACAGATTTGTATATAAATAAATGAGCATACACTTATACTGACTGACAGACTTTGCTGACCACATTTACACAACTAGAGCTCTTAATGAATTTAAGGACTTCCGGTTATATTTCCCAACAAAAGGTTTGCAGACTACTTCCAATATCTGGTTTTTGATGGAAAATATGAGAAGATGTTAGAAGATTTTGAAACATTCGCCGCCTTCAATCGGACATGAACAGTTGAAGTCAAAATTATTAATAACCATGGGATTTATAGATTTAGTTATTTTGCCAAGATGTTTGCTTGTAATAAAAAATGAAAGAGAAATGAAATTTCAGACCACGTATTGTTCTGTTTTTACATTCACTCTACTTAAATATGGCACGCTGACTAATTCATTTAAAAATGTTAGCTTTACTTCCAATCAGATAATATACCTCAACAACATAAAACAGTGATGCACATTTTGATTTAACTTCAGCATCTGGTCTTCTTGGGTTCAAACCTGCCATCTGTTGCAGTGAATCAGACTAACTTTTGTCCAAACCTTGATCCTGGAAGCTCACCGCCCTGCCACGGCGCGCCTCCTTCAGTAACCGCTGATTTAAGCCGAAGGGTTTTCAATGATCTTCTTTAGAACTTGCCTAAGATTTAGGTGTGCTGATGAAGCAAATGCATAAAACATGCAACGAGCGCAACGCAGGGATCGGGGCTTGCGAGACGCTGCCTTTGTTTGTCCTAATCGCTAATGTCAGGCTTTTGTCTAATGGCATTCGACTCTATTGTCATTTCTGGAGTTCATTTTGTTCATGGCTTTTTTTTTCGACAGAATTGGATTTTCTTCACCGTCACTTGTTTATTATGCAAGAGAGAAAAGAAAAAAATATACAGAAAAAAAAAAACAATTGAGTTAAAAAATGTGAAAACACTGCAGGGGATTTTTTTTTCTTTTTTTTTTTTTGACTGCATTCAGCTTTTATTGCCAATGCAAAAAAGAGTATAAGGAAAAGTGAGGGGATGCTGCACAAGCTGAATGCACGTCTTCTCGAGCTACCGCGTCAGCTCCTGCAAAAGAATTATTTTGCGTGACAACGGCCACTGTTGGCGAGTACGGCTCCGCTTTCTGTCCAGATAAAAGACGCGGGATGACTAAGGCCTACCACGGAGTTGCTTTTGTTGATTTCATACGCTTCGCTGGAAGCCTTGTCGGAGCTGCGCAGTGTCACACAAGCTGCCCTATGCATACCGCCGATAAACAAAAAAAAAACAGCAAGTATCCCCACACTAGCTGTTTGTTTTCTTTTATGTATGCATGTATGGTGTTTTGTAAAGGTATTCAGACCTCTTGAACTTTGTCGCACTTTGTCATGTTGCAGCCACGAACCTCCAAGTATTCTGGCAGGTAAAAACGGAAAGCAGTGCGCACTTTACACAATAATAATTGTAAAACAGAATCCTAAGCATGGCTTGATCCATCATGACTAACATTAAACTGACTCAGAACTCTGGAGGAGATGCAGAGATCCACAACTCAGGTGGAAGAATCTACTGACGTTATTTGTCGCTTTCCTAATATTGTTTTTCTTTTTTATTATTTGTTTAGCAGAGAGTGCATAAATGATTGTAAGTTGTTTTAAACTTGTGCGTATGTTTTAATTTGTTTTCCCTTTGTGTCATCAGGTTGTTGTGTGTTGCAGATTTCTGACCAGGTCCTTCTTGAAAATGAGACCTGGATCTCATGGGGTTTTACCTGTTTAAATAAAGGAAATAAGGAAAAATAATAATAATGATAAATAAACATTTCAGCCTTCATTCCTTTCCAAACACAAAGAAGTTTGTGGTCGTGCTCTGAGAAAAAAAAAGTGAAAAAGTTTAAAGGGACTAATACCTTCGCAAATAATCCGTATGATTGAAAAAAGTGTACGGATTACTTCAGGTATGCAGATTACTTGCAAAAGTGTTTGTCCCTTTAAACTTTTTTTCACTTCTTCCTCGCATGTGTGTGAGCTGGGAACGTCGGCGAGCTTCCCGTCACTCAGGATTTACTCTGGATTTTCTTGTCCATACGAAGTCGTGACGTTTGAGTCGAGACCCAAAGCAGCACAAATTAGTCGACGTTACGGCCCCGCTTACTCCGACATGTCCGGCGGACCACTTAAGACTTTAGGTGATTTTAGACGTGAGGGCGTATCGGTCCATTGATCATACAGGGAAACGCGGAGCCGACGAGATAATTGCTTTCGGTGCTTCCATTATTGCCCCTCCTGCAGCCGTTGCAAAGGTCGTAACCCCTTTTGTTGGCCTCTTTCTGCCACGCTGTGGATCAATCCCAGGCAGCACCTGTGAGTTACCGACTGTGGGACGCAATCAATCGTTTTCTGTTTTCCGTCATAAAAAAAAGAAAAACATATTATTTTATTTATTTTTTTTAAAGAGAGAATTGATGCCGGTGCCTGACCAAAACAGAAGAGAAATGAATTGACTTTGTGAGAAGGTAGCTTCGCAAGAAGTCGCCTGTTGGAACGTTTTAGCAAATGCATATAATTCCCTGCATTTACCCGTAACTTCCCAGGGTAAAATACTATGACCCAGATATCCCTAGAGAAGATTTTCCAGACTATGGGGTCATTTGTTACAGTTAAAGATATTTCTCTTTCCCAGATCTCCTCCTCTTTTTTTTTTTTAAACTTGCCTCTAAAGATGCCTTTGGCTGCTGATGAAAGGCTTGGCTGCAGTTTTTTTTTTTTTTAAGCTGTAAACCGTTCCCAGTCTTTGCTGCGGGCTCAGAGAGTTTCGCACCATATTTAGTGGTTTTGCTTGCACATGCCTGATCTGAAGCTCTCCGGCGTGAACAGAAACCTGAACGAGGGACCAACGCGGGAGATCCAGTCTGAGAAGATGATGTTTGTGTTGTTTGTTTGTTTGTTTGTTTTCTCCGGCGTGACAGCAAGCTGATCTCCGCATGCCTGCTCTTCTCGCTTCCTCGCGGTTGCACAGTCTGACTTAACTCGCGCCTGCTCAATAATTCTTTCATATTCGCCTTCCCCACCTAAAAAGATGATGTATGGTCGTCTCTCATCGCACATCAATAATTTACTTTGTGCTGCTTTACTTTGAATTAGTATCTCGGTGCACTGCAGCAAAATGCCCATGCTGTTAGTGCCAGCTGCATCATCAGCCAGACAAGCGCCGCCGCTCGCTCTCAGGCTCCGTCTCAGTCTCTCCTTGTGTCTCTTCTCTTTCTAGATAAGCTTCTTTTCCCCTTCATTTTCTGAACTCATCACATCCCCCCCGCCCCACCCCCGCTCAACACGACAAACCTTTCATGCAACGAAGGATTAGCAGAGACGTCTCGCAAAAATACAGAAGTATTCGTGCTACTTTCTTGAAATTTTTTGCCACATTTCCCCCCACCGCGTTTCACACTTTAGCCTCAAAGTGGTTTGAGTTGGCCGTTTCGGATCAACAGACGTTAGTTGTCGACTTGACCTTAAGTAATACACGTTTTTGTTTTTGTTTTTTTGTTCAAAAATAATAATCTGACAAGTGTGGCGTGGATTTGTATTCAGTTCCTTTGGAAATACATGTTGCTGGAATTACAGCTGTATGTCTTTTAGGCCAAGTCTTAACAACTCTTTGAAGAATCATGAATAATTTGAGTTATAGCAACACTTTTTTTCTCCTGTGGGAACAGTAAAGTGTTTCAAAAAAGCTTTTTTTGAATTCAAAAATACTTTTGCAAACAGCAGATGAAAATTTTCAAGGACTCAGATAGTTGGATTTTCAGACCTTGGATTTCCACAACTCCTCTGCCTTTCTGTTTGTTTGTATAATATAATTATACAGACAATATGTTTGTCGATGACAAGAAACTAGAAATCTTTGAGTCCAAGATGTGAACTGCTTCGTGTTTCTGAACAGGTTTTCAGTAAAGTTTGTGATTATAACGCGACAAAATGTTTAGCAATTCCTCTGCTTCATTTTGAAACGCGCTGTATTCATAAATCTTCGCACCTGCTACTACTTTCGATTACGTTGCTTTCGATTATATTGCGTCTTACAGTATCATAATATAGTCTGATGCAGAGAAATGTGCTGTTGTGTGTTATGTGCAGCACCTTTGTTCACAGATCTAAGGTTGCCTCGCTTGTGCGACCGCTGCAGGAAATGTTCCTAGGCGAGAAGTTGCTCTTTTGGGAATCCTCCAACTCCCAAAGTTCTGAAAGAACATCCTTCTTCATAAAACCCACATCACAACGGCGAACCCTTTGAAGCCTGCAGAGTTGACGGCAGGAAGCCTCTTTGTCGGAGATGCTCAAAAGCACCTGGGCCCGAACATGTGAGACGGCTGCATGTGGCGTTTACACAGGTTTCTACAGGAGCGTCGTACGTCACGGCAATTAAAAGAAAAATAAATAGTAATAATAAAAAAAGTTCAACATCTACACCACACGTGCAGGTCCAGCGTCTTGCTTTTTTTACTCTCGCACAACTTGTGACAGCAGAACAAAAACACATTTAGATACCAGACTCCTTATGTAAGTGGCCTTACAGCTAATGTGCAGGACGGAACATCGTGTGCATCTCGAAATGCTTCGGCTGCATGCCGCGCGTCGTCTCTCTGAAGTTCACCGCTTTTGATCTGTGTGCTAAAAGGTCAATTAAATACAATACACATGAATGAATTTTAAAACTGACATTATTAGATCTGGGTGAAGAAGAAGAAGAAGAAGGAGAGAGAGAGAGAGAAAACGTGTCCCAGATCTCGCTTGGATTTTTAAAAAGTAGCATTTATAATGCAGCTCCTCTCCCTGCATTATTAGAATTTTATGAGCTCTGCCAATAGCATTCACCATTGTTTTTCATTATTGCCACAGCGTTCTTACAGGACCAAGCTGGTGCTGAATTTTAACTCTTAAATATTGACATTAAATATGCATTATTCATTATGTCATTATTTAGCTTCGACTGCTTAAATCCAGAGGTAGCAGCTGAGAGGGAAGGACTTTAAGCACTTTGAAACTTCAGTGTTAAACCTCTGTGGTGCTTGATAAGGTACTGCAATATGTTAGCAGTCTATGATGATGTAGTGGATGCTCCCTCCTCTTTAGCATTGTTTCTGATTTAATTATGCACATTATTAGCTACAGATGATATTATACATATTATTACAACATACATCTTCTAATGGGTGAACACTATGGCTAATTTATGTCTGGACTACTTACTCTTACGTTTCTTTTTTTTCTTTGAAGTTATGCTAACAGATTAGCTGTAGGTGTAGAAATACCATTTATTACAGGACTGAAGGGAGGAGAACTTTATTTGTTAATTTAGTTATCTATTTTGTCACTTTAATATTCACTTATTATTTGTGCTAAGTTAAAGATAATTTTGCCTTATTGGTCTTATAAGTTGCTTTTTGATACTTTTGTATTTTTTGTTCCTTTATTTTGTTGTACCGCCCTCATGTGGCAAGTTTAGGTAACTCCACCCATATTTAAGCAGGTCAGTTTTGTTTGAGTTCAGTTACTGTTAAATTGACCATCCATGTTATTTATCATTTGATTATTATTATTATTATTTTATTTTATTTATTTTTTTTTTTGCTTTGGATTTTGACTCTTGGATTTTTGACATTATTAAATTGAAACGTTGTAAGCATGGATATTATTATACTGCTACTGTTTTAAGATGCAGTCTGACATGAGTAGACCTTAAGAGATGGGGTCCTTAGGAACCCCCATTTGTGTGTGTGTGGATACGTGTGTGGGTGCGTGCACGCGTCTGTGTGTGGTTACTGGAACTGATGGTCTGACAACCTCCTTCTTTCCAAATCCCCCCTTCATCTCTGCTGTCCGACCATCGTTTTCTGCTCTCCTCTTCAGCGTCGCTCTTGAATTCGTACACAGATGTAGAAATTGACTGATGATTTGAATCAGCAGCTTTCAGCCTGATTGGGAGCATTTGGTTGGAAACTCAAAAATCTGACCTCCCCCCCTCCACCCAATCTCTTCAGACACCGTACTATGCATTACCAGGTTGCTTTAACATTGCTACACTGTTGATGTTGCTGCTTAACAAAATCCTTAAAGTTAGCTACTTTTAGTTCCAATGTGGTGTTTAAAATGAAGTCAGAGGAAGCGCAGAGATATAGAAACTAATTAAAAGTTAATCTTGTTTTATACTGTAGTTCATTTAGGCTGCAAGAGAGCCAAGATTTTTAGCAGATAGAGGAAATGCTGAACACAGTAGAATAATTTGCTGTGTGTGTGTGTGTTAACCTTTTAACAGCTGTTTGTCATTAAACATGCTGGCTCATAGACACTATGGTTTTACATTGTTAGCCAAGCTAATTGCTAATATCAGATACTGAAGCCGGTCTAAAATGTATGGTTCAGCAAGATGCTCCCAGAATGTCCCCACTTCTATTCATGTATGGTTTTGCTGTTCAAATGTCTTTTTCTTATTTTTTTTTTAAGTAAAGCTCTGTTTTACAGGAACCGTTCTCTCATACAGAGGTTTGACATTATCTCTACACCTAATATGAATAATTAATATCAAACCTGAAAGGGTAAGAATATATTTTTAGTGCTTCCTATTTTAAATCTTAAAGTTCTTGAGGAAAAATGAGAATAAAGTAAATTCTGTATCAGCAAATCAAAAATCCTGTCTTGTATTTTTGTGACTTTTAAAGGCTTTGTGATGATTTTTTCCCCAGATGAACTGAAACCTGTTTTGAAAATGTCCTCACAGGAGGACAGTTGTGAAAAATGTGTTTGCATTTGATTTTTTTTTTTTCTTTTTTTAGACATTTCATTATCACAAAGGCAGCGCAGACTGGCAGCTCACAAAAGCAGACCATGTAGGAATTAGTCTGCTGTCAAAATAAAAGTTGCTTAAGAAGTGAGTGCAGCTCAGACTCAGCCGTTTAATTTCTTCCTTTTCCTGATGTTTTCATCAGCGCTCACCCAGACTCCTGTCACAGCGCCGCTGCACACACAGGAAGCTTAGGCGTGTGTGAGGTGAGGAACGAGCCAGGAGCCTCTGAGGCTTCGACTGGAGAGAGATTTCGAATTCTGCAAAACTAAAAAAAAAAAAACCCCGTGCTTCTACAGCAGGTTAATTCGGTTCTTATCTAACGTTGACCTTTTTCAGTCGGAAGGTTCTATAAATATGTCCACTTTCATTAAATGCAAATGAAAACAGAATGCGATGTTATTCAAATCATGTGAAGTGTGTGTTTTAATAAACTGTGTATAGACTATTCAAATGTTGAAAGGTGAGGGGGTTTTTTTTATGTTTTACTTTCAAGATGAATGTTTAACCTTCACAAGAATAGATTACGTAAGAACCGGGCTTTAATGCAAGAAGCCATGTGGTGCATTAGAGGAACTAATTGCTGGTATTTAAAAGCAAAAAAAAAAAAAAAAAACTCCTAAAAAATTGTTTGATGTACCAAACGACCTTAACGGGTCAGAGGTCAACACCGCAGAATGTCCTGGTTTACGGCCATTACTTTGGCTGCTTTAATCAATGTGATTCTGCGAAGCATGCTTCGGAAAGCAAAGCTTTGCAGCATGGGGCGCGCTAAAATTAGCATATGTACTGCTAAGCGTTAGTGATGTCTTCACTCGTGCAAGGTAGCCATGCTGTGTGCGCTACCAGACACCGTGTTGTCAGTGATGCCGGCTGTGCAACTGTGCACTGATTGCATGCTGTATGAATCTTAAAGGACACAGCGTATGTGACTTTAAACGTTTTTATTCTAACCACAGGATTGCATTTCCGTATTTCCTCGGTTCCAGCCTTTCCATCTTTTATTTTTCTGTCCAGTTTTTGATGCTTTTTCATGTTGTTATTGAATCAAAGAAGTCACACGCACTTTTTTTTCTTGTTTTTTCTGTCATCAGACAATAAAGTGAATGTGTGCAGTGACTAAACAAAGACGCACATTAAGAGCAGATGGTAACTGATTTAAACACTGTGTCATTATTTGGTAGAATCGTGACCGACAACCCTTTCCTTTTTCGTTTCATTATGCTTACATGTAAAAAAAAATTATAATTCGGAGGGAGAGTAAGTGCTGCAGCTGCTGCTGCCACAGACTCAGCAGATCAGACAAAGAGGTGTCGCAGAAGAGTTCAAAAGCTTCTCAAGCTTGCTGAACATTTTGATTCTTTTTGTTGAACGGGAACTAAATTTTGTTTCCAGAAATAGAAATGACTGTCATTTTTTAAAAAGCATAAAAGGTTCACTGAGGCGGCAGCAGCAAGAAGTCGTAATGGAGTCGGTTATTGTCTCTTAGACGACATTTACTGCTTCACAATATAGTTTCATAGCCAAATCATCAATAATAATATAAAAAACTAGAAGTACTGTACAATTTTTTAAAAAGTGTGATTCAACTCTCTGCCTCAATACTTTACAAAAAACCACATTTCCTTGCTTCCAGCTGCAAGTCTTCTGGGGTCTGTCTCCTCTAGCTTTGCACGTCTTTAATTGGATTTTTTTTTTTCCTCCGTTAGCCTGCTTTGAAAAAAAAAAAGGGTTGAATCAATCAGACAGGTTAGAGAGCATCTGTGAACATACAGGTACATGTCAGCAAATTAGAGGAGGTGTTTGGATGAGGCTCGTCTGTCAGATTAAAAAAGCCTTTTTGAAACGATCAGCATTTAAGAAGGTAATAGAAATACTTTTTGTAAAGCCCACGTTTCTGTATTAGTTTTCTTTTCGGTCTGATGTCATGTCCTAATCAAAGAAATTAAATGTAGTGTTTGTTTTTTATTTAGGAATCATCATAATTAGTAGAAAGAAAGATTTAAGCACATCAGTCTGTGTAATTAATCTGTCTGTGCTTCATTCGGTGGACAGTAATTGAACGTTTTAATGATATTCTGAGTTATAGAAAATGACTTTAACTTGTCTCTCTAGGTTTAAGTGCCCATTTTCAAGATCTTCGACTGAAGAGACGACCAATCTAAAGCTACACACAGGAGATTACAAAAACACCAACTGTGATGATATAAAAACGATGATCAATCTTCCGTAGACTTTAAGATTAAAATAAGACTTTTCCGTACTGAGCGTGTCTTATTAAGCTCAACTCTTTTTTGCTTTGAAACTTAAAAGAGTTCTTAAACAATATGCCCAGATTCCTGATAAAGGGCAATTGTACAACAAGAATGTCTCCAAAATGTTACTGGACAGATCTAATTTTCCAAATAACCGAACTTCTGCATCGTTATAGTTCGGCTAAAGGACATTTCAGTTCATCTATTCCTTAATATCAGCAAAGCTGAGAGTTTGATTTGAATGCCATCAAGTGAAGGTTAGAAGGAAATGTTATATTTCCTTAAAAATACACTCTAACACATATCAGGAAAACAAGACAGGCACTAAGATGGCATTTTGAGGAACTCCACAAGTAAGAGATGCTGCTACTGCAGAACATTTACATAAATATATGCGTTTGGACTGAGAATATACTGTTGAATACTTGACCTACAATCTCAAATGACGCACACGTGTATCTGAAAGCAGAAAAACAGCAGAAACCTCAATCGACACTTCAAACAAGATCACCTAAACATTTCAGAAATACACGTCTCCTCTAGAAAAGTTTGCATTTGTGCGAGATTGGGGACCTCTTGCCTAAAAGCGATAAGCACCAGCACGCCCCAGAGCCAGATACACGGATGAGAGGTTGCAGACAAAGTGAAAGTTTGCAACTAGACAAAACCTGAATCTTGAACCTTGCAGAGAAACAGAAGCTTGGAAATAGTTAGAAATAGTTCCATCCTGAGTCAGGCAGGATGGAAGGGCCTAATATTTCTTTTTATATTTCACAGCATGCTTCAATGCAGCTGGGGAATGGCAATGAAATTAGGGACGAGTGGAACGCGAGACCCAAAGGTTTCAAAAACATTCTCAAACAAACAAGAAGGAATGCTGCCTAAGCAAGCGAAGGAAAGGTAAGCCGTGGATGTTTTGTGATGGGAGTGAAAACGGATGGACAAAGACAGGCTCAAACCGGTTGAAAGAGAAGAAATACAACCCAAAGCAGAAATAAATCAATTAGTACCACAACTACGTCCGCAGAAGCTCAGCAAAAGATATGCCTCTAAGAAAACCGTAGGAGTTTTTTTTTTTAGAAGAGGCTGCAGAACCAAAAGAGTTGGGGGGCTTTAAAACTGAAATTAAGAAATTAAAAACAACTTGAGGGCTGTTAGAAGAAAAAAGATTTAGATTGGAGAAGGATTAATTCAACATCCTTCAGAGCATGAAGTCTGTCATTTTTCCCTTTTTTTTTTTACTTTAATTAACTACTTTGTCTTTGGCCATCACAAGAGATTCCAGCTCAGTACATTGACTTTTGGGGTCGTAACAGACAGTATATGGCATTAGGGCTATAAATACATTTTGAATGTGTAGACTTAAACATAAGGTGGTTAGGGTTTGGAAATGAGTGTGTCTTCAGGTATAACACAAACATAGAGTTGCTAAAAGTATCTTTTTTTTCTGAATTGCCAGAGGGCCTTGGTCTCTGAGTCCCTCAGCACAGCATGTTGGACACATAAACCAAACCTCCTACTGAAATACACAACTTTGAACCTTATGCTTTGTGGCACAAAAAAAAACAAAACAACACATCCTCTTGTACCAACAGTCTTCTTTACCGCTTCTCACCTCCGTTACATACTGAAATATGCTTATTCATAAATGCATGTATAGGGAATGATTTCCATGAAATGGTTTGAGGTTAAACGAGTGAAAGTTGCAGTAAACACCTCAGAAACCCAACTGGGAAGCTGCAGCTGGTCTGATCTCGTAGCTCCACTGTGCGCTCTCTCTCTCTCTCTCTCTCTCTCTCTTTCCCTCTCTCTCTCTCTAGAGGCCGATTTCGGAGAGCGAATGTAAACTTCTGTTCTCCTCTCCACGGTCAAATAGGCAACAAAACACCACTGGGACAAACACTTCCAACGCGCTCTCACGAGGCCCGTTCTATATGCACACATATGGGGATAACTGTTCCAGGGCGTCCATTTAAATACGTTAGCTCTCAATCCACTAGAAGACCGAACGAGGACTGGAATACGGCAGGAAACACAACGAGCTGCAAAGCCAAGGTGTCGGAATGGAAAATCAGCAGGGCCCTCCGCCCCCAACTGCCGACAACCAAGACTAAGGAGCAGCGTGTTACGGCGGTGAGGGCCTCTTGTCCTCAGAGCTGCTTCGCATCTTGTGTGGAAAATGCCAGAGTCCCATCTGGGAATATTTTGAGCTTAATGGTCTGAATTTTAGATTGCTGCTGAGTCTTTCAGGGAGTTCCGTTTGTGTTGCATGAAACCCCGCGTTAGCGGTGGTCTCATTATACATTTAAATATGACTCCTGCACAAACGACTGGTAAAATGCAGCTTAAGAAATGCCTACTTTATGAGTACACCTAAGCAGCAGCTGAACAATATGCTGGTGTGTGTGTGTGTGTGTGTAGGTGTGTGTGTGCGTGTGTGTGTGTGTGGAGGAGGCTGGACCTTAGCATGAATACAGTGTTTGCACAATCAAAGGTAAACATTGTAAGACAAACAAATGATGGTATTTCACACTAGCTAATGCTTCATATTCAGTTTTTTTAATAGTGTAAAAATGTATGTTTGACGTGTTGCTACAGTGTGTAGTGATGACTGAGTGTGGTTAGGGGTTACAGGCAACACGATCAGCTAATCTCACCAAATTGGTTTGGTTGAAAGGTTCATAAGGTGTTTCTACTGGGTGGTCTTCAATGTTATAGCAAAAATGTTCTGCTTTTAAGAATGACACTGAATTAATAGACACACATCCCTTCTTGATTGTCTTAATGTAAAAACTGACGGGGCAATTCTGCAAAAGACAGAACTCTGAAGCGGGTTAAAACATTGGTGTTGTTGTTTCTAAATGAATATGAACTTATTTTCTTTGCATTGTTTGAGGTCTGAAGGCACTGCATCTTTTTCGATAGTTTGACCATTTCTTATTTTCTGCAAATAAATACCAAATGTTTGCTTTGAATTTCGGAGACATGTTGTCAGTAGTTCATAGGATAAAAGAACGATGTTCATTTCACTCACACATATGCCTGTAAAGAGTAAAATCAGAGAAACTCTTATTTTTTTCCCCACAGCTGTATTTTCTTTTTATTTCTAGCCCCTCCACCTCCGTTAAGCTTCTTTACCACCGGTGCCAATAAGTGCAGCCTGCACTGGCAGAAGAACCCGCCGTCCTTGTTATGAGGACTGTTGTTTGCACAGCATATTAAAATTCTCCGTTTATTTTACACGGCGCAATGACAAATAACCCATTTGTCATTGTATCTACAAAAGGGATCCAGGAGACAAGACAACAAAAGTTTGATGGATGGCATAACGGCTTGTTAACAAGCCACAAAGCTTTTCAATTAATTGTAGTCCTGACAGTGATTTGTGTTGCTTGATTTCAATGTGATGACCTCAGCACTTCCTCTGCGAAGCGTGGCTCCTTCTGAAGCGTCACGCAGCGCTCCGATGCCATGTTTGTCCCCCACGGCTAGCATTCAGATTTCAGTCAGAAACATTATTCCGCTGGTGCCTCACTCAAAAAACGGTCGCCATTTTAAGGGACACTTTTTCAGAGGCCACAACAACAACAGGAGGAGGAGGAAGATGGGAGATGGCATAAAATGAGTGGTGGGCCGGAGCCACTGGATGACAGGCAGGCCAATTGCTTCACTAAGGAGCTGACATCTCGGCTCGGAGCTCGGCAGTAAATGGTCCCATTTCACTCATCACGTAGAGTTATAGATGGCCGCCTCATCTCCTGAGCAGCTGCTCAGAGCTGGGAAACACACCACAGCCGCTGCATCTTTGCAAAAAAACAAAAAAAAAACAAAAACAAAACACAAACATCATCACCGCATCGTTTTGCATAGTCTATCAAGCCTGACGAGCTTTACGGTCTCCGACTCGGAGCGCAGAGGCGAACCAGCAGCACCTATTGGATTTTCCATATACAATTATGATTGTTGGATAAAACGCAGCCAAGAGGCTCGTTTTCCGGAACACAAAGAAGACGGAAAAGGTCACGCTAATCAGGAGCGGGGAGTGGAAGAAAGCAGGAGGGAAAACAAAGGTGGGACGAGAGCGCGCATGCAGCAACGTGACGTTCAGATGTGTACGTTCACACCTCGGAGATGTAGGAGCGCAACCGTCAAGCCGAGCTGCACTCCTACATGGGAAAGTCTTTTTGCTCGGAGGAGCAGCAGAAGTACCTGTAGTGAGGCGATAAGGGTTTCTGATCCACAGCCAAACTGAGCAGGGCTGACCACTTTCTCCTCCCGATGGTCGGCTCCTTTCTGCTGGAACAATCCGATTAGACGTTTGTATAAAATGAATCAGATATGATTCCCCGTTTCAAGTCAGGAAACCGTATCAAAATGTATTCTGTTTGCTAAGTGCCAGAAAACTGGGGAGATATTTTCACTAAGATTACTGCGGCTTTAAACAGTGCAAGAAATCCCTGACGACGATGTCATGGCTTTGTAAGCTTCTGATAGGATAATTAACAACTTACGAGCTAAATGAAGGCCGTGGATGTGTTTTAAGGAAACACTACAAACACACAGCTTCCTTTTTCTGACATCACAAAAAGTATTAAAGCATCAGCCGAGACATCAGGAAGAGAACTGTGGATTCTTACAGAAAATAATTTATATTCACATAGAAATGTCCAGTGATAAAGATAGGCTTTCTGTGTCTTAAAGGTGAAAATGTTTTTGGTTGCAAATATGTGAATAAATCCCTAGGATAAAAGATTATGTCCATTGAAAATTAGCCTGGGACGAAAGACTTACTCAGGGAGGAAGAAGCCGAGATAAAAACGGGTTTTCCAAACTGAAAGGATTAGCTACAAAATGACCTAAAGGGAGGAAAAATATTTGCAGAGGACATCACAAAACCCCAATCTCAGTCCTGTACTAAGATTGGTGCTGGTTACTGGTTACAGGTCTGTATCACCCAGAATTTCAGCAAACTATTTTTATTTCTTTACAAAACCATGTAGGAGGAATCATACAGTTGTGGGGGGAGGGAAGCAATTTTACTGAGGAATACTGAGGAAATCCATACCTCCTGAGTTTAGGGAAATTATAGAAAACCTGTCTCTGGAAAATACTTCACTCATTATTTTTGATATTTAGCAAATAGAAATAATTCAGGTAATCCCAACAGACCAAAGCCGTGAAAGTTTCCGGCCTGATTTAGTTCCAGGCAGAGAGAAATAAATGGGTAAGTGCTTTCTTAAACAGCACACGTTTTCCAACCTTTTCCCTCCTCTGTCTAAAATTAATTCACAAAAAAAGAAAAGAAAGCGGCAACCTACACACACCTGAGGGTCATGTTGCTAGAGTTTATAATTATTAGCTGGAGGACATGATTATACTGGCTCTGGGAATTACTGAAGGGACGCTAACAGCGCAGCAACGGGCTGGGTTTATTTCACCTCCTCGAAGACAGAGGGACATGAAATGGAGTTTAAATGTCACCCATTTTGCAGGTCACCTTTGCAAAGAATTGCTTCATACATGCTGTTTGCCGGCACAAAAAAAGAAAAACCGATCAAGAAAAGAGTCTTCATCAGTGATAAAGACATGTGTGCAGGGAATCTTTTGCCTTTTTTTGGTGAAAGTATAATCCTTACCCCCCACCCCAGGAAAAAAAAAAAAAAAAAATCTCCCAAGATAATAATCGTACGCAAAGCGTTTCTTTTCTTAATTCTCAGGCTCCTTGGCACTAAAAGTCAGCACCTCTCTCTCTCTCTCTCTCTCCCCTCGCCCACAGGAGATCACGGCAAATCAAGTTTATTACAGACTCTAATTACAATTACAGCCTCAATGGGCTTCGCAGTGGAACAATAAATGAAAATGATAAATGAAAATAGTACGCCTCCTTCTTTTCCCCCCACTAACCTTAGACCCTCAATGGGAACAAAACAACAGCCTATCAAGAAAACTTAATCAGGGACAAATAGCAGGAAGCCCAGCAGTGAAACTCACCGGGAGGAAAAAGCGACGCGGATTGTGGTGAAAAACTGATGAAAACCGCGTGGTTTCTGTCCCCGTTAACACGGCCCTGACACGGTTCTGGCAGGAATTTCGATTACTCCTTTTATCAGAAATTGTAGAGGTCTTTTTAAGTAGTAAACGGCCTGGATTTCTATATAGCTTTATTAAGTCCAAGGACTCCAAAGTACTTTACCTTACATTCACTGATACACACATTCACACAGTGATGGTGTTGAGCTACAGATCCGGAGGAGGTTGACAGGAGCAAAGCGGCCATACAATCGACACCGCTGGACCCACTGACCACCAACAGCAGGCAAGGCAGCGCAGCGTCTTCGCAGAGGCGTTTGGCTTCACCCTCACATCTTAATGTTGAACTTATTAGAATGATGTTCCAGCAGCTTCCACGCCATTATCTCCCCAAGCATCGGTGGCACTCGAGTTGTTTCTGAACATCCCAACCACTTTCTTTTCATTTGACAATGACAGATTGGGTCAGGAGGTAAAACCTGGGCACGACTGCGCATTGTAACAGAACCATGGAGGACCCTGAACACATTTTGGAATGAGTAAAAACAACTAAGTTTAAGATTGTGGAATGGCCCGAACCTTATATACGTTTAATGGTTTGGTCACTGGCAGAACTGCAACCACTCTAAAGGAATTGCATTAATTATGTCAAGTGGCGCTGTTAAACATCGAGATAGACTCATACCATGTTGATGGCCACAAAAAGGTGTGCGGTACAAGTGTTTTGCTCAGGGACATTCAACCAAAGGTCAATGGAGGTGAACGTATCCACACATCCTGGCCAAAATCAAAACCTCACCAACTGAATTTAACTACGACAAAAAATAGGTACAAGCCATGTAGTATTTCTCTGAGTAACTTGAGAAATTCCTGCATTGGAAATTTTCTTTCAGCCAGCAACAGGTTATTTACTCTTTGCAGAAAGACACATCCAGTGATCTTCAAAAAGATGTTAGTGTTCATAAGAAGGATGAAATCTTTGGCATGCATCAAGCAGAGGAAAAATAAGCAGATTCCAGAAACCTCTAATACTGGGTTGAGAAGTACCCAATTTGTAGTTAAAACCTAGGAAGAAAGATCTTTGAAGAAGAAATGTGGTTGGGGGGGAAAAAATCCTGAATCAGCAATCGCTTTAACGTGGCAAGACTGAGTCAAAGACTGGTAAATGGGCTGTACTTGTTTTGAGCTTCATCAAGTCCGGAGGTCCCCGTTAGCGCTTCACACCACATTCAGTCAATCACACACACATTCACACGCTAATGGTGGCAAGCTACTGGATTGTAGCCACTGCTGCTGCCCCGGGGCAGTGCAACAGAGGCGAGGTTGGCACATGCACCGATGCGCCCGAGTCCTCTGACCACCACCAGCAGGCGAGGCAGGTGAAGGACATAATGAGGCAGACACACAGAGGGAAACTCAAACCGGAAACCCACTGATTGAGACGACCTCCTGCCGCAATAGTCAGAAACTACCTAAGACAGTAAAAGTAAGAAAATTTCCTCATGCACATTGTGAAAGGAACTGAAGGGATTGGGAGTGAACAGCTGTGTTGCCTTAAGAAAACCACTAATCAGTGAGGCTAACCAGAGAAAAGGGGTTTGGTCGATAAGGGAGAATGAAGATTGGACTCCAGAAGAACAGAAAAGGGTTAAGTGGTCTGAAGAGTCCAGCGTAAATATACCTGAATGACCAGATTACCCAGCACCGGCACAATCCAACATGACAATGCCACGATAAATCTTGTGGCATTGTGCACAACTATGCAACAGTTAATGAATGCCGTAACAAAAGCCAGATGTAGTCCAACAAAAGATGAAGAGTGAGTGCTGGCCCATTTTGTTTCGGTGTTGTAGAACAGAGAAAATTTACAACCAGTTTAAACTTCTGGATCCAATTGTCATTTTTAAAAAAACTATTGTTGCATGTCACCGAATCACTCCACCAAGGAAAATAAATAAATACAAAAAAAAAAAAAAAGTAAATCAAAGTCCAAAATTAATATCATCTTCAAGATGATCAGAACTGTGTGTTATACATTTTTTCAATAAACTTCACTTTACTCTGTTGCATCTAAACACATAACCGTATTTAGACTAATTATTAAGTGACGATCATAAAATCAGCCACAACCAGGACAGGATTGAACTTTCCTGCATCATGTCTTGCTAATATTTCATCTTAAAGCATTTATCAGTCATTATCTACAACAAGTTTCTAATCTAAAGAAAATATGTAGACGTGGGAGCTGATATATGCCACATCTGGAAGATATTATTATGTTGTCTTTTTGCTGTTAATTCGAACATATAAATAAACATTATTCCAAAGATACATTCATATTTCTATAGGAGTACCAGTCCATCTACATATCCTCTCTGAGGGGACACATCGGTGCCTAAAAGCTCTTGCAGCAGTTTGCAGAAATTCCCCCATCCTGTAGCCGCACAGCCATTTTAATGGCAGCTGAAATCTGGCTGAGAGGTCATGTGGATCAGTTGTTGCTTCTCTTGACAGTTGTGACATATCTGTGTTCATAGCGTAGAACAAAATCAGGTCAGGGTCTGCTGCTCGCACAAACACACCTGGGAGTTGGAACAGAGCAAACACAGCTTCTTGCCATTTGCTGCTGTGTGAGCAGCGGGTTAGAGGTGCTGCTACCTCCTCCCTGGCGAGGGCACCTTGGGCACAGGGAAACAAAAGTGAGGTGTCTCTCTGTATTTCCCCCCCTCTACTCCTTGTTCCCCCTTTTTTTTTTTTTTTGTTTTGTCTGTTTTCCATATTTTGAACAGGAAAATGACAGCCTTTGCTGTGAGCTATAATCCCTTTTTTTTTTTTATTTTTTTGGGTGCCAGGATCTCTGATGAGACAACAGCACCCCAAGGTCACAAAGTGGGGGATAATCAGCTCCCATTTCCTGCTGCTGCACTGACTCAGATGAGATTACTTTATCACTGTCAGCAGCAGCTCTAAGGCTGGGCATCTCTGTCAGTCCAGGCTGAACCTTTGGGTACCTGCGTCAGAGCTCAGACCGCCAAAGCCCACGGAGTAAAGTGGGCCCACTCACCGTCGTTTCACGTCTGAGAGGCTGCTGCTGCTGCTGCGCACAGGCGCACAACAAGGAGGAGGGAGGGCGGATGAGCGGGGGGTTAAGGGTCCTCTAGTTGTCGGGAGCATCAGTGACAAGCTGCTCGGTTAAACCCTCTCGCAGACGGTCCACTGCCGTGTCCATGTGGTTTCTGATCGCCTTGACAAATCACCGCCTCTAAACCAGCCCCCGGGTCCAGGGTTTGTCCCTCCTGTCCAGCACCAATCTGAGCAGGGGAAGGAGGACGGGGGCGGGAAGGTTAGTTTGAAGAGGGCAGAGCTTTGCGAAAAGCACGCCAAATTATCCCCTATTTCACCGCTGGAAAAAAAAAGAAAAAAAAAAGAAAAAAACAGATCCATACCCAGTGGATGATAACAGTTGAGGGTGAAATCAGACGGACTAAGCGTCAGAACCTCATTAACTCCAAGGAGGGAGAAGAAACGGCAGGAACGCAACCCTCAGTGCTGCGGGTGAGATTCAGATTTTTTTTAAAACTAATTATTTTATTGATTTATTTAATGTCCGTCTTTACCTGTGCCGCTGAATGTCTCGTGTTGTTGTTGTTGTTGTTGTTGTTTTTTAAAAAAGAGTTTCGGTAACGTTCAGGTCCGAATGACAGCGGGAGACGCTTTCTGACGTCCTCGGCAGCGATGTTTCATTCAACATGTAACAACTGCTGTTTGTGGAGCTACCGCAGTATAATTGGTGGCTTAACAGGTCTCCGTGGCTGAAGTGGAGATGATGCTGGACCGAGGGATGCGGCGCTGCATGCCTTCCCTGCCTGCTCCGTTTCGTTTGCGCTCGGGAAATAAGTAGTGTTGTTAGAAAACGTGTGTCCCCCCCCGTGTTAAATAATTGTTTTATCTGTTTGTGTGTTTTTTTTTTTTGTTTTTTGTTTTTTTGCTTGTCTTCGACTGGCAGCGGAATGCGACACTGTGGCTCGGTGCGGGTAATTGTTACTTTCTGTTAATAGGCAATTAACGTAGCGCGCGTGACGTTATTTCTCCTCTCTTTCTCTCTCTTTTGGCTTTAATGTTGACAGAAACATAATAAAACACGAGCGCGTTCGTCCTAACTCCGGTCTCGTGCTTTGACCCCCCGCGTGCCATGCAGCCCGTCAGAGAGGAGATGCCGCAACATGAGAGAAGACTGTTGAGCGGAGGCTAAGTTAACCTTGGAATAAACCCCCCTCCCCACCCAGCCACCCCTCGTTAAAGCTGTCTGCGCCCCCTCTCACACCTACCTTGCAACACCACCTCTCGTTAGCTCAATAGCATACTTCTGACGTTCCTTTGCTCACAAGTTTGTTTGTTTTTTTAATCACCTTAAAGAGAATTTGAAGCGCTTCTTATTGATATACTTAAACACGTAAAGACAAGAGACATGTCTGCTCCCTTCTTTACCTCTTTGGGTGCTTTTCCTTCGTTGCTGCCCCTGCATGTTGTGTGTTGTCACTGGACACAGAGGCAGCACGGTGCCCTGCTGCTTGAATAATGTATTTGTAACATTAAGATCTGCCTTTAACATCCACTTGATTGCAGAAGTCACCCTATGTAGAAAATGGGTCAGCAGAGACATGCACTCATAACATATAGACTGCCTTCCTGCTGTTGAATGGGAGATTGTGAGGAAGCAGTGTTGATTTGCCAACTGACTCCAACACTGAATCACACACATGCTTAGATGTCCATCTTAATGTTTCAAGCCGTTTGTGACAAGAGAGTTTAATGTTTTCCGCAAAGAAAGTCCTTAAACAGAGTCGTCTTTAATTAGCAGCTCATAATCAAAGACTAGGAAAATGCTAGCCGTTAATTACCTGCACTTTTCCAGCGGAGGGAAAACGTTAAAGAATTAATATTATCAACAAAGTCACTTGTGTTCCCTCAAACAGATCCGCTAAAATAAATGGAACTGCATCATGTTTTATTCATATTTACATATTTAAGGTTGATTAGGAGTTTCAGAATCTTCCTGTTGGTGATTCATTACTTTCTTCCCCCCCCCCTGGGGTACAAACATGATATTACAAAGAGGCCCACTTTTCTAGCCACTGGTCACATTCTGGCAGCGGAGCCATATATTTCTATCACACAGAGTTTGGTTTAGGAGGTAAAACGAATCTTTATAGCTCACTGTTAAAGCCCTCCAGCAGAGAGAGGTCACAAAGTCTCCATACCAATCATTAGACACTATGTTCTTTGAGAGTGATGTAAGAAAATACTTTTTTTTTTCTGTTCAGAGGGTGCTTCGGTCAGATTGGAGGGATTGAGCGTTTTGGTTCTAAACTCTGCAAGTGGGTTTGACGTCAAGCAATGGACGAGTCTGTGGGAAAGCACCTCGTGTCTACTGTTGAATACGGTGGAGAGCCTGTGATGCTGTGGGCAAACTTTTTGAGTTAGCCAGAGATTTTTAATAATAATAAAAAAAAATAAAAAAAAAATCGGGTGGACTCTACTGGTATGATAAATTATTGATCCATAGCGAGACAGAAATTATTCAGTGGACATAAACTAATTTCCAGCAGAAAGCCAGCATGGTGAACTACAGAGAGGGAAAACCCAGGACATAGAAAGTGATTGTGCAGAAAGAAACAGTCAGTGATTCGTCTCTGGTTTTTGTCCTGACCTTTGGAAAAGTTACAGAAGATGACTAAAAACTTCCTGTTGGCTAACAGGGCTGTGAAAATATTAATAAAGTTTCCCAGTGATTGTCCCATGACTTTGTTAAAGCAGCTTCTTCAGGTTTTCTTTCCAAGCCAAGTAAATATATTCAAATAGGGTTACTGGTTTTTAGACTATATACTACTGCAATTATTTTTTTATTGCATGTTTCAACAAGGCGTCATGTACGCCTAAATTGTACTAAAGCTCAAAATGTCATATTATTATTGGCAGGAGCACTTTAAACCCTGTCCCCATAAGCGCCATTGCCACTCTCTAAATGAGTTCTCAGGTATTCAGATAGTTCTGCCCCCTGAACATCTTCTGTCTGAAAAATATCCAAGAATGCTGCATGCAGAGGTTTCAAAATAGGTCGTTAAGTCCTCAAGGCTGTGGCTGACGTCACGGTGGCTTTTAATCATCACCTAATTCCAGTCTGAAGTGTACATAGGTTAAAACGTAGCCCGCACATCAGAGGGAGCTACGCTATTGCTCCGAATTTTAGCTTAATCTTTTCCCTGATTTTCAACCAGCCAGAGTCAGAGGCCACGTTCCCGATAATTACTGGACACCGTCCAGTTTGAGGTTATGAGAGAATTCCACCCGCTTTTCCCGCTTGCAAACGTTGTAGGCAGTTTTTCCCCTTCTGCAACTCTCCATTGTTGTCGCCACACCTCTCGGTGTGACAGAACACACAGCCGTACGGCGTTCCGCACGGCCCGCTCTCAGTCTGGACCAAACATGATGATCCTGGACTCATGAGTGTGACCATAACTAAATGGCTCAGCCAGTTTGGACATATGGAGCTTCCCCCCTCGACCCCATCCCCAAACTACCGCCATGTTTCTCTTCACACTAAATTGTTGTGTGGGGAACAAAAATGCTGTTCAGATTTCTTGCCCGCTGTACGCAAGCTAGCAGACTGAGCAGATCTTTCTGAAGCTGGAAAGTCACTCTGTTAAAAAGATGGAAGGTTTTCAGGACGATTTCTTTTTTTTAAAAAGGTATCTACACCTCTTGAAGTTTTAGCATGTATCAAAAACATCAATGTGTCTTACGGGGATTTTATGTGATGGACTGACACAATGTGGTGCATAAAGGTGAAGTGGAAGCCAGTGTTCTGACTATCTGTGCAACTTTGTCAGATTTTCCTACCGTAGCACGGATAGGTAGCCAAGTCTGTCTGTCGGTTTTGCTGCGCTTGCAAAACTGCTACCGTCATGTTTACAAACCGAAAACCACGGCAGGCTGTGTTAATAACATTATTTGAGTGACGGGACTGAAGTGGAAGCTTAATGCTTACCATTGGAACAATTTATATAGACGACAAAAACACAAAAATATCACTTCCTTCATCTGAACATCCTACCCGTTTTAAAATGAAAAGCTATCGCAGATGTTTGCACTAATCCTTTTATTAGAGTATCTTTACCTTCTTAAAAAAACATTTTAAATACAGAGATTTTTGTAAGAATAAAACAGCGTCACACCGGGGAAACAGATTCTTATTGAAATTAAATTAAACAGACATCTGCAAATACAGATCACCGCAACTCTTTTTTGCACATTAATACGTCGTATGACTTTATCAAGTTCAGCGCAGCCACAATGTGTCCACTGGATTGCACGGATCACTGTGCACTGAAATGACAGGATGTGATTAATATACACTAATATCACACCTTCAATCTCACAGAATATCGCTACCAACATGCTCTATTTAGCATGGTTTAGTAAAAAAAAGAAAAAAAAGTGTTATTAAACTAAAATATTTAAAAGTATAGGGGCAGGGTTATAAAGCCAGGTATAAATAAAATGCATTAAATAAAGCTTACCTTAATCTCCGACGAAATAAAACGGACGAAACAAAATTTCCACAGGTAGGATGTATTGATAAAAAATCTGCTGAGTAAGCAGTCTGAGACGTAGCATCGATGTGCGCATGGACATTACCACGAGGTGGGATGGATTCATGCGTAGCACAGATTGTTAGAACACCGTTTTTCAATCCTTCTTCTTTTTTTTTTTAAATAAAACAGAGACCCATGGCGACTCTGGAGGAGCAGCAGAGCTCAGTAGCTCTGGAGGGAAACTGCATCCACAGGAAATCTGCTAATCTTGATTTGCACCATAATCTTCTCTTATTTTTTTATGTAACCTAGAGAGAACTAACGACCCCCAAGCGAGTGTTTTCTTTAGATCCTCAGTATGTGACAAGTATTTTATATTTTATTTGTATTAATTAAAAAAAAAACATGTTTTATTTAATGTTCAGTCTATGCAAAGCGCTTTTTAGTAACATGAAGTGATGGAACAGTAGTTGGAAGAAAGACATTCTTGAATTTTTTTTTTTATAACAAGCAATGTCGGGGAACACAGCAAACATGCGTTAGGAGGTGTTCTAATAAGAGACTATCTCCCCACCCCCAAAAAAAAAACAAAAACTCAGTTGTAAAACATAGTGGTGGCAGCATCGTGCTGTGGGAATGCCCGTTTTCAGCAGGAACATGGATGTTGACCAGGATGATAGACGGAGCTAAATACATTCCATCCGTGGAAGAAAACTTATTAGAGGCTGCAAAAGACTCGAGTCGGGGTTAGAGGTTTACCTTCCAGTGGGAAAATAGTGAAAAACAAAACACACAGCCAGAGCTGCAATGCAAGGATTTAGGTAAACGTGTGGGTCACATGTTAGAACAGCATTATGCTATTCTGCAATGAAGAATAATCAGAAATGTTTTGAGATGGACGAACCCGGGAGCCTAAAGGCAAAGGGAGGCTCTGCTACGTGTCGACTCAGGGGAGAGGGCACATCTTTCAGATTTTTTTTAATTTTCATAATAACCTGAAAAGCCATTAACAATTCACTTTATACTTTGTCTTGGTCTATTACATAAAACCCAATTAAAATACAATGCAGTTTGTGTTTCCTACAGGACAAAATGCATTCATGTTTAAAGGGAATGAATACTTTTTTTTCCTTCCTTTTTTTTTTCCAGCCACTGTCATCTCTATTCTTTGAAGTCTTTGCGCACGTGCATTCAAACGAAATGTGGCAAAGACGGAGGCAGATTGTTGCCGGGTTTCGCATTTGCATTATTGTTCCTTCAGGCACATGGAGGCATGATGCAGTAAAAACCAAAGCATCTCAAGTGATTACGAAAGAAATGAGAGTAATATCTTCCTCCATGTTTGGGGGGGGGGGGGGGGAACAAAACAAAAACAGTTATTGGTGCTTCTTTGTGCGTCGGGTGTGCGCTTTTGGCTCTGTGAGCAAGACGATATTATTACCATTCATTTCGCAAACTTCTCATGTTTATGCTGAAAAAAACAAAACAAAAAAAGGCAAGAAGATGGAGAAACTAGCTTGGAAAGTCTCTATGTGCGTCTCCGTGGTTCTGGCAAAGCAGGCGCTGGGCTAAATTAGCAGCAGCAGCAGCCATTAAATGATTATGATAACAGTATGTAATTATAAGAGGCCCCGCATATACTGAACCACAGTCACGTCAGTCATTGAACACTGAGCTCTGAGGGGAGATAACAGATGATGAGAGGTGGAACAAACCAAGATGAAAAAGAAAGCTATGCAGGGTTTGTGCAGACAAAGAAGTGGAGACACAGAGGAGTTAAAAAGTATTAGCCCCCTTCCTGATTTCCTAATTTTGGCATGTTTGTCACACTTAAGTGTTTAACTGATGGCCAATTTAAACATCAGTCACAAGACAAGAAAATAAGCGTAAACTGCCGCTTTTACATGAAGCTGTCTACTATTAAGAGAAAGAAATCTAAACCTGTGTAAAAAAAAAAAAAAAGGGTTTTCCCCTCCATGTTAAAACATAACTGTAGGTTTGTCACACCTACAATCGCTGTCTGTAGCCACAACCAGCCCTGATTAATGCCACACTTGCTCTTAATTGAGACGTCACTTAAATAGGACCTGTCTGACAAAATGCTACGGGGAAAAACGTAGGAGGATGACGGTTCGTTTATGTCTTTTTGAACAGTCTGCAGCTGGCTCCAGCGTGGCACAGTTCATAAAAAGTTGTGCGTCATTCAAAAGCCCATATGCTGCTCCCAAAGGGTTTGCCTCTCCAAAGCCCAAGTGAGATCGCAGAGACGACTCATCGAAAAGGTTACAAAAGGCCCAACAAGAACATCCAAAGAACTGCCGGCCTCACTGGCCTCGGTTAAGGTCGGAGGTCATGCCTCCACCCTAAGAAAGAGACTGGGTTTTTGGAGCTCTGCATGACAGTTCCAAAACCACTGCTGAGCAAAAAGAACATTGTTTAAATTTTTCGTGAACACGCGTTGATAATCCCCAAGACTTTGGGGAAAACGTTCACAGGACTGATGAGACAAGGGCCTTTGGAAGGCATGTGGTGCCTTACATCTGGTGTGAAAGTTAAACCACATTTCAGAAAAAAACAAAAAACATCATACCAACAGTAAAACAAAGTGGTGGGACTGGGACTGGAAGAAAATGGAGCCATGATGACGACCAAAACATCACGAAGAAGAGCGTCCGACCATCCGACCATGACCTCAAGACGAAACTTGACGAGGGTTCTGCAGCGGGACAATGATCCAAAACGCACCAGCAAGTCCACCTGTCAATGGCTGAAGCAAAACAAAATGACTTTGGAGTGGCCTAGTCAAAGTCCTGACCTGACTCCTTTTGAGACGCTGCAGCACGACGTTAAAGAGGCAGTTTGTGCCGGGAAACTCCCCCAATGTGGCTAAATTACAATTCTGTGAAGATGGAGTGGGCAAAACTTCCTCCACACAGCTGCAAATGACTCATCGCCAAGTTACTGCCAAACATTCAATTGCAGTTGTTGCCAAGGGCGACCCGACCAGTAGGTTCGGATTTTTCCCCTTAATTGCAAAGACCTTCATTTAAAAACTGAACTTTGTGTTTACTTGTGTTGTCTTGGATTATTACTGGAATTTCAGTAACTTTTCCTCCCTTCGTTTATTCTCCTGTCTCATTGCTTTCGGCATTCATGTTAAACAAATCATTCAATCTCTTTTCATATAGGAACAATTAGCTTTGCACACAAGCTGGTTAGTGTTGTCTTGACACAGCAGTTGCTGTATTCCTGGACAAATATTCTTCCAGAAGTATAATTTCTGCAGTTTGTACAGAAACAGAAGAGTCTTGATCTGCAGGATTTTTTTTTTATTATTATTTTTTTTTTTTTGAAGATGCACATCTCAGGAAATTAGAGGAGGGATAAAAACAAACACGAGCATAAAATATCGTCTTGTTCCTCAGTGGTACGGTTTAACATATTCTTGTCATTCCCCCCCCATTCTGTACTGAGATTTGGACCTTTTTTCACGGTGGTGGGATTGCATTCTTCAGAACATGATGAAAGGAATGTAAATTTGAGGAACATTTTTCGGGTTTTAGCGCCCTAGCTTTTAAATGAATTCATGAACCCTCCCTCTCTAATATTAAGCGTTCTTAGAAGCCATTGTCACCGCATCCAGAGCCTCACGCTGCGCGGTTCTTTAGAAGGAAGGCAGTGAGAAATCACAATCGCATAATGACTCTCTAAAAATAATAAATCCGCAGTTAAATCCTTTACTCCGGTATTTTTTTTTAGAGTAACTTTTGAAACCTGCACGTCGGCGCTGTAGTTACAGTAGGGGTTGATCTCATTATGTATTGATTTGTGTGGGCAGCCATTTTTCTCCAAGTTAAATACATATTACACTGCAGGCTGAGGGAATGTAATATTGCATTTTTCTTGCCCCGCATTAATTCTACTTGAAGTTTTTTACCACTTTGTCAAACTATGACCAGTGATGTTTAAAGGTGCAGACTGTTTTACAGATAAAGTCTTAAAAGTGTACTTTTGAAGGCAACTGGTTACATTAGATTTATGTAGCAATAACAGAGTAAATATGCTGGAAATCCCTTTTTCTTCCACGTCACATTCTTGCGCTTCTTGTTGTTAGTCTTTGACATAAAATCTCATGAAAATCATCGAATTTGAGGGCTGTGGCATTTCAAATTTGGCAAAAAGAAAAAAAAACTCAAGAGTTATGCGTTCTTTCACAAGACACTGTCTCTTTTGTGCTGTCTGAGCTTAAGGCGAACGGAAAAGCTTCCAAATGTCAGCCTTCCCAAGGAGACTACATCTTAATTTTAGGTCCGGCCGCACACCAGAGACAGAATGTCTGCAGGTCACCAGACACTTTGCAAATGTCAGACATCCGAGACCCGAAACGGTGTCGATGATGAATGCCGTATTTAAAACCGTAAAACATATCCAAAAGGTTGTTTGTCCAGTGAGGAATCGTTGCTGCCTTTCCCCTAACTTGATTTTTTTTTTTTTGGCTGTGAGAACGGAATACAAATATTTGATATACGACTTACGATTAAAGCTGGCAGACGACTAGAAGCAATTTTAGTTCCTCGAGGAAAAGGCGGCGCTTGGCTGTATTTTTCGCCGCGGATCCAGATAAGCTGGAAAAGATGGACTCGAAGGGTATCCCGCTGGACGGCGGATGCACTTTTTCGTGACTCGGCACACTTGGTTCATTTGCGAGAGTCGTGTGGATGAAAGGGTGGAGCACTAATGGGTTTTTTGGTGCAAGCACATATCGGTAATTAAAGCTTTCCACAGCCATCTTGAAGATGTCATTTTGTTTACTGTTCTGACCATGGAAAAGGTAGCGGGTGCAAATGAAGGCGATAATTCACCGCTCCTCCTCGGCGACTCTCATGAGTGTGATGATGCTCGTCCTTTCGTAAGACACTGTGGGCAAAACATCATTCACCAAGCTGTTGCCTTGGTAACCTGGTGAGGTTTTTTTTTTTTTTTTCCTTCTTTCTTCTTCTCCTTCTTGGGCCAAAGATAGTGGAGGTTATCTGGAAGTCCTGAAGGGTTTCTGTAGGAGAAGAGAAACTTTAGCTGTCTTTATTTAATTTTGTATCGCAGCTGAGTAAATTGTGTGTGTCACTGGCTCCTGAGGGTGTCACAATCTGCAGCGTGAGCAATGCAATTATTTTCACTTCTTCTTGAGCGGGGAAACTGTGTGTCTGTCAAAGCGACTAATGCGTTTTTTTTGTTATTCTGTGACCCGGAGTTCCTGAGCAAGTTTAAAAAAGAAAAAAAAAAGCCAGAAAACGTCACTGGGCTTTTTGTGATTGTGCTTTAGCAGCGTGAGCAGAAATCCTGTAGATGTTGGCTTCTCTGTCCTTAGAGGACATATCTTTTCATCAGGGTAAAACAATAACAGACCCCCCACACCCCCTCAGAGTTTCCTTTTTAAAGTAATTTGGAAAGGAAACGCAGATGCGAGTATCCTGCAGGCATGTTTAAATGACTTCTTATCGCTTCGTCGTAAATGTTCCAGTTATGTAAAAAAACAGAAATTTGCACGTCAATATTTGTTTTCGCATCTCCATTATTTCTTTTGCCCGTGTTATGTGGTGGTGAATAAAACATTTTGCGCTCTGGGCTGATGGCTCAACAAGAGCAGCAATCTGAAGAAGGCTCTAAATGAATCCCTGTCCGCTACTGGCCGATTTATATTGGCTCTGGTTGACACATGTGACATTTAAAAGACTTGAGATGTCTTTTTTATTTTTGTACAATTAGATGCGATCCGTCTTTTCTAAGCTCAGATTGTAACGTGATATTACAGCGGAGGTTGCCAAGTCAACTGGCTTCAAAGGCTCGATCCTCTGGGCCGCATAGAGAAAAGACGCAACTTCAAAGGACAGCAGTAGAGATTGCTAAAGATTTATATCTAAATAAAAACCAGAGAGAGAAGAAGGTGGCAAATGTAGCAAAGGTAAAGAGCAACGGTCTTTTAATGCCAACAAAGAAGAAGCGTATTT
This sequence comes from Poecilia formosa, assembly GCF_000485575.1. NCBI lineage: Eukaryota > Metazoa > Chordata > Actinopteri > Cyprinodontiformes > Poeciliidae > Poecilia > Poecilia formosa. The sequence continues at coordinate 1,668,014 of NW_006799953.1, read as the reverse complement.
CTTTAACGTGATCTGCAGACACGCCTTTCAAAATGTCCTGTAAAAGTTGCAAAGAAAAGGATAATATCCGCAGAGTATTCAACGTAAATCAGGAGAAGTCTGTTTTCTGCTCTCTTTTCATCAGCCTTCTGTCACTTCCTCATCTAGAGGAAGTCACTCCTCCACCTGTATTCAGCATAATTTGGTCTGAAGAAGTTAGACCTGAAGAGTTGGCGTCTGATTAAGTAGCTTCATGCTCATCAAAAATCTCAAAATAGCCAAACTGAATTCATTTACACTAATTTGAGGTCATTTAAAAGACAGTAATAATACTACTAATAATAATAATAATAATAATAATAAAAATAATAATTTGTAGCTTCTATTAAGAGTTATTTCTCTTTCATGAAATTGAAAACACGTTTCATGAGCAACCACGCAACAGACACTGAACAGAAAGGCTTCGAATTAAAGCTCTTGACCTTTACTTTGTTAAAACATGTTAGCTTTACAGCTAATTTTGTCATTGGGATCGCCTTACACGGGTCTGACACGTGACATTAAGACATTAAGATATGAATTTTGCCCGTTGATATGGAATGGTGTGTATGACGTGGAATACCAGAGTTTGGTCTGCAGATTGTGGTTTCATCCTAACAGTCAAGGTTATTTCACCCTTTAAGCTGATGTTCATAGTGGCAGGCCGGCCCTATTGGTCACTGAAGCAGTAAGCTTTTTGTAATCAGCTTAGCTAATGCTAATTGCTTAATCGTTCAAAAAAGTTTTGCTCGTCTCCACGCAGTTAATTGAAACTGTCTGATCAGATGAGCTTTAAGTACAATGTTAGACTTGTGATGTAATTGCCCCACTGTTAAAATCTTTAGCAGGAGCAAATTAGTATTGAGAAGCAAATTAAAATTTCTTTAGATTTAGACAGTTTTCCAGATGATAAAGGAATGGTGAAGCTACGCACGTTTAGGTATGTTGTTATAATGTGGTACTTCTCTGGATACAACCCAGGTGGTGTTGATCAGTCAGTCGTTCCTTCCCTTGAGTTCATTTCACCTGGTTTTCATGTCATTTAATCGCCTCCCACACAGAGAAAAGCCAGACAGTTTTTATTACTTTCCTGTCAGATTCTTCTGTTTTCCATATCCTTTTCACCATTGTTTTGCTGTTCCCTCCAGACGCTCTGATTTCTTTTTTTTCCCCAATAATCAAATATATGCGGAGAAGCATAATTTGCACGACAACAAATTTTAAGGAAAATGTATTGACTCCCAAAAGGGAAATTCAATTAATAATACCAACTCTGTGGGGTTTTTTTCCTACTCTAAATGACAGAAAAACTTAAAGCATTTGTTTAATTTTACACTCAAATTTTGCAAAAAAGTTAGTAATTAAATAAGTTAAAAGTACTGAATATATTGAAAACAAAAGATGATGTTAAAGCAAAACTGGCAAGATTTCAACTTGTTAGCACTTCATACACGAAGACGTAGTTGGAGAACAACAACTGTATCGTTTTTAAATCTGTAGAGCAGGTTAGCAGATTTTCTCTTTAACAATTCATGAAAAGTTATTGCAATATTCTTTGTGATTTGTTTGTTTATTATATATATATATATATATATATATATATATATATATATATATATATATATGCAAAATAAGTTCCAGTAGTCGTTGTGGACAGCAGTGAAAGGTTAACGGGGCTAATTCAGTTTACATCACAGTCATTCTGTATACCCAGCAGAGTGGACTGCAATCTTTTTAAATTAACTGCAAATTTCTGCACAGAACCAGCAGCTCCTTCCTTCATAAGTAAATTCCCCCTCCCCTCGGAGACGGCGGTATTTATAGTTATTTTATCAGACAGTCCCAGAGGATTGCAGGTATTTTAATGTGCGCAGCTTCTGGACACCTTCCTGCTGTCTCAGCCTACACCTTATTACTCGAGGTATAGCACAGAGACATTTATTTCACAGAGATTATTTTCCATCCACTATGCTGCGCTGACATGATCGAACGTAGTGTAGGTGTCATCGGAGTCGCTCAAATAAACCTTTTACATGCACAAGGAGATTTTACGGCTCGAATTAGACCACGTTTATTTCATTTTAACGAGCACAACGGGATTGTTTAGCGTTTGATTCAGGAAATTTGTTGTTCACGGTTTTAAAAGCATTAAAACGTGTGATGTCGCATGTGGTAGACGGTGGTTTTGTGCGCTTCCCAGCTTTAATGAAGAGACACGGCGTCGTTTTTAGCTTTGAAGACCTAAAAGAAGTGCTTTTAGATTCATGTGTAAATATTCTGCAAAGGTTTTTGGTTAGTTCAAGGTTTTGTAAGGCTGGGAAAAGATTGTAGAAAGAGAGAAAAGTGATCTCATTGCTTTTTTTTTAAAAAAAAAAGCATCACATCAGCTTTGATAAAGCAGGAACTGTTGTATTAAAGTAAGTATAATAAAAGACTAAGAGACTACAGAGGCCACCAGCAATTTTATCATGACAGGTCTACTTTATTGCATTTGGTGTTTTGTACTTGTAAGCACAGCGTGTCTCCAGGAGAGCTTTTACCGTGGATGATTCTTTGTCCTGGATGAAAAACCATGAACTTTCCTTTTTGATAAAAACTGAATAAGACATGAATAAATTCTTACCACAGCCAAGAGACATATGAATGCTATTATATAAAAAAAAACCACTACAATACAGGAAATAACTTTTGTTCATCCGCAAAAGTATTTCTAAAACCGTATCTATGTAATATTCCTTAAGCTATTTAAGTTGAGGCTTTATGTGGCAAAACAGCAAATAACTATTGAAAAGTGTGAAAGTTTGTCTTCAACAACAGTGGGTCAATACTTTGCACAACTACCCTTCAATGTAGATGCAGGTAGGGTTACTTCTCTACCAGGATTTCAAATGTAGAGATGGAAATTTCTGCTCATACTTTTTAGACAAAATTGTTAAAAATCTGACGGCCAGCTGCCAATTTGACAGATTACACTTCCCACACCGGACCACTTGATGCAGACAATTTCGACTTCACAAGAACGTCATGGAAGAAACCAAATGAATCGAGGAGTGAATTCGCTGCAGAGCATCGTCTCGTTTCCTCGTTTTCAAAGCTTCGGCTGACGTGTTGCTTGTAATTTCGGCCTAAAGTCTAAAATGCGGCAGGGGAACGTGGATTCATCCTCCAAACTGACGTCAAAACCTTGAAACATTTGATTACGCCCAAGCTGGGTGCGCAGTTGAGGCCCATGAGTTAAGTTGTGAGACCTCGGGTTCAGGTCAGTTCAGACGAATCGTTCAAAAGTCGTTTAAATCCATCGTTTATACGTTTATGTATGTTACTGGGGCAGCAGTAAGTGGTTTGTCTTACTGTGGAGAAAGAGTTGATGACTTCTCTGTTCAGCTTATTCAGACTGATTATTTAAACCAGATAAAAATTAAATGGAATTAAAGATGTTATTTTTTAAAAATTGAAGAGTAAAAAGCTGTTTGTCTTATGACACAGTCATGGAGTAGTCTCATTTAAGCAGTCTCATTTTCCCCATACGTTTGGTCGTCATGGTATACGGTCACGACTGGACGTTTATTAAGGAGCTTCAGAGCAAAGGAAACTGAACACAGATGCACAAAATTAATCCACTTTGTGAAATATATATGCAATACACTGAAGCGGACTGTTTTAACTACTTTCCCATCAAACAAAGTGTGATGCTATGTTCTCATGCTCACTCAGAAATGTTGACTTTCAGCTCTTTGCATCACTTTGTCTCCATCGCCAGCTTTAGCGACATCCCTGCTCCACTCAGGTGCTCAGTCAGACCTTGGCATTGCACTGATGCATATCCATGAGCTGCAGGAAAAGACAAAGTGACAACTGTGTTGGACTCTATCATCCACTTTGAGTGAGCTTGAGCTCGTGCCAGGAATGGGGAAAGTAGTCCTTTGAGGAGGACAGGATGAGCTGGAGCCCTGATTCTGTCCTCTTGGTAAAGAACCGTCACAGGTTCTCCTCAGGGAATACGTCAACGTCTCACTTCTGCTACATGCACATATTTCATACCCTGCAGGCTGGAGGAGGGACAATAATTCTTGTCAGAGCAACTATTTGTGCAGAAAGGCCAGTCACATTTAAAGTAAATTATTAAATTTAGTTTATATGCCAGTGATTGTGACACTGCAACGATCAAACAACACATCTCTCCGAGATCCTGCGGCTCTTTGCTGTGCAGTCCCAAGTGCTGTAAAAGGAAGTTTGTGTACACCTTTGGAATCAGAATCAGCTTTTTGTTTTATTGTACAGAAGCAAAGCAAAAATTTGTTTCAATACAACTCATCCAAATACGGCAATAAATAGATAAAAGAAAAGCAAGAAAGATAGGCGACTGCAGAGGCGCTGCCCTTTATTTTAATTAGATGAAAAGGCATCAGGAAGGGTAGGAGAGGGGAGAAAAAATATCCTACACTGCATCCAACGGGCGCACCTCTGCACCTACGAGCAACATTTAGAGACAACATGCTAGCAAACCTGACTTGGGGAGACTCCACAGAGAAGACACAGAGCAGAGAGCAAAGCAGGGCAAACAGTGTGTATGGAGGGAGCAGAGAAAAAGAGTGTCGGTGTTAAAATGAGGAGGGTTTTTTTTTTTTGACCGCATCAAGATCGGTTTTTATTTTGCAACGGAAACACTTTTTCACGCCACTTGAAACACAACATCAACAGCCAGATGTTGCCGCTGCCGCAAACCACAAAGAAGACAACAGGAAGTTGTTGGAGCATCGCGGCACGGCCTGTTTTTAATGACTTATCGTGTGGACAAACTTATTCACCTGTGATTTTAATTGCGTTCCTTCCTTAATAATAAACGCCACAATTGCAAAATTGTTATTAATGTAATTCGTATTGACGAAGCTTGGTGCACGTTTGTAATGGAAGCCCAGTTAGTGTTTACCCTGTGATGGTCTGGTGACCTGCATAATACCAGAAAATATGATCCATAACACTTTTTTTTTTTTTTGCGAGCTTTTCCAAGGTTGTCGCCGACTTACCCACCCTCCCCCAAACCTCCCAGGAGCATCTGCAGGTTTCAGGCTGTGGTTCCACTTGCTGGCACATGTACGGGTTTGCAGATTGTGTCTGGTTTGCAGTTGTGAAGGTTCTGTGGGAGAGCTGACGAAGCTTTTCTTTTCCATATTTGTTTGTCAGCACCTTGCTCGTTGACAATGCTGCCAAGGTAAGAACTACTATTAAACTTCACCTTTCATCATGACGGCAGACGCAATGGCTGCTTTAGCCTTTTAGAAGGTGGTGTTTTTGAATGGATGAGGCCATCCTAGCCGTTTTACAGTGAAGCTGGCGTAGTAAAGACAGGGAGTGTCATTTTAAGCAAAGCTGATGATATTCAAAGTTCGTCTTATGAGTTGCAGATGTTTTCTTACATCACTCAGCAGCCATTTTGTCTTTATTTTTGAAATGGCTTGTGGTTAATTAGTCGTCATATTTGCACAAAAGGACACCAGACTAACATAACCATCAGTGAAACTCAAAATATTTACCGTAATAACAATGTTTGGTTTGACAAAGCCCTCGCTGATCGTCACCGTCTTTGCATCTGGTTGGAAAGGGATCACAGGGAGCTGAAAAAAGCAGGGATGAAATCCATTTAGCTGAAAGCATCTTCTAGTGATGGAGTGGTTTATACCAGCAGCTGATGGCCTAAATGAGGAGGTGTGAGCAGAGAGGTGGCTCATGCCAGAACCCAACTCACAAACAACTGCTGATGAGGACGAGTTAAAAGACAAAGGGAGATTCGGGAAATAAACCAACTGTCGGCTGTGTGGCCCGTACGAATACGCTACGGCCAACACGGTGTGAGCTTCGGCGTATTGTTAATGATAAAACTGGAAAAGGAAGGGAAAAATATCTTATATCTTCAGTTTAAAGTAAATGACAAGAACAAATGTCGCCTACAGGAGCGGGTGCGTGAAAAATACGGAGAAACGCGCTCCTCGATCCAGATGGAGACAAACATATGGCAGAGAGGATCTCCACGGTTGTCTTGATGTGAGCCTTTAGCCCCCCTCTGTTGTCATGCTGTACCTTTCCATCCCTTAGCTTCTTAACAGCTAAGAAGCAAAGAAATCTATTGCAACCAGCTGTTCTGGTGTCTTATGAATATTGTGTTTCTCTCAGGAGTTTGGAGTCCAGGTAGTAAAAGCTGATCCTCATTCATAGCGTCTTGTGCAAATGAAGCCCTTTAGGGCCGTGCAACTAATTGATTTTTTCCCCCGTTTAATTCAGTTTCTTCTCCAAAAGATCACAAACAATTTGTTGAGCACAGTCTGCTCCATCTTAGACTTCTTTATATCGGAGGAGGAATCTCCTGTAAAACCAAATATCGTAGCATTCACAACAACAAAAACCACTTCCTGTGTGCCGTCTTCAACTAGCTGAGAGTCAGATCTGTCAGGTGGGGCAGCACAGGGCACAGCATGAAAACAATACTCCTAAAAAACACATTTTTAAAAAAAAAAAGCACATCATCTATGAAGCGTGGATCTAGTGCAGTGCATTCTTTCCCCACAGACGTGTTTCGGTCTGAGTTGTCAGTCATTAAACCAGAGGAAGCTAGCTAGAGTTAGCCTGCCACTTCAGTACACTTCTTCTGATGCAAAGATCCTCAGTTGCAGAGAGATGCAAGTTTCTTGACGTTTTTGCAGCCGTCTGCACCGAGTCAGATAGTCCTTTAAATAAATGATAAAGCTTAAAGTGGTTTGGGTGAAGTGCTGTCAGAACGTTGTGACAGCTTTCTGAAACCCACCTTATACCCCATGTTGGCGCAGAGAAGGCAACACTGAGGAAACTCTCATGGTTACAAAATACCAAATATTGTTTATATATGTATATATACTGGAGTGAACAGAAGATTAATGTTTGAACATCTCTGGTCAGTCAGTGAAGCTACAGCAGGGTGACATTCTTTTGGCAATAATCCTAGTAAAGTTTTTATTAAATTATTTTTAAACATATTTAGATTTAAAATTATCTTTATTTCAGATGGGAAAGGAAACAGGCATTTTTCTCAAAAGACGAAAAGTTATAAGGAGGAATATTTATGTTGCTAAAGGCCCATCTGGGGATACTTGCATTGCAAATTAGCTAAGGCTCTAAATGTTATAGTATTTCAGTATGCATTACCAATCCATGCGTCATGCGTCACTTACATATACATATA
>NW_006799953.1:1658018-1660740 GCF_000485575.1 Poecilia formosa | reverse complement strand
ATATATATATATATATAGCAATTAAAGTTGTAAGGCCTTGCCATCCTCTGAATATTTAACTCCTGTCACAGACTCTATCAAACTTAATTATAATTCCAGTCAAAATAAATGCTAATGATAAAAGTAAAAGATGATATTAATTTGGGTTTAAGTGTTAATGTGGGCTTAACATTATCATTTCACTTAGGATGCAATAAACCTAAGATACCTGCTCATATCCCAATCATTTTTTGAATTAATAAACGTCCCTACTGCTGCCAGCAGGAGTAATTCTTTCACCTTTTTTATTATTATTCTCTTCCATTTAATTATTATTGCGGCCCCTCTTCAGCTTTTCGAAATATCATCGTTTAAATATCTTTAGTGCAAATGTTCCTTGAAATACTGTAATTTCGATGCCATGTCAGCCGCCTCTAATACAGACACAACCACAGGAAGACACATGTGATCTGCTTTATTTTATAAAGTTTATTTACTTTTAAAGGATCGATCAGACTATCTGACAGGAAATGGACAGAAAGTGAAGGACAGGGAAACGGATGCAGGAATCGAACCCCGGACCGCTAGAGGATTAGCGCTCTACCGTTACCCTGGAAACACTGAATATTTAACCAGAATTGTTTTTTTTGTTTTTTTTCCCATAATCAACTCCATTTTCCCCTTTGCCGTTGCCAGATATGCTACTGTGCTCTAGTCACTGCTTTCCTTTGTCTGTAAATCGTTCAGTAATTATTTAGTCCAATCAATAACTGGTCTCAGTCACTGGACATGGCTCACATTCACACCACTTCAGAATAAACTAGTTTGATATTTTACAATTTCCGTGTCGGGCTGATTAAACTGGTATTTTGCTTGCTCGTGTTGTTGTTAGATCTTTTTATCTACACGTTATTTTAGTTATAAAACATTCTTATAAAAATCAGAACAACCTTGATGTCAATGCTCTACTACTGTATGGGGGTTGGGGGGAAGAAAAAAACCCACCCAGCTCATATTGTAAAGTCTGTTTGGTTCTTCGCATGCCTGCATGTTTCTGGCTATGAGGCACTTACACGCTGAACTAAAATGACCCAGCGGTCTGTGTTCGGTGTTGTGTCGACTTATAGGCTGAGTTTTTCCCGAAGTAGATTTGCCAGCTTTCAATTATAGATGAGAAAAGAAAGAGATAAAAAAGCCCGGCAGCTTTATTGAACTGAGCGCCGTGGAAGCTATTGTTGGGGGGTTTTTACTGGCCCTGAACTCTTATCAAAGAAAAGGAATGAAAGCAAACTGTGCTCCACAGGAATTCAGCTAGAAATGTTTACTGGTCTAAGAAAGGAAAAATAGCAGGTTTAATTAAACGTGTTGATGAATCTTAAACTGTAGATGAGGGTGGGAAACGTCTGGGAGCGTACTAGTTCATCTGTAAGGAAGCTTTGGGTTTTCCGGCTAATAAAAAGAGGGCTTCTTCTGGCAGGAGTGCAACCATTTCTCTTTCTAATAATGTTACTGCAGGTCCCAGAAGAAGACTGTAAGCAGACAGAGAGAAGCAACATTGTCTGAGTGGGATGGAGGGTTTAATGGGGGCGTCTTGAGGGCTGCAATCCAAAAGCTGGAGAACAACTTAAAAAAAAATAAAATAAAGATAAAAGTACAATGGTTAGACATGAACAGACTCCCGTAAGTTCTCTTTTTTTTAATGCACAAAAAATTTTAATATAAAAGGCTCAACTGTTATGTTTTTGGATAAACAATATCCTGCCTCAGACTCTAATCGTAGCCTCTTTGTTCTTATGAATCACATGCTTATGCAGCTTATATAAATGCATTTTACGTGGGCATAAGCAAGCAGAAAATCATCATTATTTTTAGTAAGTGTTCAAATCATGATTTTTTTTGTCTTGAATTAAAGTAACAGGCAAAAGATTAAACATATTTTAATTTTAAAAATTAATAATTTCTGGTTTTATGCGTTTCAACAGTCTTTAAAAAAAATACATCGAACATAAAAATAGCATTAATTCACATAAAACAACATTTAAAAAAAAAAAAGCTATGCCACAAATAATAACTGAGTCAAGTTACTTCAAGTTTACACACATTTTCACACAAACAGCTAAAAGATGCTTTCATACATTTAAGTCCAAATTCAGCACATTTGTCACTTTCTTTATTAAACTCTTGTGTTCAAATTTCAGGTGGTCATACATATTTGTGTTGCCTGGCGATGCAGACGCCACGAGGAGCACAGCTTGCATATCACATGTTTTTGATTCGCCTCTTGTGATCCCACACAAATGAACCGACTGCTTTTTTGTTCTCTAATTGCTTCTGCAGCTGCATGTGCTCATTTCTCCCTATTGCTCCTTTTGCACCTTTTATAGTTTTATTTCAATGCCAACTTAGCCCAGGAATCAAATGTTGCCATCACAAGATGTTTATTGATTAATTTGATTTAGCAACAGTGCTAAACATAAGTTGCTGTGATGTCTCTGAAATAGCTGATGATGTATTCATATTTTGCGTGTGTTTGTGTGTTTGGTGGAAGAATGTAAGAGAAACAAGTTATTAACCACTTAGGAAGCATTGAATGTGTATTTCTTCGAGTGGTCAAATGATTATTAGCTAACTTTGTCAAAACATAGGTCATACTGCCCTACCGTTGAAGCCACTCCAATTATTTAGGACCATGCAAAGATGAATGAATCTATATCAGGGCACAGAGAGTTTCTGTTTCACACAC
>NW_006799953.1:1606188-1657783 GCF_000485575.1 Poecilia formosa | reverse complement strand
TGGAATAAATTAAGAGACCACTGCACTGAATCCCACTGAAAACCTCCCAGTTCTGCCACCTAATATTGATTTCTAAACTCCTCCTGAGTTAAAACATAACTGGTTTTATCATTTCTTTCCAGAGCTGTATGTACATATATTTTTGATTTTCTTTATTTTTCATTAAAACTGAATATTTTCACACATTTTAAACGTTCATGTATATATGCAGTACCCGTGGTCTTTTCCCTCAGGCTTGTCTGAACCGTCTCTCTTCACACTGCACACTCTTTCATTCTGAAGAATATGTAATCACGTGACCATTTAATGGTGCTATAGGAATAAAAGTGCCTTGTGTTAGCCAAGCTGAGTTATGTTTCCATCTAATTGCATCATCAAAACAAAAACAGATGCTTTGGAATGCTGAACGTTTGGAAGTGAACTCCCGCTCGGCAGCGTCTGTACGGGATGCTGGAGTGCTCATTGGCCTCGCACTCCAGTCGTGCTCGTAACAAGTGGCGTGAACAATGCAGTGCTGAGTGTTGCTCACCACAGCTGCAGTCAGTCACACTTGTTGTGTTCATCACAACCCCTTCCTGCCCAACCAGCAGTTTCCACCAGAGTGATAACTTGCTGCACCAGCAGTCAAAGCTGCCTTCAACACCGTGATCGCTCTTCCCCGCTCCGTCACTCCATACAGCCGCAGCGGGCCCGCGCAGAGCACTCCAGAAGCATGCCGTCACAGACAGCCAGCCATGCTTTCAGTAGCCGGGTTAAGGCAAGGACGATCCAACTGGGGCCAGACGAACTCGGAGCTGGCGTTTTCCACAATCAGAACCAGAACTGTACTCGGCTTTCGGCATCATTCTCCTCAGACACGTGCTTACCTCGGCCACAGTGCGTGCATGCTCACCGGAGTGCTGCACAGCCCGAGCACCTGGCGCTGTACATGAGACCAAGCAGCCGTAGTTGAAGTCACTATTGCCAGAGGCGCCCTCACAGCTCCCATCACTCACACTGAGCGGGATAGTGACCACACAACATCTTTACCCCCAGAGACTCCCGGCAGAACCTAAAGCCGATTCTGGCAGCTTGTCCCACTTAAGGAAGATCGGCCTCTTACTCAGAGGAACGGTGTCCTGCAATGGTGAACATACCTGGGAAAGATTTTAGTAGCAATATTTATGAATGAAACTCTAATGTGTCCTGTAGGTGTTGAAACCTGAGGGTATCTATGTTCTGTCTGGATGCAGCACATCTGGGTGCGCTGCAGGGTGGAACACCATCACTAGCATCACTCTCTCAAAATATCGCCACCTGTTCCCAAAGCAGAGCCAGAGCTCGCAGTTCTGGCTGAATGACAAAACGTTGAAGTGTAATTTATTTATAAGTCAGTGAAATTATTTAAAAACACACTAGAATGTTGTTGATTTTTATTTTAAACTTGATTTTTTTGCATTATTTTCAGAGTCGAGGCCGTATTAAAAGTTTATGTTGTAATCTATACAGTAAACCCACTAATATCTGGATTACTGCAGACATTTAAAATAGTGGGGGGGGGGTTCTGGGTGTTTCTTCATACATTTTTCAGCAGAATCAAAAAATTTTAAAAGGAAGATGTTATGTAAAATCAACTTTTTTGAGCTTTGTGCCATGTTCTGATGTTATGGCCTCATCAGTTACATACTTGGAGTGTTGCTTTGATTGCTTCCTACTTGAAGCAATCCTTTAATCTCCCATGGCAACTATTCAGGGGTGCCTAAATGTTTGGTCATACAAAGCGCCACATATTTACCTAAAGCTCCTCTTTGGAGCTGCAGCCTCCAGCCTGAGCTTCTGCCTCACAGATAAAGTCAATTTTCTTTTAAGTTAAGTTTGATATACAACAAATGAAGGCAGAATTGTTACTTTATTTTTGCTATAAAATGGGACAATAAATAATGTGCCTGGAAAAAAACATAAGCCCGTCCCTTTAAGGTTGCTCTACTTAATCTATTAAAAAAAAACAAAAAAACAAACAAAAAAAAAAAACCTTTGATGTTTGTTTGGGAGCACCGCCATGTTGGAACACCCAAATATGTCCAAGTCTGAAGACTCACCCAGGAAGCATTAAGCGTACCATAATCACTGAAACTATTTTCATCAACATAAACTGAAAAAACACCAATCAACCTCAAAATGCCAATAATATGTTATAGCACTATTAAAGCCATTAAAATAAATCTTATTTCTACACATTTCTCTCAGCTTCAGCAGTTATTCTGGACGAGCTGCAGCCGTTTCCGTCTACTGTGATGTAGGACAGATTTTCTCCGTGTATCGTCAGCCCGTTTGTGTAAAGCCTTGTCGGAGCTGTGCTGTAGCAGCCGATCAGATTAAATTTATTTCCTGAGGTGAAACTGGCTTGTGGCTTTTAAACTTACCCTCATTCATCACAAAGCTGAATGCTGTACCTTTCATCGTTGCACGACGTGTCGTTGACCCTCCCCCCGCCACGCTACATCCCATGTTTAGATCGGATACAAAAACAGGAAGACCTATTTAACACAATTTCTGAGTAAGTGGCAAAGAGAGGCCAGTGGAGGAGCTTCAAGGTGAACCCCAGAGTGGATGTTTGATTTATGGCTTAAATGATTCTGTTGGGACAGTCGAGTGTGTGGGTTGAACTCTGCTGCTTTTTGTATGGCCATTATGAGAGAGTGGAACCTTGAATTTCAATTACAGTTGGGCTATATAGCTGTCGTCCATGTTAGTAATGACTACAGCTTCTCCTCGCGCTGAATACCAATTGTACTCATTAGCGCTGCGCGTTGAAGAGTGATCCGTTGTCGCGGTTCAAGCTGCTTTGGGATGTAATCTTGGGTTGTGCAAACCTGCCAGACGTGTGACCAAACTCTACTGTGCAATAAGCTAATGCGTACTTTGAAGGCTTCGTCGCTATATGTGAGCAAAAAGGAATATCCACCGCATCAGAAACGTTTAACAGGATTTACGTTGCTGATTGAGGAATGTTTGTGAAAAGAGATTTGAGTTCATGTAGTTACCCGACTGCTCCTGGTTGTTGTGAATCCATACGAGCCTTAGTTAAATCAACTCGCACGTCGATAGGTTCAAATGAAATCTATTCCTGTGCGCAGAAGTGACAAAAGAAAGACATCATGAAGGAAAAATGTGAGGAAAATTCAAAAGGGTTGAAATATGGAGCGGTGAAACCAAATTAAAGTAAAATCTGGAAAGATAAATTATCGGGTGATTAATAGGTTTTTACAGAGGATTTGATTAAGAGTATTGGTGGTATAATGAAAACGGCCACTCGTCATCATTTTCTCATGCCTTGAATTGATCGTACATCATCCATGACACCCAACACACATTCATCATTCCCACAAATCTATTTTAGGTGCGTCAGCTCCGAGGAGAACAAAATTCACCCGGGAACGTCCAAAACTCTCAACTTTTTCTGTCCGCGGAACAGCAGGAATCAGTTATGCGCAACTGGGCAGCAATAAATGGCCAACATGAAAATGAATGAAATAGTAAAGGAGCATCTTCATGATATAAATAATTAAAAAGTTCATTCAGTTTGGTAATTTGCTTTAGAAATGGAAACTAATAAAGCATTATTGGTATTTGCCCGTTTTAAACATATCAGTACCGGTCCAATATTTAACACTGGGCAGATAAACGACCAATATTTATTTCCGTCTTGTTTGTGTTTCATAGAGAGAGAGAAGGGTTGGCCATGCGATATTTCTTTGGGCATATGAGAGAGATAGTCATGCAGCAAAGGATTGTGGGTGTTTAACTGAAGCAGAGAAGCAATAACAACAGTGTGTTTTTTCTTTTCCAAGTGTCGAAACGCTAGGAAAATAAAAATGATATAAATAATATTGGTAAATATCAGCTGTTTGCCAATATTGGAACTGAAATGTTCATATTGGTCCCAAAAATAAACACGAGCAGTGTCCAGAATAAACAAATCAGAATTACGCAAGGGTAAAATAATAATAATAATAATAATAAGAAGAAGAAGAAGATGAAGAAGAAGCAGAAGAAGAAGAAGAAGAAGAAGAAGAAGAAGGTCAAGTTTAAAAGAAATAATTTTTTGAAAATTTTGGAAGGCTCAGTTTAAAACCAAAGAAAATAGTTGCCCATTCTCAGCAGTAAGAACCGGATTTGGATCACATTTTATTTGAAATATTTTGCTGTATTAAATCAAGTTTAACAAATGACTGGGTGCAACAAAGTGAAATTAAAAATTCAAAAAACATGTTATTGCTAAAGTCAAAATTACTTTGTGTTGTACCTATTATTTTTCCATTGTAAGAAAGTTTAATATTTGAGTAAAAATGTATTTAAGCAGGCAGACTCTGTCTGGGGGCCAAATTTATATCATTTTTGGGTTGCAGCTTAAAATCAGTCCAGGGATCATAAATAGGCCCAGGCTGCACTTTGGACACCCAAGACAAATTAGATACAGAGATGCATAAAGTGTGTACTTCTATTAGTTTTAATAATTAGGGTACACAGCCGATGGACACCCTAAATTACTTTAACATTAAATTGATATATCATCAATAATTCATGGCAAAGATCATAGCAAACATGACTGGATTAATAATGATTCAGCAAACAGTCCACAAAGAGGAAAGCCACAAAAAAGTGAAAGAAGTTGAGTTTTCAACAAGTAATCTATCCAGAAACATAAAAGGCAAGTCGATAACACAACACAGCGTCCCTGCTGCATTCAGAAGATTGAGAGAAAGTTTATTCAAAGGTTTGAGGGAAATTAATAAGGCATGGTCTGTGGCTGGAGACATTGCTTCAAGAGCCACTACACACACAGACATATCCAGGACGTGATCCGCAACTCTCACATTCCTTATGTTAAGCCACTCCTGAACCAGAGGCAACACCAGAAGCGTCTTACCAGGGCTAAGAAAAGAAGAAAAATAAAAAAAACACAGGACTGGAGAGTTGCTCAGCGGTTAAAGAACTTTTTCTTCGTCTGTAAAGTCTGGAGGACGAGAAGGGAGGAAAAGAAACTGAGCTGCTGAAGCTGCAGGGGGACATGTCCACATTCAGTGATGATTTGGTCATCAGCTGGTGTTTTGTCAAGGCCAACACGGCTTTTCATTAATAAATGAAGTCGCGATAGGAAAACTGGAGTTCACATTTACTCATTTAGACATAACTTGAGGAAGCTGCTGCACTGTTTCTTATCTTGACGCGAGTCTGAATGCGAGGACCTTAAATGTCTTGAATGTTTTTCCTCCAGGTCTAGTTTGCCATCCACCTCTTGCAGCAATGAGTTTTAACATTTTTAATTGACTTACTGAAACAAAATGGACTCGCCAATGACATTCTAGTTTATTGAGGTGTGCAGTCTAAACTGGGCAATTTGTAGGATTTTTTTACCCCCCATTTTTATCCCCGCGTTTTCCTCATTTCACTTCCCAGAAACTTTCCGCCGGCATCAGTCAGTAGCCGTCAACGTCTCTGTGAGTTTTTTCATGCCAGTCAACCCAGTCGGTTTTCTGAGATGTTTCATTCTGGACACAGGCGCTAAATCTGCTGACAGAGTGATTTCTATGCGTCGAAGAACTTTCGGCGGGTTTGTCACTTAGATAATGGAGAACACCTGACATGCTCGTGTACAAACCCCTCTTTGTTCCCGCGCTGATAAAAAGTGGCACATGCGGAGCGTTTGATTGATGGCCGCGACATCCAAGGACCCGTGGAGAACAAACAGTCCGTGTCACGCTTTTGCTCCGGCACGTCTAAAACGGCGGTGAAGTCTGGAGACTCGAAGGACAAAATAAAGTCTGACAAATATTTGCCTTCCATTTATTCCTCGCTGCGCGTCGCTAATGACTTTGGATGACCGCCTGTCGGTCCTGCTAAGGGACTGTTACACTGAAATATTGATGCTGCTGAATATTTTATGATCACTTTATGACCCGGAGAGCCTTGATTTAAGTCAAAATGGACGAACAATTAAACGGTGCTGGGGGTGGATTTAGGTTATAATTTGGGGTGCAATTAAACACTTTTTTGAGGGGGATTTTCGGAATCAAATAGGCTTTGGGTGCCACTCTGCCTCGCGCCAGTCAGCCGAGTTAATTCACAGTCTGTGCTAAAGGAACCCCGCAGAGCCTTCTGACATGATATCGCCTGCGCAGTGAATTCAATAAATGGTTCATTAGTAAGATATGTGGTTTGTATATCTAGGTTGGCGGAGCTCTTGGGCAGAGAACCTTTGTCTGAAAACATGGGATGGAGGTTTTAGCTCATTAAAACAGCGAGTGTGAAAGTTTAAAAATCTGCGCTTGTGTTGCTTCTGGGCTCACTTTAAAATATCTGGTTAGAAATGTACCCCGCAGAATATGAAATGTGAAATGAAAAAGGAAGGTGAGTTACAGTACGAGGGGATTCTGCGCTTTAGATTTTCTTGGAGCCCCGGGAAGCTGAGGGTTAAATCTGACGGAGCGGCGACTTCATGTCAGAACAGTCGGTTTGTAGTTGAGTGATGGATATACTCTGAGTAAATGACAATTTGTCTTAGTGAATAACGTCACCATGAAGTTCAAAGTTTTGTCAGAACCTAAGGAGAAAAGTGAACTTTTAAGAAGCTTGTGCAGTTATTGAGTTTACTTTACAAATACATCAAGCCAGAAGGTTAAGTGAACAAATTACTGCCGTGCAAAGAAATAAATAGCAACATGCTGCTACATGAATAATTTAGATACCAGTAGGGCCATTAGAGGGGATTGTCGTTGTCCTTCGGGTGATCAGTTGAGCAGAAAAGGCTTAATTTAGAAACCACGACAACATCTACTGCAGTTTTAGACTGGAAACGTACATACTGGCTAAATTTTAAGCTGAAGCTCATTGGTGATCTGGTATGACAGGAGACAGAAATCTAAACACAGCCACTGTAAAGCAGAGTTTTAAGGTCTTAAAACAAAGGGGAGTTTTATAAACCCAACTTTAGGATCTTATATTAGTGGTTAGCGCAGCAGTAGGTGCAGCTAGCATCACTAAACCAGAATCTCTGTGGATTTTCCCTTGAGCGCAAGCAGCCAAATGAACCTGCAGTGTAATTACATTTGGTCCCAAGATAATCAGGAATGTCTATAAATAATGGCTCACCAGTAAATGCTCTGCTGGTGCCACGGATGTATATTTTTATTTAACTATTCATATGGTTAAATAAAAACTCCATACCTATGGATTTGAGTTTGACACCCGTACCTTAACAGATTTCCATGCGACCATGTGATGGACAAAAAACAACGATGTTTAATCATGATGAGAGTTCAACTTTATTAAACAGAGCAATTCGGCAGTACAATGCCTTCGTCTTAGCTAACTTTGAGTTAGCGCCATTGTCGTTAGATTGTAGCGCGTTCACTGATTGGGGTAGATATAAAAAAATAAAGATTTTCGAGTTTCCATCCAGCTCGTCACCGATCAGGCAGAAAAGTGTCTCGGTTCCCGTTAACAGCACGTTTCTCTGTGGACCTCTGTGCCTGATCGATGGCTCTGTCGCGGGTTTACCCCGTGTCGAGATGCCTCGACTCATTCTGCTTTCTTCAAAACCGTTGGACCAGCAGAAATATCCGAGCGCGGCTCCGAAAGAGAAGAGGTCAGCGTTTAAAGCTGCTCCACACACGTCCCCACATCTGCTGCATATCTGGACAAATCACCGGAGATATTAACTTTTGTGTGAAACCAGGCGTTATTAGTCGGTGAAATTACTGATACATGTAATTGACTGGTAGTCTCTGTTTCCATAGTGACCGAGACGGATATCAGGAAGACGAAGTGGGAAGGTTTTAATTTGGCCAAAGGAATGTTACTGACTTAAATCCTGTTTTGATGCACCTCACTTATGCTTGCACTTGATGCTGCAGTATTGTCATTGTGATATTTTATGCAAACGAGCAGACCTGGTTGTTTTATTGGTTCTAGGAGAAACTGCCCTCTCCTCGCTGACAAAGGTGCCGCCTGTCGTCTCCATTGCAGGCTCCGCTTGGCCGCCTTCATCTGTATTCCCGTCACACCATGACAGCGGCATGTATCTTTGCTGACCGCCACAACCGCCGAGATGCGTCCGCGTCACTGAAGTGATTTGGCGAAACATGACTCAATATGTTCAGCTGGAGTTTGTGCTGAAGTATCAGTCCTGTGTCTGTGGGAGTCTCTCAGATAACATTTAATCTAATTTGATCATTCCTTAACTTGGAAATGTAATTCCTTTTTTTTTTTTCTGTAATGAACTCTCCGCTGGTGCACTGCCTGCCTGGCTGATAATGACCCGTTAACCCAAATTCAGAACTGCGAGGTAGATTTTATCGACACGTGTGGAAACGGCAATGGCAGAAGTTGAACTTTCAAGCAGGTTAACCTCTTTAACTCTAGAATGGCTTCATGTTCCAAGTTATTGGTAGAAAGATTCTGCTTTAGTGTAGCATAGTCTAAATACAATAAAGCCTTATTTGACTTCCTCAAAGCAGGATTATGTCACAAAACAATATACACATCTTTTAATATCCGACGGATCAGATAAAACTGCAACCTCGTTCTGCGTTCGCAACTTCTCCGTCTGTTCGCCGATTGGCCCAGCAGAAATTCTGTGAAGCCAGGAAGACAACGGCTAGGCTAGCACTTTCTACATGCGGAAAACCGGGAGAGACAAACCCAATCCACCCGCGACTGTAATTACAGGAAAAATAAACAGCTTCTAAAAAGGACTGACAGCTGGGGGAACTGATAAATCATGTGGTTGTGTTGTGGTCACAACGTGATCAAATTCACAGCCAGCTGTGCTTGTTTTGGTGGCGCCGCTTGTCAGCGGATCGCTTTTCTGAGCCAGTACACAGCAGGAAAAGAGCGTAACGATGAAAAGGATACATATAAATACGGTCTGTGATATGCTTGACATGACCGGCTCAGATCAAAGGCCCTCCAGCCTCCTAGAAGCCGTATTAATGCTGGACCAGCCTGCACCGTAAACTGTTTATCTCATCTCTCAATCCCATCACTGCGGTCCACTTTTCTGATGATTGCCAGCCTCCTGCTGGGCTCACTGCATCTTCCAGCTTTAATCATAAGCCATTGTAAAGATGCCGAAGTTGCCCTCGTCTGAACTGTGACGTTATTACTTCCTACCCCCATCCAACCACTGACCGGGCAATGATATCTGCTTGAAGAGGATTCTTGTTTTCTTAAGAGCTCTGCGTGACGTTTTATTTTCTTGGTTAGGAATCCGTTCACATTCGTTGTGTGAGACGAGCCATTTCCTTCAGAATAAGAGGGCTGTGTTTTTATAGCTTGCATAAACATCGGGCCTAATTTAGGATTTTTCATGTTGTTTTCCTCGTCTCCTCTGGCCTTGAGCAGATAGTGACTTATTTTGTTTTCCTGTTAGCTCTGAAGCGTACAATATGTTTGATCCTTAGAAGCACTTCTGCTGATGTTTCTGTTTCGCTCCGTCTAAATAATTATAACGTTGCGCAGGCTGACAATTACTTTGTTCCCCCCCTTCCCCTATCAAGGCTTTGCTCCCGTTCAAGCAAATGATTTGCATCCTCAATTATATAATAAAATTAGACTTACAGAGCCGTGTAGTAGTTCCCTCTTCACAAATTTCTTCTGTTTTCTGAAACAAAAAGGTTTCTAGTTATGAAAAAAACATATATACACATGTATATCAGGCAATTTTGGACTTTGGCTAGGCCAAATTCTTTATATTTTGAGTCATCATAGTCCTTCTCTAAAATGTTGTTTGATTAACCCAGATTTCCACTTTTGTCAAATCAGCCCAAACAAATACAGTATTTTTCTAAAAATCTTGGGAATTTCCGAGAGGTTTTGGGGGGAAAATATGAAACATTGTGTTTTGTATTTCCCTCAGCAGTAGTTTTGGCCCTAAAAGTCTCCCGTTTTCACCCAGTCTTTTGAATATTGTTGAATCATCTGACCTGAACCGAAGGAAGGAGGTTTCTGCAGTTGTTCAGGCGTTGTTCTGGATTTGCTGATGCATTCTGGGAGTGATAGCGGTAGAGCAGCCTCTCCTGGGAAGAGTCACAGCTGTTCCTTACTTTCTCTGTGTATAGCAATGTCTCCTGTTTCCAGTCTTATAAAAGACTTTGCAGCCTTTTCCAGAAAGGGTAGAAGTCAGGTTCTTTGTTTCTCATTAGAGATGTGCCGATCAGGTTTTTTCCTGCCGATTCCGATCACCCATGAGGGCCGATCACGGCCGATCACCAATCACATAATTTTTTATTTTTTTTTAATCATAAGCACTACCGGTGTAGAAAAAGGAACCATGAATTCACCTTAATTTAGATATAAAACTTGTTTTTAATAACTTTTTCCAAGAACAAAACAGGCATTGCGCAAATTGTACTGCTATTGATAATACTATCTTTAACAGACTGATAACATATGAAGGCTCTGAAGAGGCTAAATAATACAAAGAGCCAAAAATAAAACCTCTCAACATTGCCAAGAAGCTCAAGTATAAAACTTAACATTCAAAGGCAAAAACAGGTTCCATTACAATAAACAATCCAGAGTTACTGAATCAAAACGTCCTGATAGCATGGCGGCTAGCTGATTACTGCTAGCTCTGATTGGCTGTTTCTGACTGAGCGGAGTAATTATGTAGGACAGGGAGGAGATCGATTGTTTTTTTAGAGATTATCTGTCTCATGTTAGGATAGCGGAAGTTTTAATACGTATGTAAAATTTATTTTTTTAAGTTAGATGCTGCAGCTTTAAGCAGAGGTTCGGTGTGAGTCAATACCAGGTGGAGCAGAAGCTCCACCTGGTAGTGGTGGAGCTTAGCAGCTACAGGCAGCTACAGGCTGCGGTTCAACGGGAGAGCAGAACCAGCGTCTTACATCGCAGCTCGAAGACTTAAATAATTTTGCGGGTTATTTGTTTAGCTTTCTGACCGTCATGCTAATCCGGGTGAGTGTTTGTAGCTGTGCGCTGCTTTACCTGCTTTCTGATCGCTCCGTATGTCTTTTTTACTGCAGTGAGCCTAGATGTAGCCACACTCCGTCAAGTATTGCATTGTTTATATGTCGTATTAGCTTCGTTCTGTTGATGCATTTTGACGTGCTTCAATTTTCCGCCGCAACACGCAAACTTCCCCATTCACTCTGTGCGTTATAGGATTTGTTGCTGCGCGCTTGCGCAGAGTGAAGGAAAGAGGAGACCAGCTGCACAGGCAGGTTGGAAATGAGATGCAGGTGATCGGTATCGGCAACAAGAGACAATGATCGCCGATCACCGATCAATCACTTTTTCAAGGAAATCGGCCGATTATGATCGGTACACCTCTATTTCTTTGTGTGTGTGTGTGTGTGTGTGTGTGTGTGTGTGTGTGTGTGTGTGTGTGTGTGTGTGTGTGTGTGTGTGTGTGTGTGTGTGTGTGTGTGTGTGTTTGTGCGCGCGCGCGCGCGTGTGTGTGTGTGTGTTTTAGGGAAATAATGTGATTTTTCTTGTTTCTTTTTTCCCAACTCGTGTTGAGAAGTTCAATTTATTATCCGTCAAAAAAAAAGAAATGTGGCTAACCACAGTTAAATGTATTTTGGATTGATCTAATGTCATAATAACTGAAATACATTTTTAATGGTTTTGTTCTGATTTTATTCCTCATGCTTGATAGTCTTGAATGTGTGAAATAAAATAAGACAACAAATCTGTTGGGGAGCAAATTCTGTTTGCGGCTCGGCACGTTTAGCTCACATGTAGCGCTTCGCCTTTCCTCCCGCTTTGCTGATTGTAACATTAAGTTGTACAAAACAAGCCATTAGGTGGCTTATAAGCTGTAAAATAGCCGGAGCGATGGTCCGCTGCGGTCTGCGTTGTGCTCCAAGCAGCTCCACGAGGCCGGAGGTGAGACATGAGCACAGGTGGTTTGTGCTAGGAAAGGTATTGCTCTTCAGCGGGGATCCCTGATGAACTCTGACACTTTTCACCTACGAGGCAGGCCTCCTGTCCCAGCTGCTTTCCGCCGTTTTGAAACCGCAGCTGCCCTGACTTGTGCTCAGACACGGGGTGCAGCCGTAGTAATTATACGAGCCACGCCGGTTTAAATGCTTGCTCTCCTTATGCTATCAGATCAAATCTCTTCCAGCAGCTTAATTAATTTTATAGCAGGCAGTTTTCCTATTGGATATTCTCCATAATCATTTCAATTCAGCAGGGAAATTACGAAGCAAGATGGATTTTTTTTTTTTTGTTTTGTTTTTTGGGGGGCCTGGGGCAAGTGATTTAAAGTAGACGTCTTCACAATGGACTAATTGTGACCGGTTGATTAATAGAAATGGTTTTAATTATTGTCTTTCTTAAACAGTTGCTGGATTGATTGGGGCATGTTCCGTCGTGCTTCTGCTGAATCGCACCGGAGGTCATTTCATTGTGTCTGATTTGCAGCTTTTGATAAAGGGACATCAAACATTTTACCTTCAGCAGCATCTGTGGAGAATTAACCAGCTGTCCTTTGTGCAAATGTGCTCAACCGGGGTACGCGTTACACATCCCAGCCATTTGCAGCCTGACGGATGTGATGGCTCACAAAAGTATCTAATTGCAGACTTTTTTTTTTTTTTAAACATTTTGCCACGCAGACTTTCAACGTGTGTTTATTGGGATTTTAAGAGATCCAATGCGCTAAGCGGCGCATTGTTGTGAAGTGGGAGGAAAAAAATTGCACAGTTATTCCATTGATTAAACTCTGTTGAGGTGGAGTGTCAGGAGTGTACATCCTGCTGTCCAATCTGAAAGACCTGGAGCTGCAATAGGTCGTGCCGTCCGGGGCGCAGCGTTCCACCGTCTGACATGAAAATGCGTTTAAAACATAAGGTTCTCATCGAGAGTAATCTGAATGTTTTATCGGCTGTCACCGCGCGGGCCCGCTTTGTGGCAATACAGGGATCTCCTTCTTATAAAGTTCCCCCAAAACCCAAATGTTTAATGTCTGACAGTGACACTGTTTTGCTTTTAGCCTCATTTCCAAAACCACATTTCTCTTCTGCCCTCGCTGCTGACGCAGAAATCTGTCTTAGTTTAAGAAAAAAAACAAAAAAAAAAAACAAGAACAACACTCCTATATATATTTTGCAAATGAAACTTACGAGGTCACGCAGGCATTTCCCCGTTCTGGTGTGTAATCAGGAGAGTAAACTGTCCCCAAGCAGATCTTGGCAAAAGCAGCCTGCGTGAGACCGATTATTGCCAAGTGTAGCTGCGAAAGATTCGTCAAGTCACTTCTCCATAAATTCAAAGGAGATTAAGTCCATTTAACTCAGATTAAACTGGACCATTAGCCCGCTTCATTCCTCGGTCCCATTGTTTTTTTCAGCACCTTAACAACTCTCTCTGACGATTAGTCAACAAAGCGTTGGCGTGGCGAGATGAAAGCGACAACACAAAGCGTCGCTCCTCTGGCCCCCGCCGAAAACAGCAACAGAGGGTCATTGTCATGTGGTGCCATGTTCATAATGGATCCTCTTTGCTCTCATTACATGTCTGTGAGGGGGGGAAAAAACTGAAATCCTGACAAATTATCTCTGGCGTAACATAATCACGATGAGCCCCAGCAGAGGCTGTTTTGCCTGGCAGCCCTGATGCATTGATCACTGGCTTGTGATGCAGCCTGATGCTCATAATTTCACGCATCCTCCCAGTCCCAAAGCCGAGAGAAAAATGTCCTCCTCTGTACAAGAAGGTTCCTGTGTGAGCTGCAGCCTGTCTGTCTTTGAATGTTACATTTTGTCACTGTGATTCTCACTGCTGAATGAGAAACCGGCCTTTGCTCCATTTTGTGATAGTTAGCCTTCCTACACAGTCAGGAAAAGTCTGGAGAAGTGTGGGACTTTGCTTTAGGTTCTTGTGCTTTAATTTGGGCCTGGAGAATTGTGCGAAATGTATTTTCCAGACTTCATTCCCGACTCTACTGTTTATTTCTTACCTATCTCCCCAACTGATGGTTTATGATCCATAAATTTATTCATCCATCCTGTCATCAGTTGACCACTTTCATTTTTTCCATCCATTTGTATCCATCAGTTAATCCATCTTCACATGCACACATTCATTCAATTACAACATTAACCGATGGTTTGCGAACCATCATTCAGTCCTACATAAAAAAAATAGATTTTGTAAAACTGAAATCTAGCAGGTATTCACACCAGTCCTCTTTAGGTCCGCTTTAATCTAGTTTGTTTTCCTAGAAAGTCCGGTTTGTTTGGGGAAGTGAGAATGAGAAATCGAACTGTGATGCGAACCAAAACAGCGATCTCTACGGTTCGAGTGCATCATGTGGATGCAAACGGATGGGAAACCGCTCCAAAAGCAAGAAGTGGACAATATCATAGGGCATTCTGGGTAAATACAACCAAAACAAACACGTGAGTTTAGGGCTAGCAGGAGAAATAGTTTGTGGTCTTTAACCAGTGTCAAAACAGAAGTCCTACATCTGCTAAAATCTGACAAGGTCTATTTGTGTTTATATTTTGTGAAGAAGGAAGTTGTGCTCATTTCTTCTTCATAGGTTTACATGTCATTCCCTTCAGTAGTTTTTGGTGCAGCGCCACCACAGGCAAGAGGGGGAACAGGCTTTACAAAGAGTTTTGGTTTGTTTGACACAGTGCAGCGTGAAGGAGAACCACACCAGCCGAAAACGTAACGTGTCCAGTCGAACCGAGTCTCCGGTGTGATTGAGCCAACCGCTTCCTTCCAGGGGCTTTAGGATGCCAGCTGCGTCGAGATCCCCAGCAATAACGAATATGTTCTTTGCTCGAGCCGCAGCGTGATAATAAACATGCCAATCTTCCTGAGACTTATTTAAAACCGGCACACCTACCGGGCCCTCCTGTCTGTGTGTAACGTCTCCGAGTGGCGAAAACAATCGAAGGCATTTGCATGTGTAACGTAGCGCAGATTACTGTTGATATTCAGTCCGTGACCGCTTCATCAAACTGAATGTGACAAGATCTGGAGCTATTTTTAGTGAACAGCCACTTGGATTACATGGCCATAAAGCTGTGTCCTAAATTCAACAATTACCATCGTTGACAGTGTTTTCTGTCCGATGGGGGAGTCTCGTTTGGAGATGCTCAGCTATCTCTTGAAGTATATCGCAGCTTAAATTTCTGTCTGCTGTGACCGTAATGTAAATATTAAAAGGAAAAGCACAATACATCCCAGCTGACTTGGGCCTAACACTTCCTATTTTACCCCTCATTGTCTGTGTTTTATATTGTTTTAATTTCTGCATTGTCATGCAACAAGACTAATAGCATAACTTGTACTAAATCCCTTCAGAGCTTTTAATTCTGTCACAAGTGATTACATCAGTCATTGCTGATTTTTTGTTGTTGTTGTTTCCCCCCCCACACACACACACACAGAAAATGAACTGACAGCTGAGTTGAAAACAAATGTTAGAACTGGAAATGGAGCAGGCTTTAGGTCTGCTGTCACCTGAGGCAAGCTATTTATAATTTCCAAACAAAAGCGTCAGGCCTTTTTTTCCCCCCTTACTTTAACTCTCGTTTCGTTTTCTCTGTTTCAAGCGCAATCCGAGGAGCCCCGGGGATTACTGACAAGAATGGGTAAATCAGGTACATTGTGCAGAGTCTGTTTGGTCTGCCTATGTTTTTAATATACAGAAAAGAAATGAAAGCGCTTGGTAACAGCGTTACGCGGCGTTTTTGTACGGCAGCTCTGATCTGATCGAGCTTGTTGGCAAACCATGAAGTGAAATAACATCTGAACAGAAGTCCTACAGGAAATGAGAGATTATTGAGTTTACAGAGAGCTTAAGAAAACACATAAGTCTTTACTTTATTTGTCCCAATGAAACACTGGGTTTCCGTTTACACAGCAGCCAATTTTACCTGCTTCCTGGTCACGAGAAGCCGTTAAAGGTCTTCGTACCTCTTGACCCTCGTCACAGCCTGTCACGTTTCGACCACAAACTTTACTGAATGCGATCAGGATGTCACAGATCAATATGGAGTAGCGCTTATCGTGAAACAGAAAGAAAATGTAGCAATGCACATCTGAAAAGTGTGGCAGACACTTTTATTTAGGTTGCATTCAGAGTAATTGCAGACTTGTCGATTGCTTCTCAGAGTATGGCTCTCCTTGTCAGTTTAGGAAGATGGCCTTATCTCGGAAGTTGTGAAGTTCTTTTTTTATTTAATTTTCAGATGATGGACAGATTAAAATGTTCAAAGCGTGATATATTGTTTCATAACCAAACCCAACACTTCTCTTTCACTTTTATTGTGTATCTGCTGCATTTCTTTGTCTTCATGATGCCAATTCTTCACTAATGTTCTCTAATAAGGCCTCTCAGATTAAAACTGAGTTTAAATTACACACATGTTGACTCTACATTTATTTTTAAAGAGCTAAAAAAAACTGCTTCAGTGTTTTTCTTCTGTAAATCTTTGCTCTTGACTTTTAAAAAGTCACATAATCAATGACAAGAATGACGGCAAGTGAAACATCTAGAAATTGTCAAACAAAAAGAAGCGGGAAGGAAATTATCCCTGTGACACCAGGGGGCATTTTGCAGCGTTACGGGAAACACAAAGGCAAATCCCTTTCTTTAATGGTTGTTGACAGAGAATTAGCTTAAGCAACATGAAATACTGCGAAACACAGAACAAAGGGAACAGAGAAAATGGAGCAAATAAAAAAAATGAAGCTATCTGCTTACTAGCATTTGTTAGACAGCTCATGATTGGTGTAATTTAACGCAGTCTGGGACTTGGCTTACCCTAAAGCGTGACATCTGTTGAAAGAGAGATGAAGGCGGAAGTTATAAAAAGTAACATTTTGTCTAATTTGCATGTGCGAGGCTCCGTTCATCTGGCTGGAGTTTTGCTCTTTGCGCTTTAATTTAAGCAGCCTGGTTCTGAGGGAATTCGAGTGAACAAATGAGTGAGAATACATCTGAATCCTCGTTAGCGTCGCCATGCCGACAAACCTTGTGGCGTTTCTGGAACAAAGAACAAACCTAGACTGTGATGTTGTAATTTACTTTAACGTCGTCTCTCATGTTTAGTTCTTTTAAGTTTTTCATTTTTCATTATGCGTCGCATTGATATTCTTTAGCTGTTGCCATACTTTCTCACAACTTTTAAAAGCGATCTCGCGTCGATGACGTGACGAGGGGGATGATGGGTTTTCCGCGCCTGCTGAGCTGTGGAGCAGCGCCGGGTCACTGCCACTTTCCCCACCCCCTCCATCTTATTTTTCATTTCACGTTTTTCCATTTGCAGGCAGATCAGCGCGGTACCTGCCCCCTTTGTCTTTCACAGCGAAGCCTCTGTAAGCGTGTGAAGCCTGTGATGCGACGCCGTCTTTTAGAAAAATGCACTGATGCCTCGGGAAAAAGATGTTGTCTGGAAGGCGGCATGTGTTGCTGCTGCAAAATCTCAGCGTGCTTTTCGGAATTAATGCTGCCGTCACAGAAGAGCCAAGTGTCCTTCGCCAAGGGCGCTCATCCGCTCCTGTACCATCACACAGATTGGCTTTTGGACCGATAACAGTCAGGGTGGCCCTTTTCATCTCTGGACGCTGTGTGACGGCCCGCCCCAGACGTCTTTAATCCCAGAGAAGTCAAAGTCGTCTTTGAACTCAAATCGTAAAATACTTTTAGAATTTTTACATTAAGGTGTTTTAGCTTGCTTTTGTAACTAACTTTGTGCGTTTCTGCACTTTAAGAACAATCTTTTATGGTTATGTTGGCTATATATCGATGGTGATTCTTTATGCTTGACACACGGAGGATCACTGGCTAAATCCTGCTGCCATTTAAACTTTGAGAACGTGTCGGTTTTATGTTCTGTGAAAAGTGATTGAGAAACATATTCATAATTTTTTTCCAGTTTGTTTTATGGTTGGCCATAACGGAGTAGTTTAAACGTTGCTTTCCTTCACATGATATCCCAGGATTATTTGAGGAGGCATTATATTAGTTTACGTCCACGCATACGGTTTTAAAGCCAACACTTATGAACCATCAGGTAATTTTAATTTTACTTTTGTTAAAATGTAAATGTGTGGTGAATTACATCTGTTAGTGTTTTGTTTTAGCTATACTCGGTGTCGTTTGTCCCCTTATTCATTTCCTACATCCACAACAAGTGTATGGAAGGAGCCAGATTAGCACTTCCTGTATGCATGGGTTCATGATGCCATTGATTACATCAACCAAATGAGCATTTTTTTTATTTTTGTTTTGTACAGTATTGCCCATTTTGAGTTGATGAATTTATAAATGTGGTTAACAAATCTCATTCCAATTTCTTTGTTGGGTTTATCCTATTTTCTATTCAATAAGACCTGCATCCTGCTAGATGTCTCACACCTGACACACTACAGTGGTAAAAAGGGTCAAAGGTCACATGGAGCTGGAATCCTGATAGTCATGGATAAGAAAGGGAAGAATGAAGAAGCTCCACATGCAGCTACTCATGAGCACATCACTATAAATTAATGATTATTACTTTAAACAATGTTTTATATCATCTGTATGCCTGAAATTACAGCTGTGTGTTGTAGAAAGGATTTGTTGCACACTTGAAATTAGCTTACTAACGAGTTCAGATTAAATTTAGAAGTCATAACATGTAATTGGTTAATATGGTATGAAATGGAAAAAGAAACTACAGTTATTTTCTCTACTGTTTCTGATTTATTCTAGCTCATTTAAAACTGTAGAAGTTTTGTGATCTGCAGCTGATCAGTATTAGTAAGAAACATATTGAGTGTCTACTTAATCTCAAATTCAGTCAGTCCCAGCATATTTTATGATCGCAGGGTCCATGTGTCCAGTCAGAGCTAAATATATTTTTTGGTTTTTCTTTTGTTCATTTACTGATTTATGCTTTTCCTCAATACAATCTGGGCACTCTGGCCTGGAGGCTTTTGAAATTTTCCTCCTTTTAATCAAGTTTTTGCTTTTTTTTTTTTTTTTTTCTCCAGTTATTTGAACATGAGGTTGTCACAGCTGTTCAAATTGACTCACGAGGTGAAGGTTTGAGGTGCATGAGGCGGGAGCTAATGCTGAACGGTCTGCTTGATTGAATCAGAGGAGACTCAGTGGGTGGTGCTCAGCAGTTGAGTTGCTATATGCTATGGGCTCCTGCTGAGGCACTTTCCAGAAATAACCATAAAGCAGCAGCAGCAGCAGCAGCAGAGGTTTGGTGATTGTAGATCTCAGACTGAGGCTGGTGTTTGAATTTATATGGATAAGGTGACAGGTTCGAAGTGTTGGGCGTTTTGTTTTTACAGGAAGCGGATTTTTTTTAATTCAGCCAAATTTACTTAAGTAACTTTGGACCCCATAAAGCACTATAAGAGCTGAAACACCTCTTGTTTAAGGGTAGCAGTACAAAGGAAGGGATTTGCTGACGGAAAGAGGTAGAAAACGAGCGTACACCACAGAAAGAAGTTGCACTGTAGTGTTTTGAAATGCCTTGGTCTCTACATCCGAATGCAACACATTTGGATTATGGTGATTGGAGGTCAAAACTGATGAACTCCAGTGGACACATTGTTTAAACAATTGGACATTTGGGGTCTATACCTGGAGAAAGACCTAAGGAAACTGAAACAGTACAAAAGTAATAGTAAATATAATTAAAATGTTAGTTATTTTGCAAGTCTGTCTTGGTCATTACAGCTAATTTATGCATTTCATGAGTAGAGATAAGTAAATGCAGCTTTCAAGATCTGATGATGATGGTATCCGAGTTGTGACTGTATAGTACTTAAGTGGAGCTAATGCCACAAAAAAACAAACAAAAAAAAAAACATTTTAAAAAACACTTAGTATTTTAGATGGTGACCCAAAGATGATCAAATGCTATATGAAATAGACCTTTAGCTTAGCATTGATGAAAACCTTCAAAACCAGTTCTAACTTTTGCGTTGGCAGCATTTGGCTCGTCATTTTCTGACAGTTTTTCTGAATCATTCACATCACGTGTCATTTCTTTTTCCTACCAGCTTCAGAAAACGGAGGACAATTTAAAACGCGGTGAAGGCTTCTTCAAAGAAACTAAGTCTTGTCAAAAAAAAATTTCCTGAGTCGACCCTCTCAACACAACAGGGCAGCTCATAAATGTCTTCCTTTCTTACTTTAAAATAAGTCTTCACCCGTCAGACTGGACGGATACTTTCATACCTTGGTTCCCATGATATGAACTTCACCACAAACGCATCTTGTGCTTGGAGATCTCATTACACTCTTATGTGCGAGTTGTCAATGGCCTTTTTTCATGTTTTAGTGAGAAATAATCCATTCTGTCTGATTTTGCAATGAAATCTTCATTGCAAAGATTTCATAAAAGTGGCGCTTTGCAAAACACGGTGCTTGGAAAGCTCTTTCAAAATAAACACTCATCGGTTCAGTGACAAGTGGAACCCGGTCGCAGCGTCAACATTACATACAACCTCGAACGGTGGATTTTATAGTCGCATATTTGTTTACTTCTCTTCTGACGATTGGAGTCCTGCTGCAACACAGGGGTCACCGATCCCCTTGTGGAAACTGTTTGATCCTCTTTCGACGCAGCGGCCAAAACAGGGAAAAAAAGGGAGAGAGGGAGAGAGAGAGAGAGAGAGAAAGCTGGATCTCAAACACACAATGGAAGCCTTTTAAGTATGACGCAGCTGCTACACGTGTGCGTGTTGTGCAGTCCTCAGTCGGTTGTGCCTTCGCTCCCTCATTGTTTCTAAGCTGCATCCGAAATTAGGTAGAGCAATTTCTGAGCCCATTTATTTTCTAATGAGGGGGTCATTTAGTTTTTCGGTAAATTGCTGGGCTGCAACCTCCTTGCAATAATTAATAATAATAATGTGAGAAAGGCAGTAGCCGTGCAACACGAGAGGAAGTGAAGGTGGAAACAAGAAAGGCTTCTGTTGCTCCGTTTCTGTGACGATGTGGCTGACGTGGCTTTTAATGCTCTGCAGCTGCAGTCGTGTCCTGCACTCAGGTTACTGTGTAAATATGCAATGTGCTATAATAATATGTATAAGTAAAGCAGGGTTTTCACTAAATATGAGTAAATATTCTGCATATAAAATGATTGTTTTTAGTCATAAAAAGCAACAAAAATGAGAGCATTACATAAAGGAATGAACTCTGGTACACTGGTGATAATATTAGTTTGTGTATCAGTCAAAAAAAAAGAAAAGAAAAAAAGAAAATTATCTTTGGTAGGGAAGCACTATGTATGGATGTCTTATGCATTTCTGGTTGATAAACTAAAAATGTTATGATGATGATTTTACCAATACTGAAGTCCAATAACAGAGATCCTGGCAGTAAAGGTCAAAGATGCATCTTGAAATCTGAGTGTGTGTGTGTGTGTGTGTGTGTGTCATAATGCCTTAGTGCTGGCTTTAGCTCCTCCCACACACAAGCACAGAGCAGCCGGTCGAGATATGGACAAGCAAGTGCAACGAAATCTGAAAATAACACAGACAGTACAAGCAATTTGTCAAACACCTGCTGAGCAAGTAGAATACTAACAGGGGAAAAAATACAGTGACACCCCTGTATAATGCTGCATGATGGATGTACTGATGATGCTGGAGTCCAAGAATTAAGAGACGAACAGGGGTTTGGGGACGACCGAGATTCTTTGCTACAAAAACCTTGCATTTCCAGGTCGAAGGATTTTCATCAGTTCTTTCTTTGCCTTGAATGCTGAATTGTGCCGCACACAGAAATATGCCAAGGATGCAGCCGTCACTCTTAAACATCGATATTGTGCAATACGAACCCAAAAAGGCAGTTTCTACCTGGGAAAATTGTATATTTAGCTGTTTCAGACAACTAAATAGGTTTGGATCCGTCTATGCCTTCTTGCCATGTTTGAAGTTATTAAAATAGCAAAAAGAAAAATCAAGCTAGGCCAAATAAAGGTTGAATATTTATCCAGATCATTACAGAAAAATCTACATTTTCTACATCTATCTACATTGTTTTGTCTTTTATGCAACAGTGCAACTGCACAAAATGGTGAAATGGGAGAAAGACAGTTCAGATATTTTCACGTTAAAAATCCAAAAAGCTTAGCTTGGATCTGTATTCAGGCCTTATGAGTCAATTCATGGAGACAAATACAATCTAAAGATGGAGCAGGAAGTGCATTAATCCCTGCCTATCATGCTTTTTAAAATGTGACAAGCTCCACGCCATTTAGGTCCAATTATGGTCAAAATCTGAGATTTGTGATTATGGCTAACCAAGAATGGGACTACTTGTAGCTCTCTTTCAACAGTGACTTACTCCCATAGTCTTTACATTTTTTTATGGTTGACAAAAATACTTCTTAACATGTTCAAAGCTTTACAAATGATTTAAATGTCTTCCTGCTCTGCTCTGCTGTGTTCCTTGGTCTTTGTGATGATGTTTCTTCTCTACGGTTCTGAGGCTTTCGCAGGACAGCTGGATTTATACTGAAGTTAAATTACATTCAGCAAGGGAATTAGTTGCATTTGATTTTGTTCAGAGGTCTGAAAGAAAATGGGGGTTAGTCATAAACAAACATAAGTTTTCAGAGTAAAATTTTGGGGAAAAAAATAAGAAAATACTTAAAAACCATATTAAAGTTTATTGTTATAAAAGGATGAAATGTGAAAAAGTTTTGCAAAGTGATGCACGAGTTGTTTTTACAAAATGCACCAGCAGAAATCCCTGTATTTTGTGTGTGTGTGTGTGTGTGTGTGTGTGTGTGTGTGTGTGTTTTCAAACTAAATACTTTCAAATGACTCGAGTGTTGCAGAACAACGAGGACAATCAGCTCATTACAGGCAGACATTATTTACACATTTATCTTTACTGCGGGGTTTGTAAAATAAGATGCAACTTGTTAGAACGCAATTAGAGGAGATTGTCGTTCTCCATCTCACATGGCTCCTTTAGACATTAAGAAAATGATTTCCTTAGCGCCACTGTACACCGAAAACGCATCATATGGGCCTAAATCACCTTTTAGGATAATCTGCAATAAAGGAAAGTATATATTTACATAAATTCAAGGGTAGAAATGTGGCGCCACAGCATAAATTGTACCTGTGCATGTGTTTAGTTAAGTACGATTATATTATCTCGCTTAAATCTCTGCAGCCATTTGTCAGTTTTCAATTTGTTCCTCATCTTCTTCTCTTTCCCGTAAAGGAGCGTCTTTTCTGAACCAACATGGCTGCCCTGCAGTGGAAGGCTAAATCGCCACAGCAGAACTTGTGGATCTTCCTCCTTTTCCTAAGCCTTCTTCCTGAAGCCAGGTACAAAAGTATTCCTTAAAGCTCTATTTTTGTTTGTTTGTTTTACTGTCATCCTTTCTTTAAACACAACCTTTCGATCAGACGCAGCATCTGCTGCTCCAGTGTTTCGTAGAACAATTAGCAGCCAGGCTTACCGCTGCAGCGTAAGTGATGATTTAACAAACACCACTGGGAGTAAATGCTCTCAGCTGTCACCGTCATTTACTCAAATGAAATAAACAGTTCAAGTCTAGAGTGGGGGCTAAATAAAACCATTCAGCAATTTAAAGGAGCGTTTTTATTTTCTTCTTTACTCCAGTACTTTTTTATATTGTATTTATGGCCTCGAGAGAAAGAGAGAGAGAGAGAGAGAAAAATGAGCACTTCAGGTTCTTTAGGTTAAAATGCAAATCGTTCCACTTTGACCTCGAAAGCAAATTAAACTTTTCAGTTCGTGCAAAGTTTGTGCTCTCCTCTCCGCCAAATAATTTGCATTGTGGTGCAGCTCCTGCGTCTTGTGCACGTTTTACGGCCTGAATCCGAGTCAGCAGAAAGAAACAGACGAAACACGCTGCGCGCGGAGGAGTCGTGTTAGCTCTGCCGATAAGGAGCTCAGGTTATTTATTGGAAATGCACGTAATGCATGTAAATATTTGGTCAGCTGATACTAAAAATAATATTTGCCCCATGTATTTTTCTACAGCATGCATGCACATCTTAAATAGCCTCAAAATATTACAGACACAAGCCCAAATATGAAGAAAATGAATCTGTTTATGTAAAATAAATTAAAAGAATCTGGCATTAAAGATATGTACTTATTTCAGTTTGTCTATGTAGCAACCTCTTTTTCTTTTTTTTTAAATTAGAAACAAAAGAGAAGAGCTGGGCAGAATAAAGTTGTGCAGAGACCCGCTTAGGGACGCCTGTCATCTGCCTCAGGAGGTCAGGCTAGAGGAAAAGCTGGACGGAGACATCAACACTGTGCCATTGATCTGAATAAATTCAACGTGTTTTTATCTCTCTATTGGGGTTGGTACATTCGTTTGTATCACTGCAGCTAAGACTCACTTCCCATATGTCCCACCGACGCTGCAAAAATGACCTGTTTCACCGCACTACTTAAATTGCAACTAAAGTAGTGTGACTTAATACTTTATCCTCCTCTTTCAAAATAGATTTTAGTCGTAATTTATTACCATTAGTATACAAAGTAGGTGGTTCTGATTGTAAAAACTTTAACTCAACCTCAAAGCAGTTATTTCATTCTTCGAACGGTTGACTACGAACTAAAATCAAATATAGACACTATTATAACGACTATGAAAAATGTTTTATTATTACAGCAGTAACTGGAATGAGATTTGTTTTCCTGATCCAATTAAAAGTCACTACCATCACATATTATGTACAAATTGTATTTGTTCAAACAATCAACTTATATCTCGACAGTTTGAATGTGGAACTTAAATCCTGACTCAAGAAAATAAGGTTAAGCGTGATTGACGCCACGTGGAAGGGTCATATGTCGACATCGCCGTCTCCAGCAGTTAAGAGGAAATTGCTCCCACAGACAGTAGCTTCTGCCTGCTCTCTGAAAATGTCAGAAAAAGTGCCATAAGGTGCTTACAGTTACCGAGTTGCGCTGCCAGAGACGAGAGGTTTGCTGGGGTGAGGCTGCACACAGCAGCTTTGCACTTTGAAGGCTCTGGAAGAGAGCGCCTCTAGACCACCGTCGCCTTCTTTGCAGAGATCACAGCTTTCAGAGGAGAAGTTGGCAAAATGCAACACAGGAGACACTGCGGGCATTTAGCTGCAACACGTGGAGTCCAATGGAAAAACGACGCGGAACGCAGCAGGCTTGTTTGTGAGCTTGCCATTGTTATAAAAAAAATTGTACTGTGATCTTTGTTGGGTTTTCTCGTTTGGCGAAATTCGTATTCTTGTGTTGTTGTGTTTAGAGGTTTCACTGTAATTTATTTAAGGGCATTACACCATGAGAATCTCTCCGTGCCCTAAGCCTAGATCCTGTTTTCCAAAAATGTCAGCAGATGCAAATACGGCTGCTACGATGAGACAGAACCTGCAGCCGACGAAATCCTGGTCCTTTATTAGCATTTTATTTCTCACTATTGTACTTATTATGCAGGGCACACATTCAAAGTCAGCAATCATCACTTGAAACATTTTGTTCAAGTAAAACTGTACTAAATGATTATTTAAACTCTCATGCAAAAAAATTGCATGTGCCCAGAGCCAGCATTAAAATGGGATTTGGTAAAGTATTTCTTCCATATTCATCAAAGTTTAGGAGTAATCCTCAGTGTGCACACACTCACAGAATATCTGCATATCAGCAAAGCAGTCTCTCCCTGAGAGCTGCCATCTCCCTCATGCTCGCTGATGTTATCTGCAGACTTGAAATCGGCTTTGCTACAGTTGCTGCAGAAGAGTTTCTTAACGGATTAAGGTGTAACAGACAAATCCTCTATTTAAAAAGACCGTCAGTCTGCCAATCCTACATTTCTGCATTTCTCCTACATGGTTAGATCGGGAATAATTAGGCATTAATCGCTGCGGTTCGTGTGTAGAGCATGCAGGAGAACGCTGCCCCATCAATCTAACTCCACCCCAACCGTTTCCTCTCGTAGGACCGACCCTTAAAATGTGCGGACAGTCAGTCTGTCTTGTTGTCTATTTTGTTTGTAATCTATTGCCAGGCTTCTGGCTAACGTGGCACATAATCAATAGCTATATGCATAAAAGAGCTGTATGTACACTTCGCCCCCGATGATTGGCTCCGAACTCGCCTGGTCTCCATTGGCTTTCTCCACTCGTCTCACATAAATTATTCACGGCGAGGCGGGGTGGTGGAGGGAGGGGGGGGCGGCATCGCTTTGAGATGCGACCCGGTCAACAGATAACATTTTGTTTCGGCGGGTGTTGTCAAGGTTAATGTGTCACAGGACCAGACAAGGGTAATGCATTCACAGCTGAGCCGCTCCGCCGAGCGAACGAGCAGGAAAGCGAAAACGAAGGAAGACCGGGTCAAATCACAGCACACCGGTCAAGTTGATCCGCTGCTGGTAGCCTTTTGCATTCGATTACATTTTGTTGTTATTGGTTGGACCCTTAAGGTGACGTTTGTGATATTTCATTGAACACGCGGAGGTCGCAGGGGAGGATTAGCCTGTGCTCCATTCATCTCTACAACTGCGAGAGAGGTCAAGTGTGCGTTATATTTATTGGAAGGATTTGGGAACTGCATTAATGCGGGTCGTTTGGTCAAAGAGGAACACTGGCTCTCTGCGGTGTACATGCTTGAAATAAATGATCAGAAACATCTATTCAGCTTTTTTCTGGTTGCATTTAACAGTGGTGACTTTTTAAGTAGAAATCTAAACACAACCATTCATTTAAAAAGGACTTTTGTAGTTTTAGATTTGCACCTATTGCATCGTTTTTGTTTTCGCCAATATTTTTCTTGCAAATCGCCTTCCATTTAAAGAGTCACGGTCATAGTTGCTGCTGATTTGTTTGCTCTACATCCACAATGCAAATCTCTGTTACACCAGATCCTAAAAGTCCTTTACTGGGCTGAAGCCCGGTAACTGTGGATGTCAATGGAGTACAGGTGACCTCATTGTCACCTTCAAGAAAACAATTTGAGATGATTTCAGCTTTGCAGCATCATCCTGCAGGAAGTAGCCATCAGAAGATGAGATTATGACATTGTGGTCATAAAGAGATGGGCATGGGTCAGTGGTAATAGGCTTGATTGGCACTAAGGAGCCCAAAGTGAAAATATCCATTACAAGGCCAGTTTGAAAAGTTAATACAAGACAAGATGGACTTATGCTTTCATGCTGTTTACGACCAGTTCGGACATCCTGCAGCTGATTCTTTGGACAGGGTAACGTTTTTCCAATATCGTGTCGTCCATAGTTGTGTAGCCTACGCCACCTGTAGCCTGACGAGATGTGACCTTCTCCTGCTCTAGCTCTGCTTTCACATCATAGTTACCATACCTCTCATATTTGGGTAACATTGTCCTTTCACGTCATACGAGGCCATCTCCTTTCAGATCATGTAGCTGGAATGACAGAACTGAACCCGGAGCCGTCATCCACGCAGGTGATTTCTTGAGGTCGAGGCTCCGTCACAGTCCTTACCCACGTTACCTAGCGGCGTTTACTAAATACAAAAGAAAATCGTTGAACACCAGCCTTCCCAAGTTATCATCTTCATTAGATTCTGCTGTTCAAGGTATCTCACCCTGGAAGATCAAGCGACATCTCCTTTCTGTGCACAATCGCAGACTGCACTTTTCCCACAATGCAGTGCTGGCCAGATTTTCTAATCATTTTCCAAGGTGGATCAGGCACGTCACAGTCGCACAGTCGTTTAAATTCCCTTTATTGACTATTCTGATGCTCCGTTTGACTTTGGAGATTTCTAGATGTTACTGACATTTGATTGGTTGAGTCACTGTTTGGGTTAGCAAGCAATTGTGCCTAACAAAGTGGCAGGTAAGTGTTTGTTCTCATTTTGGACAGCTGACCACGCTGGGACGCCTTCCAGTTTCACTCATCTAAATTCTAATTACTTCAGACTTCCAGTCAATTTTCTATTGATAACAGCGAGGATCTGATCAGTGATGCTCCAAGTCGCCAATTATCAGTCAACCCCAGCAGGTGTGCATCAAAACAGAGCAGGAAGGGGATTTCTCAGCCGCAGTCTGAGCAGCTTCTCCGTGGACGCGGAGCAAAAGCCGGCGCCGAGCATTTATGAAATCCTACGCTCGACAGTTGGGCAATAAAGCCTCTGCTGCAAATTCTGTTTTTTTTGTTGATCTAACATAAGGTATGCAGGATCTGTGCGGGCTCTGAGTCACCTCCCATGAAAGCGCAACATATGAGACAACCACTGCAATCCATCTGCATCCGTCCCCCAGCAGCAACATCCACCCCCAAATCCCTCTGAACTACAGTCAGATGTGGCGAAGCTTAAGACAAGAAAGCTATTCAGTGCAGATTAGGATCCCTAAACCCATCAATGTCTCTAGAAATATCATGTGGGCTCAGTCAAAGTGCTGACAATAAAAAAAAGTTTAGCTCAATCATTTCATGAATAGCTTGTTTTGAAATGCAGAGCACCTTTCTGGTGTTTTTATAGGATGTAGTTTGTATTTTTAGTGGCTAAATTACTAAAAACCTAATCTAAAAAGACTGTACATAGACAGATGATACATCTCAGTGCAGTGTTTGCTGAACCAGCACTGAGTGAATTATAATTGGAGTGAGTTTTATCTTTTATCACGGCTTCACCAATCAATTAACAGCTTCTCACAATGTTGTTGTTTTTTTTTATATACTGGAAATGTATCGACTCCTATTAGGAACAAAGAAGGCTTCATTCTGACCCGGACATGGCAATACAGCTGCTGTTCAAAGGCTAAAGTCTGTCTGAAAGTGACTGCATCTCATGTACACTGTAAAAAAAAAAAGAAAAAAAAAGAAACATATCCAATTAACAGTAAAATACCAGCAGTTGTAGTTGCTGGTATTTTACCATATGAATACGATAAAATTTATATTTATACGGTGAAATTCTGTGGTTACCAGAATTTTACCATATAAATCGTGTATTAGAGACGTTTTTACAGTGTAGAAAGTGGCCAGAATCAGGAAATTTCACATTGGAAACTAAATGTCATGACTGTTTTTCCAAGCAGTGAAATCACCATTCATGTCAAGCTCATAACACTCTTCGCTGTAGAAGTCGTTACCGACTGTAAAAGACAAAACAAAAAATTAGCTTTCTCATAATTCTTTTGTTGTTGCTGTATTTGATCAGTTGTGAACCTTCAGCCTATAACCACTGTTTGCCAGCCTTATCATAGTTAATATTATTCCAGCAGGGCGAACTTAGGATTTTAATTGGCGTTTCTGAGAGTTTTATTATGTCATAAAGCTAAAGTAATATGTTTTATGCAGCCATCCATTCGGGTGCCCTTGTTACATCCGAGCGCAGCGTCAGAGCGTCTGCTGTCACTTGTTAGTGTTAATTTCTGTCCTCTGCTTCCTGTGCTGCGCGCAGGAGACGGAGCGCCAGAGTAAAAATAAGTTAGTCATTATGCCACCCACCACCTCAACGCTGCCAACCTGAGACATAAAAACTGGATTTTAAATGATTGGAAAAGGCAAACTGAATATTTACAGCAAGGTCCTTTTTTTTTTTTTTTTGTTTCTCAAATTTTCTCATAAAGGTGAAAGTTTTTTTTTTTTTTTGATGACTGGTTTAAATAAAGAGTTATGTGTTGCCAATGACCGACATGATGAAAGGATGTGCTTTTAGGAACGTGTCGCAGGAGCAGGTGTTGCCATAAAGGAGGTGAAATGCTGGAAGGAGTAAAAGCGTCCACTCCACGTCCTCCTCCACCACCTCTGCCAACGGCTGCTGTAAAATTTGCACCCTGATGCCAAGTGCTCCAGGAGGATAATACACTTAACGAATCAATGAGTTTCATCTGGTTTATTAATCTCGTTTCGGCTCTTGTGACTTTCAAATGTGACAGTAAACTCTTTTACAGGGATAAACAGGCTGCCTGTTGCAAACAGATTGAATTGATTGGTTTTCTTTTTTTTTTTCTGGTTTCATTGACCGTTTTTACAGTGCAACTCGCATTCAGCCGTTCGGACACAAAAACACACACATTCACGTTCTTATGCATCCACATCGGGGAAACCAGGGAGTCGGCGTCTTACCTAATGAGTCCCAATAAATCTTTGTGAACTTGAGTTAATTACTAGAACAATATCTTTGCCAAGTTACGTATACAGACATAAATAATCAAGCTAAAAAAAAATTTCATACCCCTGTCAGATATAGTCAGGATTGAGTCTGTATGTTTATATAGAAAACTTTACTTTTTCTCTACTTTTGCTTAAGCCTGTTTATCAGAATCAAAATAACAGACTAAATCTTAGACATTGCATGTTATTCTAACTTTTATTGTGGATAATTTTTCGAATCAGAACCATAAAACATTTAAAGGTGGTTGAACTTGAAAATGCTATTGAAGTCAACAAGAAAATTGTTTTGGTCTTCACTCAGAAATTAAGGTTCATGAAGTCGATTTAACAAGACACAAGTTGTCTGAACATTGCTTTTTAAATTCATTAATCTTGAATTGTGAGTTTTAACTGCTGCAATTTAAACCAAATTATTATCTCACGATATGCAAGAAAAAAAACAGCCCTCACCTATTTAAAGAGCACACATTTCACTATTATCACATTGAAATAACTAATTATTTTACTTACATTTCTTGTTTCAAATTGCACAAACAAAACGTATAATCTGTTAATAAACTTGACTCAAAACTCAATGCGAACAGTTGTATTAAAATAAACATTAACTTGAACGTAAAAAGACTTGTATCAATGTAAAACGCCTCCATATCACTCACGGTGCAACACAGGATACAAAAGCATGCCGCTAAGCACTCTGGGAAATAGCTCCCGCTTCCCGCCTTTTTCTACTTTCACTTTAAGTGCCAACTTAAAAATTCCAGTTTATTCAACTCTTGGAGGTTTGACAAAATTAATAAAAAGCTAACACAGCTTACTACTTTTAGGTTTATCTTTCAACAAACTCGCATTTAGGTTCAAAATCTAAAACTCGCTCAATTGATTCGACTTAAAGAGCAGAAAATATCGGCTGAATGCGACTCGAGTGTTGAAGGTTGTAGACGTGGTGTTCACGTCTACATGCACTGAAAAGTGGATTTTATTCCCATTAAAATAATCACCGATATGTTTTAGGTGGGATAAGGGTGGCAAGTGGTTTCTATGTGCAGTTTCCACGTTCTTGTTCAGCAGCAGGATGAGTAAACGCTACAATGCTGTTGAACATAAACTACATTCCATCATGTTTCTGCAGCACCATTTGAAAATGCGCTATTTTTACTCAAGGGCGTCATAAAGTGGGAGTCTCCTTCTCGCCCTTGCCTAATTTTAGCACGGATTCCTGCCGTGTCATGCTTTTTTTTCCCCCCTGGAAAGGCTACCATCCACAATATGTTAAAACAATAACTTTACCAACGGACCAATTCATATTATCGGAGCCCATTTCAGATAGATAGCCATATGCACAAGTCCACCAGCATGACTAACATCCACTTTGCTCTACAGATGGGAAAATACTCGTTTCTGCTGCAGTCAGCCGAAAACGAAGCAGTGAGAGAAATCGTCTTGAAAGCAGAGTGAGGAGAGAAAACATGTGTTACCGAGACGACGGAGGAAGGAAAGGATAACACTGATGTCAGGATGCGAGAAGGATGGGCTCCAATATTTTCACAGAGAAGCCGCCGCTTCTCAGCCAGATGGGGAGAAAACAGAGGCCGGTTGTAAAAATGTGCAGCATGACGCCCTCACCCACGGCGTCTCTAAATCAAAGCAATTCAAGCAGAGCAACAAGAAATATGGACCCCATTCCATGGCTGGAAATTACATGGGGCGTTGTACGTCACCTGTGTAGCGAGGATTAATGAGCGAAACCGCAACAGGATGTGTCGTCATGGTTCAGTCTGACCGCTTGGATTTCCCTCTACGTCTGTTTAAAAAAAAAAAAACATAAAATAAAATAAATAAATAAAATACCGCCATGATTCCAGAGGCGTAATTTAGACTTTGAATGTGGAAAAAACATTCAAACGCCGTCAGCTGGTGGAGCTGATTTTAATCTCGCTTTTCCTTTGCCTCGTACGGAAGCGGTCACAATTGGAAATAGGCTGGCGAATCTGTCCGCCGTGAAAAACGAGCGCGTCGTTTGAAGAGTCTGGTTTTTACGGCTGTGAAGCTGCTCTGTGGAGCGCGCTTAGGGTTACAAATGATATCTTCGCTGCAGCTGATGGCGTTTTTTTTTTTGTAATCCCCGTAGATATCGGGGGCCGCATGTGACGCCGAGAGTCGTAGCTAGCCTCTGAATACACCCCGAAACCAGGCTGATGACACAAATTGTTGATATCGCACATTTTAAACCAAACCTCGTGTTCAATCTCACTTGCTGCTGCAGGGATAGACCTTATGGAGCATGGAGGAGCTTCAAAAATAAATAAGTCCTCTTCCACCGCTTTTCAAATTGTTTTTTATTTATTTTCTTATTCATAAGATTAACTGATCGCACTAACGCCAAGCTGTGGAATGACACACGGAGCCCGGCTGACTAAAACCCTGACGTAGCGGACGTGGCAGCCAACTGCTCACAACCACTCCTTCATTTTAGAAGAAGAAAGTCTTAAAATGATCACGCAGTCTCAACGACTGGTCAGCTGCAGCGGGGGGGAAAGACAAGCAAGGCGTCTGTCTGCCCCCTCTCTGACCTTGGTTGTCATGGCAGTGAATTAAAGCAGCTTTAAGATCAAGGACAACAAGGCAGGCGAAAATCGTTAAATTCACAGATTGAGAAAGGCAGAAGCTTTACCTCCAACGGACTGGGGGGAATGGAGATTGTGTGTGTGGGATGAAAACACGGAATGTGTTAAGAGGCACGCAGCTGTGAAGACTTTTACCAGGCAAATTGGAAACATCCTGAACATTTCCTGTCATTAATTTCATAACTTGTTGCCTCATTCCGTAGTCGTATTAGGTCATAATCCAATTCTTGTTAAAAAAATTTTTGGGACGACTGAAACGGCACAAAGTTTCACGCAGCACAGACACAAAATTAAGAATTTTTGTGTAATTTCTAGTGCAAATATCTTCGCACATTTGAAATAAGTCCAAATTAACTTACAGATAACACTATTAAGTTAATGGAAAAGCAAATTTTTTCACTAATTTTTATTATTTTTTTCACCAAGTGAAAAACACTGACGTAGAACTAATACTTTTAAATCAATAACAATTCAAAGCCACGCTGCTATATCTTTCCAAAAAGATAGTTTTAACTTGCTTAAAGCGCACCAAGATCTGCTCTTGAAACAAAACCAAAAAACACTGTGCAAAATTTTCTGTTTCGCACTGCAGGTGAATCCATGTTGAAAATCTATGTTTAAATCTCAGACTGCGGTGTTTTACAAGCAACTATTGAACCGGCTTCCACAAAGCGTTAGATAAGGTGATTTTTCTTTCGTGTGAGGTTCAGAGCAGCGGCTATTGAACGGTAATCAATGAGTGAGGCGAGCCCTGAAGTGGCGCCGGCGTCGCGTTTGATCTGGAAGTGTTTAAAACAGATTCCTGGAAAGAACCGTTGGACGTCGTCATTGACGATTACCAAACAACTATTGATAACCTTCCTCCTGGGCTAAAATTGCCCGAGCATCCCTCTCATCTGAGCAAAAACTGTATCATACATTTTCTGACTTAGTTCACTCTTTTAGGTTCATAACTTTTTTTTTTTTCCCCAGACAGCAAATAATAACCTAACTTGGCATGTAGTGTGTAAACACTGCAGAGTGTACCCAGTGGAAGGTGGTTTAGAGATTCACTAAAAATGTCCCTCAGGTGCTTGCCTTATGAAGAGAGCCAGATATGAAACTGGAAACGTTCCAGCAGCGTTCGCAGGGGAATATCTCAGGTTCTGACAGGAATGCATGGATCGATGTGCAAAAGTATTCTTCTGCTTGCCGTTCTCCTCGTTCTGTCAAGCAGCAAGCCCAAACTTTCATATATTTTAATTACATTTTATGTGATCCATAATTTTCAGCATTTTTTTTTTTTTTTTTTTTTAGGGTGCATTCACACCAAGCCCCGCTTAGTCCGCTTTGATCCAACTCTAGTTTGTTTGGGGCGGACCAGAAGGTTTTTGACTCAGTTTGGATTGTTTGACGCAGCGCGGTGTGAAAGCGAACCGCAGCAGCTGAAAATATAAGAAATGTTGAAATTTTGGTCCTCAATTGGACCGAGTCCACCTGACTGTCAGGTGTGAAAACACCTTCACAAACATGGATCTGTAAAGATTAACAGGCGTTTTAACAAGTTGCTCCCCAAATGACATAAAATAAACATTTATTTGAGAACATTAGTGAACATCATGAAGTCCAAGGAGCAGCAGATGTCAGGTCAGGTAAAAAGTTGTGGAGAAGTTTAAAGGAGAGTTGAGTAACAAAACAATGTGCCGAGGTTCTGACATCCAGCAGACGTCTGTCTGATCCATCCTAAACACACAACTAGAACTTCCATGTGTGACAGTGGACCAGTCAAAGTCCAGCCAATTAAAAGTCTGTGACATCACTTGAAAATCGCTGCTTCAGTCTGTAATTTGACAAAGTGTGAAAATATTTAAAGAGACAGATTTGCAAACAAAGTCTTCTGAGAAGACTACAGAAAAAAAGTAAACATTAATTTGCATCCAAAACACGATAATCTGGTATGGATGCAAGTTTCAATCAAGTTCACTCAAATTATTATTTTTAAACATACAACAGTCACATTTAGAGTTTCATAAAGTTGTAACAATTACAATTCAAGTCTATTCATTCCAATTCCCTGTAGTCAAACTCAAGCTAATTACAATCTATTTCAATACAGTCAGATTCAGCACA
The DNA here is from genome assembly GCF_000485575.1 of Poecilia formosa. Taxonomy (NCBI): domain Eukaryota; kingdom Metazoa; phylum Chordata; class Actinopteri; order Cyprinodontiformes; family Poeciliidae; genus Poecilia; species Poecilia formosa. The sequence continues at coordinate 1,622,937 of NW_006799953.1, read as the reverse complement.
TCAGAGAGTCTAAAAGGGACGACTTTGTATCAAAAATGAAGAAATGTTGAGTTCCTGAAAAATACGACCTTACTGAACTGAATCTGGGTCACTGGTGTCCAGATTCTGAGCTGTGGGGCTCGGCTGGATGTGAGATCAACCTGCCGCAGGGAAACAGAGCCCGACTTTTTAACAGAGCTGCAGCGATAAATATTTATCATCCCATGGAAATCTCTGCTCCAGTGAAAATGTTACATGAGCGTCGGCCCGGTTTGCCACTCTGAGTAAGAATGAGTCAAGTTATTACCCAAAGGTCACGCAGCAGTGCAGGACAGCTAATCTGCATAACCTCACATGCAGTGGGGCTCTTATTTTGAAATGTTCCTTTGTGATGGTTTCAACAAAATAAAAGCATAAGCTTACTGGTAGGGCTGGGTGATAAATTTTATGGAATAATCAAATTTTGATGTTTAAAGATTTAATTTTGGGGATCCCCCCCCCCCCAGTTCACTCCTATATGGTTCCCATAATTCAGAGTTATGTCAGCCAGCATTCTCTGCAGCTTCTACTTATTTTAACTTTGGATTCAGATCAACTTCATGTGGCTTCATGTAATGCAGGAATTTCAAACGATTGCATAAACAATTTTCTACTTTGAAGAAAGAACCACATAAAGAAAGTTCCTCACATTAGTTCCTGATTAAGCTTTTTTCTCGTAATTTTAATTTATTCTTTCTGGTCACATTGCGTCTTTTTTTAAAGGCCAATATTCTTACTATATTCTCGTAATTAAACAGAAATTCTCGCAGCCTGACCCTAATTCTGTGTTGTACAACCCACAGAAAGGATGATTAAGATACTTAAAGACATTTTTGTGAAACATTTTCTGTGATTTTTTTTAAATTGTTTTTAAGAAAAGAAAGTGATGCATCTAGCTTGAAAAAAATAAAAATCAGATTTTATTTTCAAGCCATATCTCACAGCCCTGCTACAAAGTAGATCAATACCTCTCCCTTGTGAATAAAGTGCTAATGTTTTTAATTACCAAAGACAAAATAAAGTATTGATTTGTCAAACAATTGGGAATAAAAGCAAAACTAATCCATGTCGCGCCCAGCGCAGAGGAGAAAACCGCAAAAAGTTGTAACGGTTCATCCTGAGGGAGGAAATGCGAAACCCATTTCTGCCGAAACCAGCTCCTGCATCAATCCTCTCACCGCTGATGTTTCCACAGATTCTCAATCCAGAGCAGGTTCTGCTCAACACATCTATCAAAGCAGAAGAAAGACACGGAAATATTTTTATTCCCCCCCCCCCCCCCAGAGGAGAGGAACGCCTTCTGGGAGATTTCCTGCTAACAGCTAACCCCCGCCGCCTCCGCCCGCTTCACTCCTGCGCGCATTATCTGCCCCAAACAGACAAGTGGAAGGCAGAACAAAGAGGCTCACAAAGAAAAATCAGTCACATTGTGAGGCCTGCGAACGATACAAGGCGTCCTCTGGTAGGAAACAATCCGCCGCATAATGCCCCGCCGCACAGCATCATCAATATATTGTTGGAGGAATCTTCAAGCGGCGAGTGGGAGGATCTGTCGTAAGGAAGATTAGTTGCGATGCAAAGGTTACCTCATGAATAAATACGAGCTCCAAATTCACCATCTAAATCAACAGCATGCTAATTAGAAATTCCCCGCTTTCTGGCTTCTTCCCCTTTGTGGGATTTAGATGTTAGGAATAACGGAAAGATTTTTTTTTTGCTTGTTTGTTTTTTTACTTGAGTAAATAAAGCGGTTCGTCTGTAGCTTACGGAGTGGAAACCAACAGGTGTCTAAATGTGAAAACTCAGAGTGCCTGAAGATGTTTGAAAGATAAAAATGTGAAGTTTAACCCAATCAGCTGAAAAGAAGTGTGATTTTACATTGAATGTAGAGTTTTAGTGTCGTGTTTAGCCTGCTCTCATACTTAATTTCTGCCTTTACTGTTCTTTTTTTTTTTTTTTTTGATGTGCAGGCAGTCATCTTTTACTGCATGATCAGTAAAAGACTGATCATGCAGTCTTTTGCTGCATGATCAGCGTCGTTATCAGTGGTGGGACTTCAGGATTCTTCCTCATATGTTTTTTGCTGTAATTTCACCTCAGACGACTGAATCCACAGCAGCTGTAAAGGAGACCTGGATGGTTCCCGAGGACGCAGAAACGGCAGCCATTTTGAGTTGTTTGGGTAAAAAGTAACCCCAAAGTTCTTCAGTCTGAATCTTCTCTCGTGTTTCTTAGTTAAGATTTCAGCGATGATGATTAAAAGAACTATAATTTATTGTTTTTTGGACAGTATTTATAAACGTATAAGAGGGGATGTGTCGTAGAGTGCTTCCTACCAATTGAAGCTTTCTACATTTTGAGACATTACAACACGGTGAACAATAGAATAGTGTGGAAAGAAAACAGACACGGCTCAAATTTTTTAAGAACAAAATTTTGAAAAGTGTGGTGTGCATTTATATTCAAAATAAAACACAGTTCAACCAAGCCGTACAGAAAAAAAAAAAAAAAGAAAAACATCTAACTTATTAAAAAAGGTACTCACTCAGAAGGGGGGAAAAAGTTCAACTTTCTAGCTTAAATGAAAAATATGTTCTGGTGGAAAAGCGACACTGGACATCATACTGAACGCACCGTTACCACGGAGACGGATGAGAGTGTGGCAGCATCGTGCGCTTGGGATGCTTTGTTTTTATAGCAGTGAAAGACAAACTAATCTGAGTTCATGGAAAGAAAGATGAAGGTGAATTCAGGACATTCCTGAAAGAAACGACACTAAAAGTCAGAGATACGATGAAATGACAGAATGGCCTAGTCAAAGTCGAGAGCTAAAGTCAATTGAATATTTGTGGAAAGACTTGAAATTGTTCACATGAAGTCTTCGTCCAATCTGACTGAGCTTGAGTTAATTAGCATAACAACAAATGGAGTATCCAGATACGCCAAGACTGAAAGGTATTTCACCGGTTCAAAAAAAAAAAAAAAAACGTTCACTCAGATAGCAGTGACAGATGATTGATTATTATTATTATTATTATGATTTTCTGTCAAAAAATTATAATCAGGAGCTAAACCGTGTTGATTTCTCACATAAAACCATCGAAGCCTGTGGTTGTAATCTCACGGGGTTTGAATATTTCATCCTTGTGTTTCAGCCCTTCCTGCTTCCAGAGCCCATTACGTAGCACTTAAATATTCCTAATTGCTTAGACAACCTGTTTTTCATAGAAATGCTTCCCATTAGCAGAGCATATTGGCGTTTCATGCGACCCGCAGGTTGATTATGGCTTTGTTCACCATATTGGCAACAATTTTTCACTATAAGATCTCACTTGATCATCTTCACCTCCTAGCGAAAACTGGAGGAAAAAAAAAAAAAAAAAACCATGGCGGTGAAATCAGATTGTCCTTAACGGCATTAGACATTCAACACGCAGGTTGTGGGATGGCATAACTTCCCTTATGTAACGAGACCGATCAGTTACCGAACGAAACACTCATTTGCATTTGAACTTTTGTCTGCATAATTACCCCCCTCCTCTTCGCTCGGCTCCATTTGCCGTCACATAAAAATACACGCTCGCCTCCCACTGCCACCAAAGTGGCGTTCATTGCTGCTCGCTTTCCTCCGGCTCAGTCCACACACCTCCCTGTCGGCGCCTGCTTGCCCTGACGGACCTCCGCTACCTACAACCCCCCAAGCCTGCAATCCTTCAGCTGTCAGATCCGTTCAGCGCGCTAACCCTGGATCGGAGCCAGACCACTCACTCAGAGCACGCCCGGTCCGCTAACTCAGCCCGCCGGGGTCCTCAGACCACACACACACACACACACACACACACACACACACACACACACACACGTTTGTTGTCACATGTTTAGCGTTTCCTGTACGCAATGCATGCCGCAGCATCAATCGACATCACTGAACTTATCCAGCGGCATAAAGGCACAGGCAGCAGCTGTTTGTTGAAGTCGGGATCAAAGGGCCTTTGACACCATCTGTTAAATATTGATCCAAAAAATCAAAATTAAAAAAAATAATAATAATTTTAGCACAGGATCCTTTCAGTAAAACAAGCGAGGAATAATTAATTAAAGCCGTGATGTTGAGAGAACACAGCTAATTAGGCAACTTCATTTTCACAGGGTAATATCACATTTCACACTGCGTCTTCATCAGAGGGGAGAAATTTCCCGCAAAGTTTGGGCTTACTTTATTAGGTTGCATAATTGTGCTCCGGGACGTTTATCCCCCGACTTAATACATATCCTGTCTAATTAAACCGTTAGAGGATTGTGAAGGTGTTTATTGTGCCTAATTTCTGCTGCCGTGCGAGCATAACAAAACTGTACATTTGAACGCAAAATTAAAGCCTAACGGTTACATTAAGGCCGCTGGATGTTTGAATATACGTTACGCTGCTGACAAACGGGGAGAAGCCGAGCTAAAACGCCATTTGCCCTCCAGATGCAGCTGCTTTAGCCCCGAGAACCAGCGCAACACCGGCGCGTCAGAGGACGGGAACGAGTGTGTGGATGTGTGTTGCAGGTTTAACTCAGATCTGTTTTTAATTATCTCTCAATCAAAGCCCACCTCGGGTTAACATCGACTACTCCCTGCTTCATTAAGGCCGTGCCGTTGTTGGAAGTGGTCATTTATGTGTCACAAATGCGAAAGAAGTCGACTGTCTGCTTGCTTTTCTCTTAACAGCTGCTGCTGCCAGCGCAGATCATTTAGAGCTGGCGGTGGCTGCAGGCTTGTATTATTCCACCCTAACTAAACTACCTGCACCTATGTATCTATGTTCATATTTTTTTTCCACGTTTTATTTTCCAGCCTCATGAATCACCAGCGAGCGATGACAGCTATCTCAAAGTAGCAGCTAGATTATTCAGACGATTAATCAGTGTTTTGCTAAGCTGAGGATTGGATTGACGGTTTCACTGCTGCCAAATGTCTCATTTGAGGGTTTTTTGTTGTGTTTTTTTGTTTGCAGCCTATGGTAACTGGCAATTTTGTGCCAAGAGTTAATTTGCCACATTGGCCGACAGTTTGGTTCGTCCGTGGAACAGTTATTGGTGTCTTTAGCAATTCCCTTGAAATTAATTTAGCTGAAAGGTTGTTTTTTTTAAATGTGGACTTCTTCAACTTGACGGTGATGATGGTGTGAGACTCTAAACTAAACAAGGAGTCGTAAACCCTTTGGTGTTAAATTAAAATCCTCTACTGACAATGTATGATGATTGGGCTTTTTAGCATAATAGGAGTATCTAGTTAAGGCTAAATTTACACAAAAATGGTGCAGAAGAATGAAAAATCAACCTTCTTCCATAACTTTCTCATCCAACCCTGGGCTCTTCAATATTTGGTAGAGCTGCTCCACCTTTAGGGAACAAATCGTCCCCCATCTTGGTTACGCTAAACGTTTTGGTGTCCCTATGTTTGATGTTTCACTGATGGGTTGACCTGCTTTAGATTCATATTAATAACCACTGAGAAGGCAAATCAATAAACTAGTTTAATAAATAATCACATAATTACATTCAAACAAACTTATGCCAATGACAGAATTAATCCTCCCCCCCAAACATTAGCATTTCAAAAGATGTCAAAAACACCACAAAAGTAAATAAATGGGTCATGGGCAGTTTACCTGAATTGCTAAGGACCCTTAGCACAAATAATCTGTAGTCCCATTTCAGTACCTTACATAGTTTTATACACAAACGTATCAAAAATAACCAAACTTCACTATGGAGTGGCAAAGCAGACAAAACGAGATCTAAAAACAGAACCTCGGCGTAAAGTTATCAACCCTCGTCAAAAGCATGAAAACAATATGAATGTCAAGCAACTCACTGCTGAATTTAGTAACTCCATATTAAGTTTTCAGCTAATTTTGGGATGTAAGAAACAGACAGCTCCGCTCCAGCTAACTTTTAAACGGTGGCGCCAGATGAAGGAACTGGTTGGCGAGGTCGACTAAATGTCCGCAGTTACTTTTTGTTCTGCCTTTCTCTCATGCTGCGGAGCGTGAAAAGCCCCGATCCAGACCGTTGATCCTATAGATAACTTGTGGTGTGAACTGAAGAGAAGCAAACACAAGACATGATCTGGACAGTAATTATTTTTGGAGCAGAAATTTTCCTCCTGCTGAATTTTTCCCTCACTTTTTCTGTGTGACATAACGCTACTGCAATAGCATGGAGAGTTAAAACATTGCTTTAACTCTCCACATGTTTGTCTGTTAAATTCCCAGTGATCTGTATTTTAACCACCACATCGTGGGCTTCTACCATTCTTGCGCCACATATAACAGTTTTGAATTGCTAAAAGCAAACAGGCGGATTTCGCCATCTTTTCTTCCTCGGGCTTTAACAGCCACAGTCAAGCGTATCACTAACGATCAAATCCCTCAACTATTCACTTCTCAGCTGTTACAATATAGCCTCTGTAGAGCAGAATGTGCAGTTAGAGAGCCCAGCAATTATTAACAACGAACGCCATTCATATGCAAAACACGCGAGCCGTAAAAACGTTTAATAAGATCCAAGACCCGTCGTCACAATTAAATGGGACAAATCAGCTCGGAGGAAACGTGTGGACGTCTTTCTCGAGCCTCGGTACCTGGGTCTCTTCTCCGTTGGCAGTTTTCAGACGTTTCAAAATGTCAGACAGAATAAATTGATGCGTCTCGAAGAGAACCAAGAAAGTAAAACTAGCAGCTGGCAGAAAGCACAAACCCCGTGTGTTAAAACAGAAACGACGACCGATTCAGAGAGTGTCCCTTTTTTTTTTTTTCTGTGCTCATCTGTGAATTTTAACATCTGGTTCCTACTGGAAAATATCGAGTGTGTGTGTGTGTGTGTGTGTGTGTGTGTGTGTGTGTCGCTCCAGCGAAAACACGCAGATGCTACTCACTACATGAGTGTTTTGTTTTTTTTCCCGAAATGCATATTCTAGTGGAGAGCAGGCGTAGCTGGAAAGGTTTCGCAGGGACTGAAGGTTTCTCATTAATTTTTGAATTTGTACAGGGGAGGTCAGAGAGGGTTTTGTTTGACACATGATTCATGGCGAGTGGGATATTAACTATTGCTGGTAAACTCATCCTTGACATTTCTGAAGCCTTCCTGAAGTTTTTTTTTTGAGCTGCTTTCGTAGAACGCGTTGGTCAGAGAGATAAAAGTGGCGTTAAAAGGCTTATTTTAAAGTGGAGTCGCTGATATTCTAGCAAGAGTGAAATCCTGCCTGATTCATCCGTCTGCGTTGCTCTGAAGAGCTTAGTACCAAAAGCAACGGCAATGCTGGGCTTCTTTGTCAGATCTCCAGCTTGAAAACTGGCGCGTCTTGGCTCCGCGTCTGAACCAAACATGTTCTAAGAAGTCAATCAGAAATAATTGTCAGCTTTGTCTGCACACATAGTGCAGGTGTGCCGTCTGTGCCCCTGCTGCTTTCCTCCCAAAAGCCTTCGTCGCAGCTCTGTTGCTCTCTTCGGCACGTCAAACTGATGCAAAATATGCCAGAAATCATGGTTTTTATTCAGACATCTGTAGTGGTAACAACTTGTTTTTCCTCTTTGCTCATTTAAAATGAAGCACGTTAATCTTAAGACGCACCCTTCAGCGTGAGAGTTGTTACTGAGTGAGGAAGAGTTTGTTAGCTCGAAATAAAGCCAGAAATGGAACAACAATTGGGGAAAAAGATATTTAAACATGTCAACCTTTTACTCTCTTAAGCCACCTCATCTTGCTTCCTCCAAAGAGACGCAGGAACAACTCATGTTGGTGACATTTTTTATTCATCTTTTCTATTTCAGAGGAATTTTAGCAGCAGCATATGAACGGGCAACATGTATTGCTCATGTGAGTAGGTTGAAAACCTTCAAATAGAAAGGAGAAATATTAATTGCAGGTAATAAGTTCATTTTAACTTCAGCTAATTAACTAGCTTCACAAGTAAGGATTTTATAATTTACCTTTAAGTTAAATTAACTAAATGAACAAATTATGTTCCAAGCAGTGCAACTAATCTGTTTTCAAACACATGAAAAAAAATTTTTTTTGCATCAAACAGTAAATCTATTTTGGTCTTTTGAGTTCAATCTGAATCGTGTAAAGTGTGAAAATTGTCCGTTGTGTACCAGTGGTGTCTTTGAGGAAGCTTTCAGTTCAGGTTCTTTGTCAGAGGAGAGGTCATTGTGTGAGCACAGGTGAACCAGGTTACCTGCTGAACTTGAGCAATGAAAGGAATGGGTGCGCTTGGTTCTTCTAAGGGCGCATGCCAACTGGGTGGAGATAGCGAACACATTAAAAAGTGTTGGAGTTGCTGATTTAACTTGACAAAAATGAAATTATAAACCATGTTTGTTTTTTTTTACAGAGATAACCTTCATTCAGGTTGGTTTCTACCTGAGTTTTGCATTGGATTAATTGTCCATCAGCACCAAACATGGAATGTTCCTGTTCTTTGGGAACATATGTAAGCATGTATGGCGTGTTCCCATGGTTTGGGAACATACCTAAGCATGTATGGCATGTTCCCATGGTTTGGGAACATATCTAAGCATGTATGGCGTGTTCCCATGGTTTGGGAACATATCTAAGCATGTATGGCGTGTTCCCATGGTTTGGGAACATATCTAAGCATGTATGGCGTGTTCCCATGGTTTGGGAACATGCCATCAGCTCAGGGGACTTCCAATCAGGTGATTCTCCAAATCAGTTGATGACACCGATTGGTCCGACTTGCATCCGGACAGCATGTTTGCCTCCACCACTCCGGATACTTAATTTTCAAACCTGTAGTAGATCTTCTTACTAGTACAGATAAAAACTGCTTATTACTTTACAGGAAAGTCTGCAAACATCAGTCATTAATCTGCGATTGATGCCTCCCAACACTTTTTTTGTTTTCATGCATTTTTATTTGTTGTATCTTATTTCTACTTTGTCCAACTCATTTATTTTACCTCGGTTTAGTTTTGTGTGAGTGTGTCGTCTGTTTGGGGACTTAAAATCTTAAAGTTTGATTATGGTACATGTTTTTGATTTTTTATTTTTTATTTTTTTTGCACTGCGTCTGTCAATATCTTTTAGCGATCAATCAAAAGACCGTTTTTCAGCTGAAGTCCTCGCCCAAACGCCACGGGAAACGCAGTTGTCGTTTCGAACACGCTGAGCTGATTACAATGGACGCTGCCTGTAAGTAATAGGATCAGCAGCCGGTGAGTGTGCATGGCTACGGCTTGGGTGGATTCTCAGCTGTTATTATTGGGCTTGTTAAGTTACAGAAAGCCTTCGTGACGGGAAAAGACAGATTTGTTGTGAGTGGCGGTTCACTTTTGCAGAATGGAGAAAACGTATATAGGCCGTTCTTCGATCCCTAAACTCCTCTAAAGCTCCTTCGTTAGGAGATGACGTAAAGCCGGGTCTGGGAGAGAGCGGCGGCGCATGGAGCTGCTCTCCACCAGGATTACTGGGATATTATAGGTCGACTCCTTGGGGCATTTTGGTTTAATTAAAGATGGTACTCATTAAGTCATCAGCGTTCCACCTACATTATACTCGCCTTTTCATTTCAACTCATTATTGTTCTGCTGGAGATTTGGTGCGATATAAATTAATAAGAGTGGTTTATGGAGTGTGATGGATTCGCTAATAAAAAAAAAAAAAAACCCTGCTCAGACCTGGACTTTATTACGGGAGAGCGGCAGGAAGGAAAGATGTGATTTGGAAAGAAAAAAATAAAAGCCGGAAGAAGTTCTGGGTGTGGACAGAACCGTCATGCACAAACCATCGCTCCTCTGGCTGTGATAGAAGAGGTTGAGACTGAAATTATTTATTTATTTATTTATTTATTTATTTATTTATTTATTTATTGCCTAGATGTGCAGGTGGAAGCAAACGGTGGAAATCACACCGAACGCCACATGAGCGCTTTTCATTTCATGAAATCCGTTTGGTACCTACGAATAAACAATTTCACACCCGTGTACTTAAAAGCATCGTGTATCAGTTTGTTGTTAAATCTTACAGGAAATTACTTATTTTAATTGCACATTATTTTCTGGAAAAAGTTGTAAAACAGCCAATTTTTCAGTATACTTTGGTTCTGATCCAGGACCCGACGATAATGACTCATTTGAATTAGCTTTTTTTTGGGGCCGGATACGCTCCTAAACTAAGCAGAGTGTTTGCTCTTGAAGCCCGGAGTTGGATCACCCTGAACCTGACAGGTGGCGACTGGAAGCAGGTCTGGTGTGTCACCTGGAAGACGTCCTAGAGAAAACATCAGGTCCAAAATGACCAAAACGAGAGAGGTATGGAAGTGAATGTGTTGGAGATGCTACTCTTCTGCTTGGACAGGGAAGCAGGAGATAAAGTAAAAAAAAAAAAAAAAAAGAAACTTTGAAAAAACGCTTCACCTTCTCCTTGGAAATTAAAACACTATATACACGATCAGAGGGTTTAGATCAAAACATATTCTAATGAAAAAACTCTTGATTTTTCTTTTTTCTTTTTTTTATGAAGCATTTCCTCACCACGAGCTCCATCCTGTGAAAACATTACATAAACAAAAAGGCAACGATAATCAAATATTGATTAACGCCGGCGGGAAAATCGTTGATCTAAGATATTCTCAGCGACGTACAAAAATCATCCTAAACAAACTGACCAATCTCTACCCAGAATATGTGAATAAATAGATGCCGTTTGTTCACATGATGGTTGTTCAGTCTGCACGGCCTTGAAACAGAAAGCTGCGCTGTGAGAATGTGGCGTCACTTCCCATCAAACCAAAGACTAAAACTCCAGATTTCTGTCCTCGTTGATAATTGTTACATGCTTCACTTTTGTGACTCCACCTTTGTCTTTTCTGTCCCGCCCCCCTGCAGGGCAGTCGTTGGACACAGAGAGCCGCTGCCTGATGACAGCAAAGACAACATTACCATTTTCACCCGGATCCTCGACAGGCTGTTGGATGGGTACGACAACAGGCTACGTCCCGGGCTCGGAGGTAAGCGATGATATTTGTTCGATATATCGCACGCAGGCGGTGTTTTCAGGCTCGATGTTGATGAGCATGAAGATAAATCTTGTTGCTCGCCAGGGTGATGCACATTCATGTACGTTAGTTTGTGGCGTCTGAGATGTTACTCTTCATTTATCGCTCTCCTAAAGAATATTAGCGATGTATGTAAATGCACTGTGGGGTGTTTTAAAAGTTGCTCTTCTTCACCGGGTCTTTTTTTTTCGGCATTTGGACTAAAAATGTCAAGTCAAATGGACTCGTGGGGCAAAAAGGAAAGGAATATTTCAAGTAAAAATGTATTTAAAAACACCCTCGTATTGTTTTATCTATTCAACAATGTAGTAGTTTAAAGCTACGACCAACAATTATTTTAGTAATCAATTAATCTATTTTTTTTAATGATTAATAAATTTATTGGTTAAAAACAAACCTGGCAGATTCTGCCGATTTTTAAATTAAATTAAATTAAATTAGAAAAACATTATATGACACATGTAATTCCTTTTAAAAATATGAAATTAAATGCAATGTGTGTACATTTTTGGTCTAACAGTATTTGAGCTGTTCTTTCAGGAAATGGCCTTTTGTTGGAGAATCTACGCTCAAGTTAATGATTAAATCGACTACTAAATTTGCTGACAATGACTTCAATAATTGATTAATCAGAATTAATTTGATAATTTCAACCCTAAATAGTTTTACTAAACAAACAAAGTAGTTAGAATTTTTTTGTAGAAAGAGATGTGTAAACTACTGTAGAGCAAACACAAAGAGTGTTGTGGGTTTGTCCTAGTGACATAAATATTTTTCAGGTGTTTATTAAAAGAAAATGGCTAAATAAATAAATAAATAAAAAGAAGTCAGTTCGTTCTTGCAAAAGAATGCAAAACTATGTGGTTACTTTGCAAATATAAAAGTTTCCATCACCATCAACCTCCAGGGCTAAGTTTCAAAATCAGGGGATGGACAAAATCAGTCCGGGGTCGGCAAATGGCCCCTCGGCCACACTTTGGTCACCCGTGATTTAGATGGTTTCATGCATTTCAAACTGATTCATCATAATTTAATTCCATTCATTTTAGTTAAAAGATAGAAATAAAAAAAGAAAGAAAATCAGTTGCAGTGGCAACAGGGGAGGAAAACACAGTTGGACTCTCAAGGTCAGCTTCATGTGAACACCGATGTCCTTAAAACAAGAGGAAGTAAGTTGAGGTTGGCGTGTTGCTCTCGCTCGGACGCAGTCAGCAGATACTGCAGCCGAGCTTGGCAAAGCTTATGAAGGTTATATAGGTTTGAAGGTACTTTAAAGCCTCAGGCGGCTTCAACGTGATCTCCCGTGCTGCACACAGGCACACGCAGAGTCCAAACGGGACTTTCAATTTTCACCACACCGTCTGTCTGTGTTACAGCAGGAAAAACTTCTATGACGCATCTATTTTTATGTCCCTGGAAACATGTGTTCATTTGTGCCTGTTTATAGCTCTGTAGTGTGATTGTTTACACAAATCCCAAAAGAAATGGTCACAACCCTCTTTGTAACTTTTCATGAATTGTTTAAAAGAATGAGGCCGCTCCGAAATCCAGTTTAGCACTCATGGATTTCACATGGTGAGCGTTACAGCCGCGTTTTTAGGCTCACTGCTCAACTGGTAAATTAAGCAAATCAAACTAGCGTAGTAAAAATCAGACAGCGTAAGATCTAAAATAACAATATAATATTGTAATCAAATAATATGAAATAAGTCTTTATGAATAAAAATCAGAAAGGTTGACAGTTCTGGCCTGGCGTTGGCGTGCTTTGCAAAATTTTGCGTGACTCTTGTTTCTTATTCTCTGGTAGGTTTTGCAGTATTGTGTAATATTCACAGTATTGCCACAGTTTAAAAAAAAATGCAATGAAATCAGCAGAACTTGCATCAAAGCATTTCTGATTCTGGATCCAATTTTTTTTGGAAGAAGGAAAATTTGGCTCGGCCTAAAAAGACAACAAAATGGCACTGGCATGAAAGCGATGTAATAAACTACGACGACGAGCAACGCTGGTGCACTGAGTGCTGCATTTTGTTGTCTAATCTTTGTAAGTTGTGTTGTTTGAAGGCAATGTTTTTACTTATTTAGTTTTTCATATTGTAAATGTTCTGGCACAGTTGCAGCCCAATGCAAACAAAATGTGTCGCCTTGACCATGGACATTTGACCATGTGTGTGTGTTTGAGAGCTAAGCAACGTTTGATTCATTTTAGATGGAGTATTGAAATTTATTTATTTTTTTATTTTTTTTGAATTAGTGCACAATACTTTGTATTAGGAAATCATATTATTATCGATTAGTTTTTGGTTGTTTTTTTTTTATGTTTTGCTGTTTTTTTCCCCCCTTTTATGACACCTTTAACATTTGTTTATACTGCCTAAGCTGCGGGTCGACCATGGTATGGCATGCATTTGTACACATTCTCAAATGTGGACTTTAACTAGATCTTTCTAAAACATAAATATGCTTTGCTCTAAACCCGTTCCCTTTGAGCTCTGGTCGTCTTACTAAGTCTGGACTCTTAATTTTTCAGTATCATCCTATATTTTGTTCTCACTGACCCAGCTAAAGAAGAACAACCAGCACAGCATGATGCTGCCACTACTATGTTTCCCGTCGGTATGGCGTACAGAGGGTGATGCTCGGTGTTAGTTTTCCCCCCAAACGCAGCATTTTTGATTGTACGTTGAAACGCTTAACTTCTGTCTTCCATAAAGATCCATTTAATTTTTGGTTGTACCACAACAACAACGACAAAAATACAGTTTCTCATCTTGTTTTTTTTTTTTTTTGCTTCCCATCAATCTGAAGCGTCTCCCTCTATCCGGCAGAGACGCCTCGCCGGCCCGTGATGAGGTCAGGCCACTCTCTGCGCGGCTCCACTGTGGAAATTTATTTCCCTCTGGGTGAAAGTCTTTCTTCAGTCGCGCCCAAATGGCAAATAAGCATATATGTCAGTGAAAATCCCACTAATTGAGGCCATTTGATCCAAATATTCATCCCTCCGGGGACAACATACTGCATAACAGTGAGTCCACATGCTCATCAAGCGGGCTTCATTATTTCTCGACCAGCCAGCTGGAATGTCCATTTCTGCTCGGCTGCTTGTTACTCAAGCCTGTCTGGGGGGGTTTACCGGCACCAGGCTGCATAACCTGGTCTCTGTGAACGTGCAGGTCGTTACCATTTCTCACTAGAATTGCGTGAATGATTTGTTCTCACCTGATGTCTTTTTTTTTTTTTTTTTTTTGGAAATAAGCAGAGTTAATGGAACAAATCTATAAATGTTAAGGCTGATTTTGTTTTTTCCTTCTTATTAAAGTCATTTTATTCTTCGGTCTGGAGCCACTTTTGTTGGCACCCATGGGGAAAACCTAAAAGTAAAAAAAAAAAAAAAGGAAATTCAACCTTTACGTTTAATACATTTATTCACTGGATTTTCTAGAATTAAAATAAAGTATTACTTTAAGGAACATATTTTTGTTTTGGTATTTATTCCACAGTACATTATAATCTCACTGGCAGAAAACAATCATTTCTTTTTCCCCGCTAAATAATTGTGCTTATATCAAAAACTGCTAATTTTTACATATCCTTACCACGTGTGATTGAATATTTATTCGTGCTTCGTGTCTTAAGGGACGTTGATACTTAGAAACACTCATGCACGCAGTGTCCAATGAAGAACACTAAAACAGATTTTCAAACTAAAATAGCGTGAATGAATCTACAAGTGACATTTCTCTGTGAGGACCCCGACGCATAATTTAAATGAGCTTTTGTCTGAAACAAAAGAAAGAATATCTACAGGTTAGTTTAGCTGCTGTCTGTCCAGAGTTTTTGTCTGTCGTAGGTTCTTCGAAATAAAACCAGAAAACGCAATCTCATTTTGTTCTCGGGAGCGTCTGCCTCTGTTGTTCAGCCGCCTGGCCCCGGCACAAACAGAAAGAGGGCGACTTGTTCTGCTACTGCCTAAACCTGCCATGCAAACTGCTGACTTTGTGTTGCGATAATCACATATTTGGAAGAGCCATTTGTGTTGCAGAAATGATTAATGTGGCGGTGGATCTTTCCTCACAGTGGGGCCCTTTGCTAAAGGATTAGAGACTTACCTGTGGGTGGTCGCTCAGATCTGGGACACAGCGAGAGCTGAGGATCCATTCACTTCTGGAGAAAGGGTTCATCTATCTCTAGTTGTTGCTGCTCCACTGGGAACAGCAATTTGTCTCGCCAGTGGCCCAAGAGCCTGCTTGGCATGATTGCCCCAGAGGAGCTGATTCAGCCCACACCGAAGAGGGCGACTTTTTTGACTGTCGTGATTCTTATCGCATGCCCTACTTAACGCTGCGTTTAGAGGAATTATTAAATGTTCGGGGGGGGAAAGTCCTTCGCTGCTGGGTCATTTGCAGCGGGTATAAAATTCTCCCTGTTAAAATGTTCTTGCGCTGTAAAATAGAAAGCCTTGGCAAATCATTTCGAAACCGTTTCGATCTTTGGCGCAACGTCTAAAAAAAAAACAAAAAACGACCAAATCTGTCAGAGGGGACGAAGAAACGGCAGCAGAAGCCCGGTTGCGTAAGAGTTCACACCTTCGGACTAATTATTTGTGAGAACTAATTCTCGTTTAATTCAGTCATTCATTAAGCGAGGGAGAAGTCTGTTAACATCCCACGTACTGAATACCTTTCAGAAAATATGTGAGAGCGTCTGATCTCCACAGACATTCAGTCAGATTTAATTCTGAGCTGAGCTTTTCTTTTGGTGATGAATCTCTTTACATAGATTTGGAGTCAGGGTGATGACAATTAAAAATAATTAAAATTTCAGCAGTTTTTTTTTTTTTTAATTTAGAGACATGAAAGTTTTGAGGCAAAACTGAATTATGTTTAAATCTGCTAAAGATTTAGTCAATTTTAGCAAATACATTAGTGCCATCCATTGAAATTCATCAGACCACAACGCCACCATCACATAAATTCACTATACTTTGCAGAAGCATTCATACACCTAGAACGTTTTCATGTTTGTAATACTCAACGGATCATACTGGGACTGGAGGCTTTTTGTTGCTGCGATGAAGTAACACGCAAAGAAAAGTGTAACAGGGAAGTGGATGCAACAAAATATTTATCTTTGAAAATCCTTTCACAACGAATAAATGGGAACTCCTTGCAGAAAGGCCACTGTGCCACTTTAACACGAACCCGATAAAATAAGTGAAAAATGTCGTGTATTAACACAACATGCAAAATTGCTGTTATGTCTTTAAAAAAAAAATTTAAAAAGTGACTCAAGACAGAGAAAAAGTTCTCCAGTCAGAACAACATGAGTGAAAAGATGTGCAAAAAGCTGTTTGAACAAAGAATACGCTCTGACACAAGCCAGACGTCGAGCAGCTGCATTCGTTTCCTGAATCACCAGTCCCTTAGGTACTGCTAAATGTTTTTGGGGCAAGCTAGCTCAAATTAATTTGGGTCAAGAGGGATGTCTTCTTTCCAAAGATGTCAACTGCAGCGTAGCCCAGAGCGGGTTGTTTTTTTTTTTTTTGTTTTTTTTATGCTTTGGTGGATGAGCTTCAGTCACACAAATGGTCGTTTTACTCAACAGCAGCCTGAGAAGTCGCTCAAAGCAACATCTTGCATCTGAATTGAGGTCAGGGTATACAT
>NW_006799953.1:1590657-1606138 GCF_000485575.1 Poecilia formosa | reverse complement strand
TATATATATATATATATATAAAAACCCTTTTCTGCCAAGTCTTGGGATTGTTATAACCAATGCTGTTTAGCACCACTGGAGGATACGTTCGAGCAAATCTGCGATACTATGAAGCCAACATTATGTTCCGAAACTTGCAGAGTGTAGCTTAACAAGAAAGATATGGATCGGACAAGATTAGGAACAAAGACACTTTGAATCCATGGATTAAGCTGCAGAGAAATACCCAAAGTATTCACAGAGCATACTTACAGTGATAACTCAGTAGGCTTCGCACAGCCTTCCTCTGCCTTTCTGCACCGTGAGCCAATATTACATACATAAGTCAAAGTCTGCTAAGGCCCCAGATCATTGCTTAAAAATAGCGCGATGCTTTTAAGTGCTAAACATATTTATAGAGATCTCTGGATCTCCACACTCTTGTTTCCAGCACCAAAAGAAGCAAAGAGCAAAACTCACGTCTTAGGCTGAGGATCAACCAGGATGCAGTCAGACACAAACGCTCATCAATCGTTCTGAGAAACCAGGAAGTAAACATGGTGGGTCCAGTTGTCTTGGAGAGATTAAGGCGATTTTTTTTTCTCACAGACTTTTGTCTGTAACTTCACCAACAGACATGTAAAAGCCTGTGAAATATCTTTGTAATGTTAATGATCTGTTCTTTTATTTTGAAATAGAAGCTATTTGAAAGACCCTTTTTGTTGGTTTCAAGGTTTTGAGACCCTTATTACTTCAGATAAATTATACGTTAATCCTATAGAAATGATTTGAGAGTTTGTTTTTGCCGACTATCTGAGGCATTGCAATGATTTGTGAAGATTACAACATGACCAGTTGTTTCATTTACGGTAAACTCTTTGCTTTTGTCAGAATATAGTATTATCAGGCTCTCCATAGTGCCATTGCTGACTTAAATATTGTTCCGGCGTTTTAGCAGCAAACTCATTTTCAGCACGCAGTGAACGAAAACAATACATTCATTCAAATAAATATTCAAATAGCTATTTTTGCCAGCTTTAGGCAAACTTAACCAGAGCTGGACATGATTCATTCGTGCTGCGAGGAATCTTTATTTTTAAAACCTGAACGTCTGTTTTCTTCTCTTTTCTCAGAGAGCGTGACAGAAGTGAGGACAAACATCTATGTGACGAGTTTTGGGCCGGTGTCGGACACAGACATGGTGAGTGTTTCATTCTTCTTCTTTCAACTGTAAATGGACAAATTAAAGGAAATTCCCCATTTAGCATGTATGGAAAAGCATGTTTCTAAAACATGCTAATGCAGTGAAGTTTAAGGGTGTTTTCCCATCTCATAGTCCAGAAGATTTTATTTAATAGGGGACCAAATTTGCAACATTTGTTACATTTTCAGCTGGTGCTGTTCGTTTTCACACAGCATTGTGTCAAACGATCCAGACCGTTTGAAAAACCTGTTCCTCTCCTCGCCTGTGGTGGCGCTGCAACAAGAACCCCTGAAGGAAATGACAAAACAAAAAAAAAACCTCTGAAGAAGAACACTGAACGCAGCTTAGTTCTTCACAAAATGTAAATAAAAGTGGAGTGGCGTTAGATTTTAGCGGTTGTAGGATTTCGTTTCTGACGCTATCGCTAGACTCACATGTTTGTTTAGGCTGCATTTACCCAGAATGCCACATGTTACAGTTTGCTTTCCTGCTTTCAGTTCAGTTGAACCGAACAGAGACCTGAGATTTAAGCCGGACCAGAGTTCCCTTCTTTGGTCTGCATCGCAGTGCGATTGCACATTCGCACCTTCCCAAACGAGACGGACTTTCTAGACCAACGAACTAAGAGTTTGATTAAAGCGGACCTGACGTTTGACACCAAGTTCCTCATAAAATAAAATAAAAAACCTTTCCCCTTCTTTTGCCATTTCTTTTTTTTTTTTCTTCTAATCTTTAAATGATGACAGTTGTGCTGCTGCATGTGTAATAGAGTCAAAAGCTCCGTTCAAGCCAGCGCGGATGACCTCTGTTTAATCTTGGGACCTCCTGCAGCTTTTGACACATTTGATCATGCAGCTCTAATTGCCCACTGAGGGCTTCAGGTTGTTTCTTTTGCCTGCTTCTGAGCTGCTCTGTCAGCCTGAGTGACACAGCGAGATAGGAGCATTGTGGTTTCACTGCACAGCTCGTTCATGTACAATGGTTCAACTCTTGGTTTCCTTGGAGCAGGTCATGTTCACGCTGTCAGATTGTGATTTCCACGAGCCAGGAAGGATCTCCTGAGGATCTCGCTGGCTTATGTTAACACCACCGTGGCTGTCGTTTTGTGTTATCGTTAAAATTGACCACATTTGCTTTATGCCAGCTTACGTAACGTTATGCTAGGGCAAGGTTGTTAAAAAATCTAGCTTAGCTGAGCTTCGCCACACTGAGTCAGTGCATCTCTCTTACTCCATTCTGCGGATGCTTACGTCATGCAGCCAGGTAATCTTCATTTCAGGACATCCACACCAGGTCGAGACCCCGTCTTCACTAATAGGCATGTTTCACAAAATGGAGACCTTCTGCTCTGTTTCCATTTCTCGTCCACACAAAGAGCTTTTCCACGCTGGGATTTGTAAAAATGCTTTCCAGAATTAAATTTTGTTTGTCTTTTTTTAAGCAGCATTTGTAGACTGGAGATAAGGCGATTATTAAAAATAATAACACAGAGGACCAATTTGCGCGTACACACTGTTGTTCTCCGTGCTGGAGAGCACAACAGCAGCAGAGGCGTTTTAATGGGTTACTCAACATCTGCCTCACTTCCTCCCAACCAAAGACTGTAAAGACTGGGAGAACAGAAGCAAATAAAACACGGCTGTAGTTGTAGGAGGCACTCGATTCTTCTTTATGCTTTGTGTTTGAATAGTGCAGACCGAGACAGAGGATTGGAACAATGACACATTACCATCAACTTCATTTGTTACAATGTTTGATTAGCAACTCATCCAGGTCTCAGTCACAATTCAGAGACACATACGTACAGAAAATGTTACTCTCATGCTGCATTATGCAGATTCTCTGTCTGCGCCAATGAAGATTTACCCACCTCCACACTTGGCTTTTGAACAGATGGCAAAATAATCTGTTTGATAATAAAAATCCTAATTCCCAGAATGCTTTTGTGGCCTCATGGTAACGTCACTGAATCCTACACACTCAATTTCAGTAAACAGTCACTATACGAAATATGAGTTGATAAAAAACATGCTTTAAGAACACGGCCAGAAACGTAGACAACTAAAAACAGTGGGGGGGGTAAAAGCTGTTGAAAAACAAAATGAAAGTGCAATGCAGCAAAACACATGATTTGACTTTTCAAAGAATTATGTTCAATTACTCAAAAAAAATGTCTCTTGCAGATTTCCTTATTTTTTATTTTACCTAAACTGTTAGATTTTTTCTGTGGAATTTCGTTCCTGAATGTGTCTTATAAATCTCTCTCTCTCTCAGGGCTGAGTTTTGAACAAATTATCTGGCTGGAGCATCTGTCCAGAATCAGGCAGCTCGTTGGAGTACACAACTTTACGACATCTTATTTATTCTACGTACGACCTGCCACTGGATAACACTTAATCTGACAGGAAGCATTCCTTGCTGCTGTGATGTAGCACTTGGTGCACTTCTTACCTGTATTCATGTATTAAATACAAACCATCTGTAAACTAAGCAATGATTGGTTGTAGCTTTTAATATTTGCACATGACCAAGACAACAACTGGCATATTATTAGCAAATAACGTAGCTATTTATTACCGTATCTGAGGAATTTATTTATGTGGAAATCTGCAGACACTCTAGTTCTATCTTTTGGGATTCTCTCCTATAATAAAAAAAAAAAATACTCTCTCAGCTTATAATAATTTGGTTTTATTTATTCCCTCCTGAAAAATAACACTCTAAAAAGACATTTGCAATCCTCCTGCAGCATTTTTTGGCCACATCATACACATTCCTTACAGAAAAAAAGTAAAGAACATCTAACTTGAAGTGAAACGGTGCTTCATCCAGGAGTGTTGTGTCATATTTTTATCTGTCCTCATTACAGGAATCCTCTGTTCGAGCCGCTGTGAAGACTCGATATGTGAACCACTCTATTCCCAACTTGCTTTGTGAGAGGATGTTGGCTCACTTGCGTTATTTTAATAGACAGTCCTTTATCTTTTTCAGGACATATCACCTTTGGGGTCTCTCAAAGCTCAGTTATGGATCTAGAGTTTTTTATTTATTTTTTTTTTCCACATGCTTCACTTGGCAGGAACATGAATCAAGTGGAAGCAGCTTGGGACACAGAGTCTCACTTGTGATAATGTTTTGGCCAGATAAAAAAGATAGCGAGGTCGGTGCAGGTACATCCTGTCGGTCGTCAAAGGCAAAACGAGAGCTGCACTCAAACACACGCGCACACACACAACGTCTGCTTTGTGATGTTTTTTTTATAAAGTAGGTGTTAAGGTGTCATTTAATCCCATGTGTGCCAAACTAACTTTAGATTTAGTATCATATTTGTCTGTTATCGTTCCTTATAAATACCCTGCAATATATATCAGTTTATGTATTCAAAAAAATATATTTTTTGTGAAAATCGTTTTGAAGATTTTCACACACTTTTACATTTTGTGCAACTTTCCAAGAAACATTTTACCAAGTTAATTAATGGCTGTGTATACGTTGATATTTTTGAAAATCCCACCACAAATTGTGCACATTGTTATATTTAAAATCATTTATCATAATTTCATCATAATTACTCCACTCTGGGAAAACAACAGCTCAGACGCGTCGTGTATTGATGCTCCTGGTCATGATGCAATCAAGAAAAACACACAAGAATCGAACAAATAAGGAAATGTTTTTCTCTTTGCTCTTGCTCTCTAACAATTCCTCCCACTGAATTTGTTTTTATTTTTCCTTTCTAGCAGTTAAATCCGAGGCTGTTGCATGGGATTGCATGACGTCTTGGGTCAGTTAAATAAGGGAAGGTAAGGCGAAGTCGGTGGTTATGCACTAAAAGTAGCACCAAAAAGTAGGTCTTGTCCTCAGACTTGAAGAGACTTGAAACACTGACATCAGTAACTGTCTACAAACCAGTTGGTCTCCTTCTGCATAAGAGTTTTGCAGAGATTAATTTAAAAAGACTGCCGCACGAGTTGGATCACGTTTATTGGTACATATCGGGGGGAGGGGGGGGGGAATAAAATCCAATGTGCCTAGGGGAAAAACCTCCTACTCAGAGCATATCTACAGTGGGTCGGGGACGGGGCATGTTAATGTGTTTTCTAGATCAGGCTACATGAACGTGGACCGGTGCAGCGCCTGAGTAGGAAGCGGCACAGATTGCCGCTCTGCAAAGGCTTTTTGTCGATCAGCTGAACGGAGAGAGAAAATGGACAATCCAAACTGTATTTCAGAGGACGATCGGAGGCTTTTAGAAAGAGTGCGTGCATATGTTATGCAAATTCGTTGCAATTCTGATTCGTGAAGGTACACTGAAATTAAGCGCAGCCGCAGTGTCAGAGGAGGGAAAGCGAGACAATTCGCAATATGGTGCAACGTGTTGTAGACAACAGAAGAGAGTCAGAGGAAAACCAGAGTCGAAAAAGGCGCGCACATCAGATTTTAATGGTGATCCTTTCAGGATTATTCATTGTAGCCCGAAGGATGGAGCTGGGGGATGTTCGCGACCCGGGAGTTATGCTGCTAGCTTGGCCTTTAAAAATCTGCAGCACTGGAAGAGAACATTAAAGCTGAGATGTTCCTAGACAGTGCACACTCTATACCCTCGGCGTGTCAAACTTTTATGTTGTATACATCCAGTGGTTCAATTACCCCTCACTGTAACATCAAGTGTCCCAGAAATGTCTGCTCTTCTCTCGGCCCTGGGGCCTCTCATCGAGTCTTCACTCTGGCTTCAATATACCACGTCTTCCTTTAGTGTCCCATATTGCAAACAGAAGCTGCGTTTTACTATTTGGCTTTCTTGGACAAAAACGTCCACATTTTTACACCTACATCTCACTCTTTGGTAAAGAAAAAAAAAAAAAAAAAAGCTGAACGTGTTTCTCTTCATCGTCTGCAAGCCTGCAGAGTCGCGTCTCATTCGCATGCGTGCAGCGTCGCAGCGCATGCACCTGTCTCGCGGTGGGCTTTGACAGGCCCTCGCTGATATGAAGCGGTTCAGGTTGTCACGTGCGCCGCGCTGCGGCTTGTTTTGACAAGATGTCGGCGATGGCCTGATCTCCCCAGGTGTGCGCGGCGTTCTCTGGGTGCAGACACCCCCTGAGGAATGAGACGCTCACGACACGTTTGTGTGCCCAAACGTTCCCTGCTCCGCTCCAGGTGTTTGCCGAGAAGATGGATATTTGTGCCACTTGCATTTGGAGGTGAACTCCAGGTTTCCGTATCAATCATGTTGTCCTTGTTCAAAGGCTGGTAAGCCCAATTACGCCCTTTTCCATACAATACACAAGTTAATGTAGGGCTGGATTTGTTTAGTTTTTATCGTCCACAATGAGAGTAATAGTTTCCTCCGATGTCTGAGTGAGATTTATGTGCGATTACAAACAAGTTGAAAGCAGAGTTGTTTCTGGAAAACTGCAGCTAATAGGACTAATAGGACTTCACGCGCAGTCACTGAGTAGCCAAGCAGCAAGACGTTAACTTCAAATTACACCTTACAGACTTAATTAATATAAAACAATGAAACAAGACATGAAGTGTTAACTTTTCATATGTTTCATTGTAAAGGAAGCTTAATCTTTGTTTCGTAGGGACAGAACCAACATGTTAACCTTTTTCTTCCAAATGTGTAGAAGAAACTGCGAGATTGGTCACCATTTAGATTTTAACCAGTTTTGAAAACTAAAGTCTTCCATTTACTCTTAAAATTGTAAATCTACAGATTCCCACTGGGCAAGCCAGTTTTAACCAATCACATTCAGGCCAGAGATTGAAAGCTAAGCAATTATGGAGAAGGGATAATCCAGGCATAATTGACTTCAGCGAATGTCGTCTTCGAGGATTTTTAAAATCTGACGTCCTACTTCAAACCTATGCCGAACCTTAACATATAATCATGGTCACCATTATCAAATGGATTGATGAAACGATTGCTTTCTGAGTGACATAAAATAAAGTGAGACATTATTTTTATCACAAAGCAAGAGAAAGTACGAACAGGTTTGTCTTGGGTTGGCCAAGAGAAAAACCACTTCTCCATAGAAAAGGATTATTTTATCGGGACCCAGGACAGTTTGCAAAGAGGCATCAGAGGGAACAACGTGGATCACAACGTTACCTCACAAGCATATTGAGCCAACGTGGTGGCAGAGGGACGACGATCTTGGCCGATTTGAAACTACCAGGGTCTGGAGAGCGTTTAGGTCCAACATAAACTCACTTTTCATATGTGAGTCTACAAGCTAATGAAGCGTGAGGTACGCTTGCACAAGGCTCTCCAATTCTACGTTAAGTTTTAAAATAAATAACGACTGTGTGGGTCAAACAGAAAGCCTGGAAATATCTAGATGAGCTTTGGTATGTCTGGAGAAATAAAACCTAAACTTTTACCTTCATCTTTCCCAAATCAGACGAGCAGTAGAAATGTGCTGAGCGGTGCACCGTCTACGTTTGTTATTCTCAGCTCTTTGACACCAGGCTGGACGATTTGACCGCAGCTGAAAACGCCTAACAGAGACTCCACTTTGTGCTAGCCGATACCTGGTAGGACACAGAAACCGAGGAGGCAATCAGCAGGCAGTGGACTGGCTGCACTGATGGATTATTTGGTCCATTAACTCTGATATTGTGAGTTTTCCAAGTCAATAGGACTCATGTTTTTCCGTTGAGCCGATTCTTTATGATGCCCTGGAAGTTATGCACTTCCGTTTGCGTTCCTAAAGTATGACGCTGTGCTGCGTCAATTGTTTAAATTGTACATCCAGAAACTGTCACACTGGCGTCACGTAGACATCTTTTTTTATTATTATTATTATTATTACTGAGTACATCTCTTCTGTTTCTAAATAAGTCTAGAAATATTTGTTTAACATTTGATCCATTTTCTCCTACAACTCAACGTGTAGGCGCTTGGTGTGCTCGTGTATAATCCCGAGAGATAATTAATTTGATTATATTTCTGTTGCTTCCCCGTGTCTTCCTTTCTGTTCGTTGGCTTTTTGCTGTTCTGTATTTCGGCTTCCCTCCTGCACGCCGATCGCTCTGCTCTTGAATAAGGGCTAAACTAAATAAGATCCCAGGCACAAATCTGAAACGTCTCATTTTCCGGCCAATGAGGCTGATCACTAAACTATGTCTACCTTCAAAGCCATTCACTTAGGACGACCATCGCATCAGTGTAGGTTCAAACTCTTTCTTCCTTCCTCTGGAAAGATTTTGATAGCTCTAACTATATCACGTTAAACCAATGTCCCCTACTTTATTATCTGTGTGTTTAAGGTTTTTTTCTTTTTATTTTTTCTGCCAGAGGAAGAAAAAGAGTTGAGCTGTGAAGTCGTTTTTTGCACATGCTGGGTTTTTACAATTGGCTGGCAGGTATAATCTGGATTTTTGGCGGTAGAGACTGAAAAGCTCATTAACTGACAACCACACTTTAATGCTGGAGGAAGATTATGGGAGAAAAGGTCAAAAGTAATTTGCTAGGTAAGAAAACCTGAAAGACAAATGGAAACGGTCAAAGTGGAAGAAAAGTTTTAGGGTGAAGAATAACCAACTAGATTTATATAAATGTTCAAATATATATTTTCTGCCGTTTCTCATTCTTTTAATGGTGTTTTGTTCATTTGTGACTCATTACAAATTCAAAACGTCACCATTCTACAGTGAGCGTTTATATTTTCTTGAACATTCGACGTGCGGCGCGGCGAAATTGATAAACAAGCTCGAACCTCGGAGCGCCGGGATGCATGTGAATATAATTGGAGGTGGTGTGGGATTCACGGCTCGCTGCGAATTTCACACAGGTTGCTCTCCCAGCGGGGAAAAAAGCGAACGGCGCACGAGAAGTGGAGCAAGGGAGGATGATTTACAACCGGGGGAATAAGGAGGAGTCGTAATTAAAACATTGATCAGGTCTGACTGATGATTGCAATACCCAGAGCGCGAAACCCGGCAGAGCCAGGTCCGATAGACGTGCAACCTCCCCCGAAGTGACGTGTGTCGTTACCGCGCAATCGAGCCGCAGTGTGTTAGCCCTGGCCTGCTGTGTGCAAACAAGGCGTCGTTTGTCATCCGAACTGTTTCAGTGGAAAAACAGCTGCTAAGTTTCTTTTCCTCCACCTCAATAAGTCGTCAGAAGCGACACATCAAATCTGCCAGATGTAAAACAAAAAAATGATCAAAAAGAAAAAAGATTTGCTCCTAAACGTCAGCGGGTTCAAAAACAGATTCCAAAAAAACAAAACAAAAAAACAACAAAAAAAAACAAGCTAGGACTTTGGTGCATAATTTGAAACATTTAGAAAAAAAAAGCTGTAGAAACCACGTTCAGCTCTACAGAGAGCGTTAAAGCAAAGTGAGATGGTGGCGTTACTGAGATGAGATGTAACAGTTAAACTTCATGAACTCCTTTACTCCAGATAAAAAGCTCCTTTAATATCCTATCAGACCCAAACCTTCCTGCCGTAATCGGCCGCTGTCATTTGTTTAATGTGCAGACTCATTTGGCTGGAGAGTCTGCTGTACATCCTACCTTAACTGCCATCTTATCAGGCCTTTCTGTCGTTTTCATCATTTCCTTTCATCCTCATTAGCTTCGGCCTCGCCACCAGCGGCCGCTTTCCAGCTTCGACCAGTATCTAGGAGGGAGACGTTTATAGATGTGTGATATTCACATCTTTTTCCTTTGATTTTTAATTTCTTTTTCCCCCCCCCATTTGCGCTTTTTTTCTTCTTTCTTCTTTTTCATGCAGAACGCTGCGATAACGGTCCAGCGGCGTCTGCGGACAGGGCTCAGAGATTAATCCCAACTTGCAGACATGAAGGGCCTGTTTTGTCCAGACTACAGATTTATACTTCGCTGTGATGCATACTGGAGAATGACTGCAGGCCTCTTTCTTGTGCTTCAGTAAATTTTTGGTTGACGTACGGACGACAGTGGACAGCTTGTGGAAGACGGCTGACTCCACAGATGAACATATATCCTCAAAGAACGGCCTCTCTTTGGGAGAAAAAAACAACAAAAAACTCCATTATATCTCGTGGGGTCAAAGGTTACCGTCAGACTGAGGGTTAGAGCTGCACCTCTGTAATGACCTGCTAGTGTTTACCATGAAAATCACGGATTGGATCATGTGCAGCCGGCACGCACGCAGCGCCTACAACCACAAGTACAAGACGGCTGTGTTTTTGTTTTTGACCGACTCGGCGGCCATGTTGCTAATTCCAACAGGAGGTAAGCTCCAGCTAGCGTCCTTTTGTCCAGATGACAAAGCTGTAAATCTAACGTGAGATTCTGCGGTAAACGTCTGATTTAAAAGCCGATGTCATTGTACAAGTCGTCCAGCCTGATTGCAGACTGAAACTTCTTCACTGACATCGTTTTGTTGTTTTTTTTTAAACAGCCCAGTCCTTTGTGGGTGTCGCCTTTACCGAGAGCTGCTTGATGTCTGACACCTAAAACATCCTCCAGTCAAGAGAAAAGCAATATTGTCCCACTGTATGTTTTATTATTGTTCATTTCAGCTCATTAGGCAGCCCACTGTTAATGTAAGCGTCATATTCTAGTTAAATGAGAATCGTTTCAAGTGTTTTGTTTGTATGCAGTGGCTAAAGAAGGTGGGGTCATGATGCTGCACATAAAGGGAACGAGTCAGGGAGTCATTATTATACTAAATGAAATTAGGGTTGAAGTTCTGAACAAACAGGTGTTACTGCCGAGCTACGCATCATGAAAGCCATTAAAAACAAACGTGTTGTTATTGCATTCAGTGCATCTGAGGGTATAAATCATATTCTGTCAGATGAAACCTGGCTGACTCTGTAGCCTATGGATGAACATGTAGTGTGTATTATTTATCTTATTTATGTTTTACTTTGCTGGTTTCTAAATGCAAAAGCTACTAATCTCCTTCATCCTTCATAATTAACTCTGATAATCAGTAATATGAAAACATGTCTCCTTGCAATATTCTCCTGTTATTCTTAGTTTTTTTTTTGTCATTTTAAATCATGTAAGTAGTTTTATTACTACAGTTAGAATATATATATGTAGTTAAATTAAGGAACAAAAGATTCCCAAACCAAATTGGCTCTACGTGAAAGTACAATTAACAAATCACTCTCAGGTTTGTTTAATCACCAAATCACCTCAATAAAAACCTGTCTGACAGCTTGAAGTAGGCCAAACAATTTCCAAAACAACTTCCAGAACAGATGAGAAAACCAAGCAAAAACATCTCCTAGTGTGGAAAAGGTTACAGATGCTTTGGGCTTTTAAGACCGTAATGAATCCTTAACCTCAAACGGAGAAGCGTGGAGCAGCGGGGAGCCTTTCCAGGAGTGACCGGCCTGTAAAAATTACTCACCCGCAACAACTTCTGAAGATCTCATCTACCTCAGTTAAAGTCAGTGTTCATATTTCACCAATAAGAAACAGACTGGATGAAAATTGCATCATGAGGATAGTTTTAAGGTAAAAATAAAAATCCTCTGCTGAGCAAAGAGGACGCATCTTGATGATGATGATGATGATGTGGCTGCAGAATAAAACAACTGTGGAAAAGAAAAGCGGTGGATGAAAAATTGTTTTTCAATAATTATTGCCGGTTCCTGCGAACGCTTGATGTCAGTCGTTAGAACCAAAGGTGGTACAAGCATTTACGAAATTTCACTTTTTTTTTTCTTTAATGCATGGAATTATTATATGTGGTGTCTATGTCTGATATATAAAAAAAAACGAAGACATCTGTGAAGGGTCAAATAGATTCAAGGCGCTGTAAACCCATCAAGCCGGTAAAGAAGGGAAGATTTTTCTCTTCTTAAATGCAGCCGAGAATACCGACTTTTACGGGAGGGAATCCATTCCCGATTTTCTTTCCTGTAAAAGAAGAGAGATTTAAAAATTACGGTGGGACAGAAGGCTCCCGCCGTCTCCTCCGTCAAGGGGAAATCAATCACTCGGTCCCTGCAGAACACCAGCTGGCATCTGAACCGGCTGTGCCATTTGGCCCTGTGGAGATTGGCTACATTTTTCCTCATTCCTGCCTTTCAATCTTTAAATTATTTCTCGGTGCTTACAGGAGATTTTTTTGACCACGGGGGACAAAGCAAATAATGGCTTCGTCCTCGTCAAAATACATTTCTTTTATGTTTATTCACCAGCAGCCATTTCGCGGGAAATGAGCAGCATGAGAATCCCCGTGGTTACAGGAAATCACCTGGTGTCGCTGGAAAGTTTTGGTCAAATTGTTCTGCGCAGATCAGAAAGCAATCAAGCGTTTTTAATTATTGCTTTATTATTATCTCAGCCTGTGTTAATTCTTTATTTTCTGCACGGAGAATAAAGAAGCGTAGCTTCGTTTCGTTTCTGGATTTGTTTGAGCGTCTTAGAGATTTGTGTGTTTGGAACAGAATTAACCCAAAACAAACAGATGGATGTAGTAGTGGGGGAGAAAAAAAAAAAAAAATGTTTGTCACCTTCTTGTTTGTTTCAGTGACTCTCTCTGTAGACTTTTATAAACGGGCGTCTGATGCAGTCTGTCTGGTTGTGCTCTGGGTTGTCACGCCGTCAGGAGGTCATTCGAATCAATTAGTGTTGTTTAGAGGAGCCCCCGTTGATGTGCTGAGTGGAAGTGGCACGCCCCTCCTGCTGTGCTTGATTACTTCCTGTCGTTGAAGCCATTGAGAAATTAATTTATTAGATTTTTCACCAAGGGGGCAGACGATTACATTCTGCGCGCTGTGAAGTTTGCTACTGTTGCGAGTTAAAATTAGAAGAAATGCTCAGATAATGAGAGAGAAGCAAGTGTGGAGCTTTTCTGGATGGTTAATAATGCGTCCTGTTGCACGGGACGGAGAACGTTTCCCTCCAGCTTGTTATGTTGAAACAATCGGCCCGAGCTGCACAAAGCTTTTTATTAGGACACTAAGCCTTTGTAATTAATATGAAATAAATTTACGACTGCTGACTTCTTCTTGCGGTTTCTCTTCATAATCTTGTTTTCCATGGAGGCAGCAGTAAAGATATTTTGTTGCACAAAGTCTTCAAGTAATCAATCAGTTGTTTCTCATTGTAATGCACTTCTCCGCAGCATGTCGTTACGAAAGCAAAGTTAACGTAGCAGTTTAGTTTTCACAAATCCAAAACCGTGTTTTAGAGAGCTTAATCAGTGCCTAATATCACAGTCCATATGATATGGTAATTTTATGCCAGACGAGCACTAAAAAGCGTGTTTATTTATGTCTCCGGCTTTACAATAAAGTCAGTTCATATGTGCGGCTCGTCTCAGCGACAAGGCAGTTCAAAGTGCAGAGCATTACATCACAGTGGGGAAATAAAAAGCTACAATCCAGACTAGAAATAACCGACGTTCCAGTTATTAATCGAAGGCAAACCCTGAACAAAGGGGGTTGATGTAAAAGAACTCAGCGTTTCAGCAGTTTTGCCATTTTCAGGAAGTTTGTTCCAGGTTAGAGGAGCACAGAAACTAAATGCTGCTTCTCCATGTTTGGTTCTGGTTCTGGTTCTGGGGATGCAGAGTAGACCAGAACCAGAAAACCCAAGAGGTCTGGAAGGTTGATCCAACCACAATACATCTTTAATATATGATGATAAGTGTTTGGTTGTATTCCACAGGGAAAGATGTTCTACATTGACAAACACTTTATCAACAAAATACAAGAGCTGGAACTGAAAAGAAGACAGATGCTCCTCATGTTGTTAATATTTAATATTCTACAAAGTTATCTAGAGAAGCGTAGAGCTCTGCATGGCTAAATAATTTTCTCGAATAATCAAGAAACAATCTATTTGTATGTTTAGTGGGCTGTCCCATATCATATTCAGTCATTTACACTAACAAAAGTATCTCAAAGTCTATTCCTGAGCTACAGGACTTTATAACTCAGGTGATGTCCTAGTTTCAGTGAAAACGCTAGCAGCTGTCCAAATGACTGTCCAGGAGAACCTGTGAAGGCACCGTTGAAGTAATTAACTCAACTAAAGACAAACACACGTCTGAGTTTCTAAAGATCTCGATGTGACATTAGTCTCTTAATTTCAGAAATGTTCTTGATAAAAGACTCACTTTGTAAATGTCTTTATGTGTCTCTGAAGGTTCAGAGTCCATCACTAGACATCTAGTTTCCAGATCTAATAACTGAACTCTATCGTTGCTCTTGAGGTCCAGAGATAATTGCTTCAGTTTTGCTTCAGTTTTGCTTCTATTTAGCGGAAGAAAGTTCCATGAATTAATTTGTTCCTGGTGACATTGTAACGTAGAGCTGTGTGTCGTCTGCGTAGTTTCCTCGTTGTACTCCATGCGGATGGGCGTGTATTCTGACGTTTTTACAGATAAGATGTGCCTTTTGGTTAAAAGTAAAACAGATTGCCATCCCAACATAAGCATAATGACCAGCTGAAAGAACTTCAGGCCAGTGAACACATGATGCCGTAGGCCCAGTCCATTCGAGTCAAAGTTTAATTTAGCCTTATTTACACTGTGGTTTAACTGGTCCATGTAATTGCGATAATCAGTTTTACACTCCAGCTCTGTAGACGTTTCTCTTAACCATTTTGTTTCCAATGTCCTCCCTGTAGGAGTACACCATTGATGTCTTCTTCCGTCAAAGCTGGAGGGACGAGAGGCTCAAATTTGACGGTCCAATGCAAGTTTTGCCTCTTAACAACCTGCTGGCCAGTAAGATCTGGACGCCCGATACCTTCTTTCACAACGGGAAGAAATCTGTGGCCCACAACATGACAACTCCGAACAAACTGCTGCGGCTAGTTGACAACGGCACGCTTCTCTACACGATGAGGTGAGACTGTGTGTTTAAGCGTCGGTGTGAAGGTGGACAGATGGATGGAAACTGTCTGCGTGTACAAGTGCATCTAGTCTATGTGTTTATTTTTGAGAATGTTGATTGGGGATGGAGACTATAATTCTCTCAAAATGCAACGAAGATTAAAAAAAATGTAGAAAAAAACTGCATATAACTGCGTACAAGTCAGAGCCACATAAGAGCAAATAATCTCTAAAAATAATTTGTTGTCAAGTCTATTTGAATACTGAACTGTAAACCATAAAATCACTTATTACAATTTAAAAACACAGACGACATCTGATTCCTCTCAACATCTCTATTTATAAAGACCTTGAATAAATGTCCTCATTATCCCACTGAGCTGCAAAATATATTAATCATGACCATCATAACAGTATCAGCATGTGTAACACTGCAATCACCAGTGGTGGGAAGTAACGAAGTACAAGTACTTCGTTACTGTACTTAAGTACA
>NW_006799953.1:1551849-1589104 GCF_000485575.1 Poecilia formosa | reverse complement strand
GACTTTTACTTGAGTACATTTTTGCCTGTGTATTTGTACTTTTACTTAAGTACATTTATTGAGTACTTTCTCCACCACTGGCAATCACAAAGGACATCTTGGAATGAATACTTGGCTGGATACTTCATTTCAAGAGCCATACATGCAAATATTGTAGCCGACGTTGAATTTGACTTGTTAGATCAACTTTCACTGTCCCTGTCAGCCACATTTGTGGTGATTTGTGGTGACGATGGTGGACTACAGCAGATGATGAGTATTTTAATGAAAAACAAAGAACAAAACTTACAAAAATCACCGTGAGCAAAAGCAGAAAAGCACAGGAGGGCATTAACATGGAAGTAGCAGGGAGATAACAGGAGGAACCAGCAAGGAGTGACTGAGAAAGAGTTGCATATAAACTGGGGAGGTTGATTACTGAACAAGCAACAGATGGCTGATTAGAAACGAGCTGCAGGTGTGAGTGGAGAGAGGGAGAGAGAGAAAGAAAGAGAGAGAATACAAACTGGGTGACTAGGATTAATAAAACTAAAGTAACTAAAGGACTAAACTAAGATAAAACAAAAACAAAGCTGATCTAATCAAAGAAAGACACTAAAGAACTCAAACCTCTAAACAACCCAGGTCCTGACAACTTGATGTACATTTTATTTAGCTACGTTGTCAAAGAGAAAAAAAAACTCACTAGTCATAACTCAAAAGGGGAATTAGAGCAGAGTATCATGGTTTTATTTTCAGCCATTTTGGTTAAAAGTACTTATAAACTCAGTGTAGTGCAGCCTAATTCAAGCACACACAGAAGGATGTTGTCTGTGTCGGGGTGTGTGTGTGTTTCTCAGAAGTCTCACACAAACTGCAACGATAAACATCTGACGCCGCCAGTGTTTTGTTTGCGGTGGAAAATGGAGCAGGGAACACCCGTACCGAGTAGAACCGAACCAGAAAGAATTAATTGATATCATCTAATCCTCGCGTTCGATCTGTGAGGCAACTTTCCATGAGACCGTCTAGAAGAAATGGTTCTTGTGGCGCTCTCTGTTATCCCTTTGTTCTCAATTAAGTTTCAGACTAGATGAGTTTAGTTCTGTGATCTAACGTGTGTGCTTTGATTCTGGAAAAAAAAAAAAAAAAAACATCAATATGGTTTCATAATCAAGTGATGAAGCAAAGTTTGATAATATGTTAAAGTAGATGAATTAATTCATCTTATTTTGATGTGAGACACTGGTTCAATTAATAAGAATAACACCCAGAATTCATCCTGTCATTATTTTAATCGAGTCAAAGAAGAAAAAAAAAATAGCAACTTCTCAGAAAACGTCTGTTATCAGCTTCTGTCAGAATAAGAGAACAAGCCCAAGTTTTGTCACCGCAGGAGCTTGGGATTTTTCCTTTACACTGTCTGCTCCATGCTGGCAGTATTTAACCTAATAGATAACAACAAGGTGGAAATCCAGGGCAAGTTTGATTGTATGAAAAGTGGGCGTGCTTTCTTTTCACTGCGACATATTTTTCTGGACTACTGATATTTTTCGCCCTTTTTCTCCATCTCCACTGCTGAGCAATGGAACAGAAAGAGAATAGCAGACAATCAGCACCTACTTACTGAAGGTTTGAAGAACATCTCTGCTCCATCCATCTCCTCTGTTGCTTGGCTCACTGACGGATAATACTGTACATGAGAGGCAGACATGCATCGGATGGATGGAGAACTGGAAACTCAGAGGCCTGGAACATTAGAAAACATATTTGGACTTTTTCTACTTTCCTCTTTTAACCACTTAAAGACTCCTGCTGCGTTCAGGTTCACAATAAAGTATAAATTAACTTCAAAAATTACTAAGCATTATATATTCTAGTGTGGCCAGCTTTTAACAATAACAGTAATGGAAATAAACGAGCCTTCAATGTGTGTTTATGTAAATAAGTGAAAAATGCTCTTATGCTTTTTATATAATATTGTATAGTATTTTCACACGCTTAGCTTTGTAAAGTTTTTTTGTTTGTTTGTTTAAATAAAGAAAACAAAACATGTTTTATAGTAAAGTAAGATGCAAATTATTTCCCAGATAAAGTTTCAAAAGTCTACACACTCCTGGAGAAACTTTAGGTTTGGGAAACTTAAAGTTACATAACATCTCCAAATGTATCTAAATGTGTTTCGATTGAAAAACAACAAAAAAAAGTTCATGGTTGAAATAAAAAGTAAAACAAATATGAAATCTGCAGTGTTGTAGCTGCGTGAGTTTGCACACGCTTTGGTATTTCATAACGTTGTTCTCATTGTTTTTAGTATTTAAGTTGGAGTGTACTGAATGGAAATAATGAGAAAAGTTTCTTTTTCTTTTTCTTATAATTGAATAAAACTGAAAAGGTCGAATACATGTCAGATTTAGTATCACATACTGGATTTTTTTTCTTTTTTTTTGGGTCTCATTTGTGCAAAAACAAACAAAACAAAAAAAACCCAGCGGATTTGCTTTGCATTTCCCTGCTGTGCGATCGTAACCTATCTGTGCTAAACTACTGATAAATCACATCTTCCCCCCCCCAAGGCTCTTCATTTTGCTCATCGCTGGATTTTGTTGGTGCAGATCGGTTTGTCAGATAATAACACTTGGATTTTGTTGTTTATACACTCAAAGAGGATTTACCTGCTGCCACCCAAAACCCAACAGAGCCCGTACGCGTCGCAAATCCCCGTTTAACCCCGGTGTGCAACACTCCAAAGTAGAGACTCGTATCACTTTTTGCTCACGGCGCAGGTACAGTATTAGGCTGCAGAATGCAAATCCATCTTATATGAAATGTGGAGTGCTTTGACTTGGCACTCGGTGTTGATTGGCACTTCTCACTAGACAACCGCTTAAATCCAGTTAATCAGCACGTCTGCAGCAGCTCAGAAGGCCTCGGCTTTGCTGGCTTGCGTCGTCGTTTCTGAATGGAGTGGAGCCGCTATTGTCTGCCGGAGCTGCTGCTGCTGCCGCTGTCTTATTTTTCGGGGAGCATTTATCACTCGCTGTCAGCTCGCAACAGTACAACTCCGACTGCGGTTCCCCACGACAACTTTGTCCCCGAGAGTGAATGTGAATTTATGAATAAATTAAATCGTCTTCGCTAACACAAAAGCGCGCGATTGCGGTTAAAATAAATTAATAAACGAGATGTAAATGAGCGGCAACGAGCTAAATTCAGCGTCTTATGAATACCAGCACAACTTACATGGGAACACTGTGTTGCAAATGCGATCATGCGGCTTTTTAACATTTTGTTTTGTCATGTTGCGCACACGCACTCTGGTGTATTTCATTCAGATTTTTACGTAAAAGACCAACACAAGTTTCTTCACATGTGGAAATATTGAGTTGCATTCAAACCCCATGAATCAATTTTTAAAACCACTCTCTTCTTTTTTCCAATTGTAGAAGCAAATGCCTAAGGGTTTGCCTTCGCATGTCAGCTCAGGTTCTGTCGGATTGAAGAGGGGGTGCCTGCACCGCCGCCTTTCTCTGGTCTTCCCATGTGGTCTCAGTTGGAGTGAGGTCTGAACTTTGACTGAGCCACTCCGCTTTGATTCAAACCATCTTGCTGCAGCTCTGCTTGCGTGTGCAGGGACCCTGAAGCTCTTCTGCAATCTCAAGTCTTTCGCAGTCTTAAGCCTTAACGACCTAAATTTCAAATCTCCGCCTGGATATTCTTGCTTATTTTAATTGTACACAGTTCTTTAAATATCCTGTGAATAAATATATATTTTCCCATTTATTGATAACAACTGGAACGTTCAATATCTAGCAAGTACCATCTATTAAAAGCGCCCCTCAGATTCATTTCTCTCCCTGCTATGAAATTATTGTAATAACCCGATATTGGCTTGAAAGCGCAACGTCTCCCCTTTTCAGAAACCATTGAAATTTTTCAGATAGCGTAGAGTGTGACGGATTTACGGCACTGCAAATCTGGCTGGATCGCCAGCGCTCCGGTTGGTCTGGAAGGGTTAAACAGTTTTGTCTAAGGATTTACCTGTGTGGCACGTTGGACCGTTGCACCATGGCGCATTATTACGGTCATGGATGGAAACAGCAAAGGGAAGGCCTGGGCAGAGGTGGCAAAGTAAAGTCCCACTGTTGCCCCTGCCTCTGTGTCCCTGCCTGTTGAGCTGGAACTGGTGGTGCTGGGATTATCCTGGGAACTGTGGCAGCTTCCCCAGTGGAGGGGCTTGGGCCATGTTTCAGCATGATGGGTTCTTGGCTGGAGACCTGCGGTTCTCTGGGCTGAATGTGTGTCAAAGAGACCGGACTGAGCTCTGATGGGGGATCCTTCCCTACTGGCCTCCCTATTGGCCTTCCAGGGTCTTCCTCACACAGAGGGATTGCCCTTGTCTGACGAGGTAAATGTGGAAATATTCATGGGTGACGATGAATACCTCCACAAGGCACCGAATTAGACGTCTGAGAGGTGCTATGTTGAATTTCAGTACGCCGACGACCCAAAGAGGCCCAGGCGTAAACTCACTGCTGTGCAGCTGCACAAGCAAGATTATTAAAAAAAAAAAAAAAGTCAAAATGTGGAAAACACAAGTGAGTGGTCTGTCTGTCTGTGTGTCTTATCAAAGGTATTGTACAGAAGAATATTCTTACAGACGTGAACTGTTAAACGAGTCAATCCGCCTTGGCTGTCGTGATTAATTACAGAGGACTAATGCACTGAAGGGCATTGGCGTTGTGCATGTTTGTGTTCTCTAAATTTAATTTGAAGGTTTGAGGCGAGCGCACCCAGACGTCCGTCAGACGAGCTGCACCTGACGCCCTGAAAAAAAGTTGAAACCAGACGTCAGCAGTAGCTGTTCGCCGTTACGTTTTGCTTAAGGAGCAGCTGTGATCTCAACGAGCCTCTCTGAGCGCGCTGGGGCTGTTCCTTTTAGTACCTTTGCGTGAAGTTGTGTTTCACAGAGATCTCGCTTCTTTGTTTGCGATCAAAGCGACTCCGGCGTTGCCACCACCTTTGTTTCTGGGAGAATGTGAGTTGCGATCAGGCGCAGGATGAATGACATCAATTAGACGCTGATGTTAAGAGCTGGGCGATATGCAACGGTTCTGATTCTGTCTTCTGATTTATGCTCTGTTGAGTTAATTTGGGGAGGGGTTGGGGGTTATCAGCGAGCGAGGTAGCGCCAGATAGCAACCAGCGGGGCGGGAGGAAAATTGAGGCCATGGGGTTGTTGTTAAGGCAACACGGGGATCTAATGAGAAACACAAAGTTTGCAGTAAAGGTGGAAGTTCTTTATTTTCACGTGAAATAAACTTCACGTGTGGAACGATGTGCCGCAGTAAGCCCGCCGAATTAACCTCCTCATCGCCTGACTCGTTTTATTAACTCCCACAAAGAAATTAAAAATTCATCTGCTCACGTATAAAAATTAAACAAGCAAAACAGTTTGCACTGAATCCTTACGGTGCAAAACGTTTCCTCCCCAACGGTGCCGGTTAAGGAATAAGAAATGTGCTTATGCGCAGCATTTACTCACACTGTAATTTCTTACAGTCCTTTATTTTTTTTTTTTCTCAAGTAACCCAATCCTGAGTTGATGCATGGACTACAAATGCTGTAACTCGGTTAGAATAACCTAATTCCGGGTCCATTTATGGGCAACCCAGTCAGCTGAGGAATGGTTTCATGAGTCTCTGAATCACTTGGATTTGATTTGTGATTAAACATTCATGAATAAGACAATATGAGCCGTTTCTCCGTTTGCTTGTGGGGCGTTTTGAGGCTCGGACTTTGACGCTCCTCTTTCGGCCGGGGGTCTTCATAACACAATATATCCGTCCGTCCGAAAAGTGAAACCTCTCGTGACGCGCAGTGGGGAAAAGAAGTGTTCGATCGTGTTCGCTTAAATGTGTCGTGGGAGAGTGGGCTGAGACCCCAGTGAGTGAAAACCTGGTCAAGAATCACAGGAAACATTTGAAACCTGCAACTAATTGTCAATTGATTATTAAAAGACAATCAAACCCTGTTTTTAATTATTATTTGTACTTCTAGACACTGCGTCTCAACTGCAATATCCTCCTTGTATCAAACGCTTGCTTTCCACCGCTGCGTTTGCAGCCGTGGGCTTTCCACTGTTTTTGCAGGGTTTGCCTGATCCACCCTGCCGGTGGGCGTGTCTAACGTGTCTCTGCTCTTTCAGGTTGACCATCCACGCAGAGTGCCCCATGCACCTGGAGGACTTCCCGATGGACGCGCACGCCTGCCCTTTGAAGTTTGGAAGTTGTAAGTCAGCCCCACGTGTTCGAGTCCAGAGCTGAGTGGAGAGAGAGAGAGAGAGAGAGAGAGAGAGAGAGAGAGAGAAAGAGAGAGAGAGAAAATAAAAATAAAAAATCACAGCAAACAGACAAACGTTATTGTCCTGAGGAGATATTGATTACCTTTTGCTACTCAGAACTGTTTGCATAACAAACTACTTCGAGCCGCTGTTTGTAATGAACGATATGCTGTGAGGAGCTGGAAAAATAGCCATGCATTTAACCCAAGCCGCCGCTGCAGAGCCAAAGGTTTACTACATAAGGACTGAGATTTAAACGCCATTAAGGAGGGAATATTACTCTGATGCATAATAGAGTTAAAGTGCCTGGGCAAACATTAGCCAAGCAGCAAGCAGCTTATTCCAGATATATCCGTAGAACAGACGTCAGGCTTTATTGTAGTTCAGCACAGCAATAGAAGAGGTGGATTAATGTCAACGCGCACTCAGGGCATCAGTCCACCGAAAAGTCTGCAGGTGGCATTTCAGAGCAAGATATTCGCCGTAAACCTGTTCAAATCGCCGTCTGGCAGCGCGTCGGATTCACAGACACATACATGTGCTGCTGCAAATCAAGACTGCAGTCACAGCAGCAGGTCTGCACGGCCATAATTAAGGTCTTTTGTTTAGTTGGGGTTTTTTCTCTGTAATTGCAACGTCCAACCCGCTGGCAGGATTAGAAGCAGAAGAAGAGAATCACTACTCTGGGGTGGATTTATCTGAATACTTTGGACATTTTTCTTTTACTTCTATCCCGTCCACTTATGTTCAGATTTTGTTATCAGAAAGATTCATTTTCCCCCCCAAACACATCAAAATCTAATATCTGTTCATTTGTTTAAATGCAACTATTTTCACGATGCAAACAAAATCAGATTTTCTTTTTAATACGTAAGAAAGTAAAGATATTTACAGAGCATTTTAGCCTTTTTCACAGTGCCTAACTGTGAAGTGGAAGTTGAAGGACATGTCGCTTTTACTGCTTTTGCTAAATTAAATCTTTAACACGTGGCAGCGTGGGTATAAGCTTCTTTCAGTTTCATTTTTCTTAATGAAATCCTACACATGACATTGCTGTCAACCTGAGCGCCTCATCCCTGCTGTGAGACTTAGTGGTGGCAGCATCATGCTGTGGCAAAGAGGGAGAAGGACATCTTACAGCAGAGAAACCTAAATATGACGTGAAACCGTTTACGTCAAAAACGCATTCGTGTTTTACAACGGCCCAGTCAAAGTTCCTCACCTAAATTCTACCGAGACTCGTTGGTAATTGTGGGGAAAATCAAAGCATTCAATTGAATTAATAAAAACTATGCATCTGTTCTGTAGGCTGTTTCTTCCACTTCACTTAAAATCCAGCTAATATGTAAATATTGTGTTAGTAAGATAGCAAAATGTAAAATAATAATAAAGCTCGACGCCACATCGGCTGCAGGAAAGCCCGGGCTTTCTCGGCCAGTCCCAGCTGCGATGAAACCCGCTGCTGGACGTGCGTGACCTTTGAGTCCTCAGGCTGCGCCGCGTGAGAAACAATCACTGTGATCATTATAGCCGCATGGGCTCAGCGGTGCCTGAGAGAACAATTGTCACTCAGCACAGTCTGTGCCCCTGAGTCAGGAAATTTACCATAAATCCGTATTAGTGGGGAGGGATGCCGTGCAGCAGCTCTCCAGTCCAGCCCGCTCTGACCGGGTTCATCTGAGATGGACAGGAAGACGGCAAAACGCGCGTCCTGTGGTCCACATCTCTGCTCGTTTTTCGTCAAAAAGACACGATGGTTAGGAAAGACCATGCAGAGAAACTGTGCACGACTTAAATAGAACATGATCATGTGAGTGCGTGTGACTTTCTTGCAATCCAGATGTGTCTCCAGTTTAAAATGTGTCTTATCGCCGAGAGAAGAATTAGACAAGAGAGACCGTGCGCTGTTGAAAACCCGTTATTCAGTAAGAATGGAGACAAAAAATAAAAAAATAAAAGGCTGTTTTACCTCTGGAAAAAAATTGGTATCTCATCCGTACAAAACGTGATTAGAAGCCAAACAGATACAAAGCAGCACCACAGGTAACGATTTGTTTCTTACACTAGCAGACAGGCTTGTAAGTGAAGAGTTTCTCTTGCACTTTGGGCTGTTAATTAAAAGTCTTGATTAAAAAAAAATAAATAAATCAAATTGCAGTTTCGTTGCATTTTGGAAACTTTGAGAAAATCTTTCACAATAGAGTGGAAAAAGCTGTGCTAGCATGGCTGAAAAGGGAGATAGATTTCTAGAAATGAGCAAAAATAAAAAATAAATTAAATGGCTAAAGCTAGCTAGATAGCAAATAAAGAAAAAATATCTGTCACCCTGGATTTCTGATGCATAAAGAAAAGACATAATCATAACTGACTGTGAAAGAGGGAAAAATCTTATTTACACGAATATTACCACATATTCACCACATGGGCAATATGTGGTAATGTGTTAGCACATATTATCTCACGTGTGGTAATATGTGGTAACACATGACCACATATGGCCATCAGTGTGGTCGTGTGTAGTAACTGTGTTAAATCTACAGATTGCTACAATTAGATTTTGACATGTAATTCGTCTTTCCTGTTTTTTTTTTGTTTTTTTTATCTTTTCGTTTCGACTCAGATGCGTACACCAACAACGAGGTGATCTACCTGTGGACTCAGGGAGACGAGCGATCCGTCTCTGTGGCAGAGGACGGCTCCAGGCTCAACCAGTATGACTTACTGGGTCACGTCATTGGCAAAGAAACCATCAGTTCCAGCACAGGTACATACCACACGCCACGCTGTAGCAGACCAGCTGGAAATCTCTTTTTTCATTATTATTATTTCGTGCAAAGCATTAGCGCATCATGCTAACGTTTTGCAGGCAGGTCAGGCAGAATTTCAAACTAGTTTATCACATGATTCCACATTTTTAATGAAGTGAAAAAGGGTAAAAAAAAATAAATAAAAAAACACCGGATGAGTCACAGGAAGATGCTTCCATAAGAGAAAAAAAAAAAAACGGTTTTGTTTTTTTCTGCTTTTGTTCTGCCGTAATTTCATCCGTTTCATTGACGTCGGCTTCGGCCGGCACTATTTTCACCAAGCGCTCTGCTATTTTCTTCTGTCATTTCTGAATTATTTAAATTGTTTGGGTACAATGTGAAAATGATGACTGTTACCAGTTTTTCCCAGGCGAACTGCTCAGCATATTTACAAAGACAATACGAGAAAACGTGCCAGAGGTGAAGGTTTGCTCAAATGTGTTAAGGCCCGTAGCCCAGAGAGTCAGCTTTAATAATTGCTCATATTAAATGTAAATATCTTCTAGCCTAAGCTCTTCAGTGTACAAATGTGTATCTCTTCATCACACGATGGGAGTCATTTTATCTTTCACACACAAATGCTTTTATTCCAACACTAGAGGACATAAAGTTTATTACTGCAAATTAAGGCAAAGGTGTCAAATTAGCTGTGCCAACAGTGATACTGATGTTACGGTTTATGAAACATACATAATTGGTGTGGATCTGTTCAAAAGTGCCTTTTGAAAATATTCTGCTTTTTCCCCACACTCCCTGAAGTAGGCAATATGCAATCTAATCATGTCTTCTGCTGTGTTTAAAAAATGTTTTGCTGTGATCATAATAGCATGGAAATCTCTCCGTTTTCTGTGCGTTTGTATCTTAATCCTGATTAAGAGAAAAACCTTAGACAGACCTGAAGGAACCCGGGATGCAACGCAACCCTTAGAAAACGCTCAGTCTTCAGGCGATAGTCAATGACTCAGGTCAACACTCGTGGGTATAGGAATAGATTCGTCCGTGTTGTGAGGTTAGCTTGCGGTGTAAAGCAGCTGAAGGCAGAACAACCCGGTGAACCTGCTGTTTGTTAAAACCGAGATCAATTAAAGCCTGGAGTCTACTGGTGGTTTTCTCGGTGACTCATCGCAGCATCTCTATAAGGTCACAAGCAACCAGTGTAAAAAAAAAAAAAAAAAAACCAACAAATTACAGCATTTTACATTTTATGTGATATAGACCCCTTTTTCTTAAAACAGCTTCAGCTGTTGCTCCACTGGAAGTTAAAACTTTGCCTTGGTTTATATTTTCAGCCTCTAAAATCAGGCAAATCTAAGAATGGATGCTAAAAATGTTTTGTGTCATAGTTTGCAATTAACATACTCTTGATTCTTAGCAGTTTGCATTTAAATAAATTTAAATAATTTTCCTTATGGGAGCTTGGACGTACAACTTTTTCATCTCCATGGAAACGGAGAGGAGGAGTAATGAGCTCATAAAAGCCTTTTAAGAGATTTTACAGCTGGCATTAGAATATCCTTAAGTGTTCATGTTCTGAGATGAGGGTCAGCATTTTTGCAGGATTTTAAGTCTGATTGGAGCAGACGAGCTGCAGCAGCATGAGGATGTGAGGTAGAAATCTCAAAGGCTTTAATTATTATAGATATGTGAATTACTGAGAAGTTATTCAGTGCTAAAACCGGTTTTCGTTCAGTTTGTTTGCTCAAAACAGCATGAAATTGTGATAAATTGTGTCTTCGGACAGCTGAAAGCTCCTGTTCTTTTCTCCCCGCACACGGGAATCAGGATCCTACCTGCACGTTTCCACCCGGTTTAAAAAGCAGAAAACAAGCTGAGATGAGTTGCTGCATACGTCACATCTCACGTCTTTTGTCTGCGCTCCCAGGTGAATCAAAAAAAAAAAAAATCTGAAGATGAAAACGAAATCACCTTTATCAATCAATCAAATTTTATTTGTATAGCACCTCTCAGCAACAAGACATTTCAAAATGCTTTGCATCATAAAAACACAAAGTCACAGACAGATTTTGTCATGTGCCGTCGCTACACATCAGATTGTTGATTAGTGTTTCATTGATTATGTTTCAAATAAACAGGTGGGCTTTCAGTTTAGACTTAAAGGAACTCAGTGTTTCAGCTATTTTGC
Organism: Poecilia formosa; assembly: GCF_000485575.1. NCBI lineage: Eukaryota > Metazoa > Chordata > Actinopteri > Cyprinodontiformes > Poeciliidae > Poecilia > Poecilia formosa. The sequence goes on along the minus strand of NW_006799953.1, from coordinate 1,577,832 downwards.
AGTTTTCTGGAAGTTTGTTCCAGATCTACGGCGCATAGAAGCTGAATGTCTCTACACTTGGTTCTGGTTTTTATGCATTTGCTGCCAGAATCCCTCTGCATTTAGCTCGATCCGTCTCACTATCAAACCTGAAGAAGTTTCCTCTGCATTGAGAAGAAAAACCTCCCCCCAGCATGATGCTGCCACCACCATGTTACGCCATGGGGACAGTATGAAAATTGTGGAGAGCACTTTATTTCTCTTCTTTTTTTTTGTAAACTTCACTTAAATATGTGCTATGACAATACAATAACACTCGCACAGGATTTTGACATCCCAGTACAACCACCGCTGCCGTCATGTGAAGTCTGAAAGTTTTTTTATTCGTCAGTAGAAGCACTGACACGATGCGGCGGCTTGACGTAAAACTGTGAAAAGCAGTCGGGAGGAAGACGTTGGTGCAAAGCTGATGATAAAAGCTTGCTTCTGTAAATCACCGGGAAGAGGCGCAGCTTTTTCCTCCTTTTCAGAGAGAGGTTTAACCTCGGGATTGAAGCTGTTTGCAGATGCAGCTCTCGGGAGGCGACTCGCAGCGTTTCCGGAGATCTGTCAGGTGTGACGGAACACGAACAAAAACACGCCCGTGCTTCTCTCACACTTTCAAGAGCAAGGCTCTTGAATAACCGTGCTTCTTGCCGAGCGAGAACGTCCTGCACGGTCGGTTCGACCGCGGCGGCTCTTCAGTGGTTCGAAAACACAGGGAACTTTTAGGAGCGCCTAAACTAATTTTGTTAAACTGGTTTAATCTTAAAAAAAAAAAAAAAAAGTCTATTTCCCCCCCCCCCGAGTTAGTTTCTAATGAACTGTAGAGCGGGCGGAGGGAAGTTTGAGCCTCTTCAGCCGTGGTCGGAATCTGGTCAGAGAAACCACCTCGGGGAAACGGGAGCCTCTCGTATCTCTGCAACACAGATTGCAAAAGCGGGAGTGAGAGCCAACGCTTAGGGAAAGTGTGAATCTGGCCATTCGCTGTCATCAGTGACAAATACAAACGCAGGAGAGTGATGCAGGCTCACACTCTCCACATAAATATATATGTACATATAGGAGTGGCACGAAGGAAAATGTCAGTGTTCTGTAAACGGGTTAATCCACCTGAATAACTACCGACTTGCTTGTGGTTTTGAATCTCCTTTGAAGCACGCCGCTTTCTGATATTACCCAAATGTACCAGGAGGCTTTTAAAATTCAAATTAATGTGCTGAAAATGAAAAGTCCATAAAAACATCTTTCTTCGGCTGGATGTTTTTCCCCGCTCATGCTTGATTGCACTTCTCTCGTTGAAATGGAAAAGCACACTTTTTTTTTTTTTTTTGGTTTGTTTATTTTGGGGGGTTTTTGTGTTTTTTTTGTTTTTGTTTTTTTTTTTGGCTATGGCGACTAATTAAACACATCTGAAATCATCAAAATCTCCAACAAGCAAGCTTAATTTACAAGTTACTTTGATCTTTAATTAGGGTTGCATTCAAGTCCTTTTTCACTACTTTTTTAAAAATGATTTTAGTCCGAGTTTATCTAACAATTTTGTTCTGTAACTACGTATGAAGAAAAATCTTTACAACTTGTTTTGTCTCTCTGCCTCTGTTTGTGTTTCCCCCAGGAGAATACGTAGTGATGACAACATATTTCCATTTGAAAAGGAAAATTGGTTATTTTGTGATTCAGACCTACCTTCCGTGCATCATGACAGTCATACTGTCTCAGGTCTCCTTCTGGCTTAACAGGGAATCGGTTCCAGCCCGCACTGTGTTTGGTGAGTGCCACTAAATTTGTTTCTTAATGGGTTAAGAATATTCTCGGGACGATCAAACAGAGTTTTCCATATAATGCACCGACTTCCTGACCCTTGCTTAAAGTGCCGCTGCTTTGTGAGTTTTGGGTAATTTAGATAAAAGGAAGCACATACATTTTAACAACCAGGATAATCCCTGAGGGCAAGATTGCACATTTTCAGTTTCTGAGAAAAATAAATTAAGGTGTTTTTTTTTTTGTTTTTTTTTTTTGCAGAAACTTGACTTTTCTCAGTTTCAGATTCAGTGTTTTTGAGAGAAAATGTGCTACTTTACAAGCAACAAAACAGCAAATGAGACTATATTTCTGAAATCGTCTCATTTAATCATTTAACTCAGATCTCTTCTTAGATTCTCATTTACTCTGATATAAATACATTTGTTATTGTTTTGATGTCAGAAATGATAGGAAGTGACATGCAATACATCATAGGAGGGCATTCAAATTTTGAAAAAAAAAAAAAAAATGTCCACATTGTAAAAGTTTTTCCCAAAATGCTTGAGGGCGGGGGGGAGAAAGATTGAATATAAAAGTTGGGAAAATCAAATTATTGGGTTTAGAAAACAATATGCACAGATTTTCTATCTTTCCTACAGTTTAGTTAGTGTGTTTGCGCCGGGATTTTCTGCTATCTATCAACCAGCTGGTTGCTAGGGAACCATGCCAGGAAAAATAAAAACGCTTTTCCGTCCTGCAGATGTAAACCCACATTTTGACTTTAGCTGGATGCTTTGGTCAAACGACAAACATTTATTTACAGTTTGTTTATGACAGTTTGGTCATAAAACCTTCAGATGAGCTTAGTGTGAAAAAAACTAGAGAATATGCAGAAAAGCAGATTATGCCCACTGTTAAGGAGGATCTGTGGCACCGTTTCCTGTTTCACCAGGACATTTGAAACAGTCAGTAGGTGGACAGCAAGATAAAAGTGGGTTAGCGTTGGTCAGTTTTGGATGCTAATAAATCAAAATGTTTTCAGATCAATAGAAAATGGTTCATAGATACAAAGACTGCCTTCTGCTATGAGTTTTTTAGAGCTGCACTCTAAAAATTGTTTTTAGTTATATTTCATTTTATGGACCTATTTACATTAATCTCACTTCATGTATTTGGTTCAGTGATGACAACTTACTTTTTTGTTTTTAATTAACCTGAAAGTTAAAACACTAACTTTAATTAACTTAAAAGAAGTTTTTACTTTGACTTTACTTGAAACAATTGAGTTCAATGCCAGTTTCGTATCCTACATACCAATCAATCAAATTTTATTTGTATAGCACATTTCAGCAGCAAGGCATTTCAAGGTGCTTTACATAATTGAAGAAAAAAATAAGAACAGCATGTGACATTGAATAAACAGTAAGAAAGAGATTTTGAAAACAAAATCAATCAATATCAATATATTACGATCGTCCAACTCGGTTCATTAACAGGGTTTCCCTCAGTGTATTATAAGCCTGGCAGGCCACCAGGCTTTACTTGAGCCCCCTAAGCATTGCTTATTTATTTAATTCTTTTTAAAATGTTTGCATTTTTACTTTACAGTTGGTGTCGAGATATTAATCTTCCAATAACACATGATCATCAAGTGATATTTTCAAATTTTCTGTCAACTTTAAAAAAATTTTTAACTCAAAAACACGACGGGTTTCTGGATGAATGACTGCTGAGCGTCCCAACCCCGGGCTTAGCGAGTTTTCTGAGGGAAACCTTGCATTAAGTTTATCCAACTCAATTTACTAAGTTTTTATAACCTAATTCATTAAGTTGGATAAACTTTGTTAGTTTGCGACCGAAGAGAAAAACAGACTGGAGCCAGCAGTTGTAGAGTACTCAATACTTTTCGTATAAGTTCAGTTCAGTTCAGTTCACAGCATGGCATATCAGGTCACAACAAGAAGAGGGAGAATCTCCCTCTCACCTGAACCTCCTGGCTTAATTAGAGGGGTGGAGACAATCACATTTTCAGAAAGAACAAACATTTGCACTAAACTATTCCTACAAAAAAAATGTCTACACAGCTACAATTAACTCAAGCAAAACTAGAAACAAAAACAATCTGGGCCCAAACAAAATCCAAAATACATCTCTGCTCCCTCTCAGAAAATGGGTTTTCCCCAATGAGGCTGATTGAAAACACCAGGTCCTTGTCAGCACTGCTCATGGGCGCGCTTCCATGGCAACACGTGACCAGGTGATCTCAAAGAGATGAGAAGGTGATTAAAACAAGTAAATAAATCAAACCACCTCCCAAAACAATACATCCACCCAAATAAACCAGAATACACAAAGCACACAGAAAAACAGCACCTGTTAGGGAGGGGGTGAATCCCTCACAAACTTAATTGAAAAACTTGTTACTAATTGAGGCAATTCAGTGACGTTGGTTGAATTGATTTATTTGTACGGTGTGTACCGTTCTAATTTGTTCCGATACTTGAGAAAATGTATTTCCACTGCCTTTAGTAAAGTTAAATCTGGAAACAGATTCTCCTAAATTGAGTGCTTTAGAAATCCACCAATCAGGTTCCTCCTAGTTTTCTTCTAGGGCGGCCTCTATCGCAGAAAACATATAAATAAAAACAATTTTTTTTAAAATTAATATGATTCTTGATAGAGTTAGCCAGCTTGAATCCATCAGAACATAAAATGATTACAATATATTTATTTACAGTTTGTTTTTATTGGAGAGGCGTTAGACAATATGAAATAAAAGTTGTGATCACACTATTCAGCGTTCCTCCAAGTGGTTTTTAATCAACCATCACATATTGATCAGACTAAAGAGCAGCCTTTCTCAAAAGTATGGCGTTTATTTATCTTTTATCTTCTCTTATGGGCTTCCCCCAGCTTTATGTTATCATTAAATATGATTCGATCAATGTAGGGATTTATTATTGTAAATAACCCAGAAAATTCACTCTGCTAACAGAGCAAAATACCGTAACTAACTTTTAATATAATTCTTCATATCTACAAGTTTGTTTTTTTTTTGTTTTTTTGTCACGATTCCTCAGTCGTGTCTCGCTGAAACGGGTTGACCTCCCTGCTCTTCCATTTCAATCCTCCCCTCTGCCTTTACTTTCCAACATGTCCATTTTTATGAGATAAGATAGATTGGAGCGGAGACAGGATTGTTTTTATGTGGTTGGATGGGCAGCCGTTGTCCGCGCCAAATCTCATTCCCGCCGCCGCTAAGTGAAAAGGCTGGGATGTGAAATGATCTGTGAAATTTCCAGTTTACACCTCAGTGGATTCATTTCCCAATTAATGTCATTTTAGTAGACATGAGAGCTGCCGTCACAACCTAAACTTTCCGCTGACGTTAACGACGCAGCTCGTATCGGGCTCGATGTTACCCACATCCCGATCAAATTTGGATTTATGTCTTATTTTTATTCTTCCAAGAGTCTCGAAATGACACGTGAATCTCAATCGATTTAAGGAAGAAAATTCTTCTTTTTTTTTGTTCACATTTTAAGAAAAGAAATGCCGTGTTGAAAATCAGACAGAAAAGTTATTACAACAATTACATGCTTGTTATTTCTGACCTTTTTTTTTCACTATTTCAACCAGTTTTTAAGTTTGGAAGACATTTTAGTCTTTATCTCCCTCCACAGATTCTCCATCGGATTCATGTCACAACTCTGGGCCCCTCAAAACCGTCAATATTACTTCCATTCAGAAGAAACAATTTGATAAAAGTAAAAGAGTCCTTTAAAGCTAAATCTAAGTCTTTCTGCGCAAACTGAAGTTGAGCGCCTAACTCATTGAACGTGGTTATATAATGGCACTACGACACTGTTTTTGTTTCTTTTAATTATTTATTGCAAATAGATGGTTTATTCTTTCAAAGTCCTCTCAACTCACCGCCGTAGAGGGAGGCTCCACTTTTCCATTTATGATTTATTTAACAATTCTTGCATCAGACTTGGTTAAGACAGAATAAAAAGAGAAAAAAAACAGTGAACAATAGATGCCTTGTCACGGCGTAACGCAGTGGCGACTGGTTTCTGCTCGTCTGAACTCGGTGCACTGACCCAGTGCACTAGTGATGTTTACGCGTCAGTGAACCGTGTCAGCGTTACGAAGCGCTGCGATCTGATTTGCACGAAGCAGCTTACGTAAGAGCTCCGACTTCCAGTTTCATCTCAAAGTGCAAATTGGATTAAGTTAGATTATCGTTTTTAAACGCACACTCTGGACCCGGACTGCGACTATCTTAGTTATCGATTAATCTGTGGATTTCTGATGATTAATCAGATTTTTTGAAAAGTGAAGCATTTGGCAGAGTTTTCATTGGAGCTTTTTATGCAGTATTAGAAAATGCAAGTAAACAATTTCATTACTTTTTTAATGAGAAAAAAAAATAGGAGATTTTTATTTATTTCTTTATTTTATTTTATTTTTTTACAGAATATGAACCAGGATTTTATGGCTCTTGAGGAGTTCTGGGTTGAACATATTTAATTAAAATATTTAAATTAATAGATTGTTCAGTTTTGACTTAATCACCGCTCTCACTCTGCTGCCTTTTTTTCGAGGTCTGTATACTCCGGTCACCGATTAATCGATTACTAAATCAGCTGACGACTATTTGAGTAATCGATTCATCACGATTAATCGTTTCAGTCCTACTCTGAACCGATTAAAAGTTACACATACTGTAAAAGGACAAACTCTCAGCTCCCCTGAACCTGTTCGTTTGTGTTCTCCTTCTGTCCTCAGGCGTCACCACGGTCCTAACCATGACCACTCTGAGCATCAGTGCTAGAAACTCCCTCCCTAAGGTGGCCTATGCCACTGCCATGGACTGGTTCATGGCAGTGTGCTATGCCTTTGTCTTCTCTGCCCTGATAGAGTTCGCGACAGTCAACTACTTCACCAAACGCAGCTGGGCGTGGGATGGGAAAAGAGAGGGCATGGAGATAAGGGTGAGTGACGAAGCAATCGACACGCCATACGTGCATCTAACAACTGCAAGAGCATGAGGAATCCGAGAATGCTTTTCAGAAATGAGTCGGGTTTTTATTTATTTTTAGTTTTTGCGCTTGATACATATCATTAACTTGGATTTTGACCTCGATGTTAAAAATAATCTTGAGTAAATCTTCAGAGTTTTGGCCACACATAGCAGGTTCCTTTTTTTTTTTTTTTTAACACAGCCTTGAGTATTCTTTAAAGACCTTAAAGAGGCCTTTTATTTATTCATTAGCAGCCAAATGGAACAGGAACACTGAGAGCAAAAGCAGAAGTAAACTCCCAGAGACGTTGGCCCTGATTTACAATCGCAGCATATGTTCAGCGCTCATTTTAAAAAGGCAGCGTGCGTTCGCTCTCGCTAAAAAAAAAAGACTCCATCTTTACATCTTGCATGCTGATCAGAGAGCGAGCGTGCTTCACTTCAAATGAATCACCTCAGGTTTACCCTTCCTCTCCGTATGAAAGCAAGATGAATCGCAACGCGTACGGTTTCTATTCACCGGTACAGCAGGGGCGTTTGTGCGTTGTTTACAAAGACACACAAAAAAGAGCGAATATTTGGTAAAGTTGTGACACAGAAATACAACTTTGGTGTTTTATCACTTTTTTTCTTCTGCATGTGACCCATTTAAAGTGCTGGCTGCAGTCGGAGCACACAGCTTACTATGAATATGATGCGTAACCTGCTTTACACTTAGAGCTGCAAAAATAGATTTCACCTCCGTTTCAGATGATCGGACCTATTTTCATATGAGACAAGGAAAAACAAATGACAATTTTATTCATTAAGGGGAAAAAAGTGCTTTCCAAACCCACCTGGTTCGATGTAAAAGTAAATTTTTGGAGTGGCTTTGAGCGGAAAATGTTGGCTGAATCACGCTCAGTTCATGCAAAGGCATCTTCTTCAATCTGAACATAAATGTAAATAAGAAAGAGGAGTTTTTTGTTTATTTTTTCTAGCACCCAAAAATTTCTTCTTTTTGATTTCTTTGAGTCAAATTGCTTGATAAGTTTTATTTATGTTGTATTTAGTCGAATGAAAATGAATTTAGCTTTTCATTCAATTTAATTAGTTTAATTGGTTAGGGTTTAGTGTTTTTTGGACATGGGTCCAGGTTGGTTTGGGCAGCCTTTTCCTCCAATAAATATCATTTTCAAACCTGCATTTTGTGTTTCTGTCTGATCTTAAAATGAGTGTGATCATTTGAAACGTGTGAGGGGGAGAAAAAAAAAAGTCAAATTGGAAGAAATTTCAGTGGAAAAATGCCAAACAAACCAAAAAAAAAAAAAAAGAAAAAAAAAACGAGCTTGGTATGTTGGAATGCCATCAAAGAGAGCTTAATAAAATAAAAAATAAATAAATTTCTTTGACAGTTTTCTGTGGTTCAGCATGTTAAGAGTCAGATGTCAAGTATTCGCTTTGATTGAATTTGCGGCGATGAAATCTCATCCGGAGTGTAAACAAACCGCCGTCCTCCTCCCAAAAACAGGATTTAGATCTACATACTTCAGTGAATAATTAATTTTGTTTTTCAGATCAGCGTCGGCCCGCCTAGCAGGTCCACGCAAAACTTCGGCGAGATGTCAGAATAAAATAAACTCGGATGCACAGGCGCGGCAGAGAAAGCTGACAAACGTGAACTTGAAAAAGACTTTCTCCTTCTTTGATTATCATTTCACTTCGGTGAGCATTTTTGCTTGAGCTGCTTTGTCATGTATGAACAATAATTGTTCACACATAATGCACTGCATGGTTAGTGTTTAAAGCCGTAATTAAACTTCTGCGAAGACGCTCTCTGCGATGTAAATGCTCTTTAATGCTTTATTTACGGTGTTATTTCTGTTTTCCTTAACTTTTTTACGTATGCCAGCATAAGCTGTTCTCACATTGTCAACTTGGATCCTGAAACTATATGTAATGGAGCCCGAATGAGGCGGGATTGAAGTTGTGGCAGAAATTATTCACATTTTAACAAAACCACTGAATCTAAACTTTAACACGTGGAATGATAAAACAAGACTTGAATAGATCAGGCATCTAAATTTTGAAGTTGTTTCTGTTTTTTTAGATTTAATGAGAGCAGTTAATCTCCTGAGATATGCAAATAACTAGAAGCTTTATTGACAAAATGGCTTTACGAGATGCTTGTAGAAACCAAAAAGAAAAATCCCACAGTAAACATAAACTGTCTCAGAGTCGCTGACAAAGCACATCAAAACACTTATCAGTCAGAAACACAATGGAACTCATTTCAGCTGCGACAGACTGTCACAAATCTATTTTTGCTACATATGTACAAAGTGTTTGACCCAATCAATGCCGCCTCTGCGCTTTTATTTACTTATTTTTCCTATAGCGTAACATTTGGTCCTGAGACTGACAGGCCGAGACGCGGTGGAACTTTTTAGTCAGCAGGGAGAGTTTCCCTCCTTTCTGAAGGGTGAATTTAATGGCGGCAGCCTGGGCCGCGTTCTCAGGGGCTCTGCTGAGCACGCAGTTGTCACGATGGATAAAACGGAACGGGGTCACACGGACATGCAGGCCTCTGCCGTCGCGTCCCCTACAGATATGAGCAACTTGAAAGCAGTGGAGTTTAAGTACGCGGCCTTATGACAAATGGAGCAAAAGATTTGATCTAATGCAATAAACCGTCAGACGAAAGAGAGCCGCTTTGGAGTTTGGAGTCAGTTTGTCGCGTGGACTTCAAAGCTCCGCGGCATCCAGCGACAAGTACGCGCTCACGTTTCGTCACCGCAGACGTCAAATCTGCATTTTGTTGGGATTTTACGCAGTAGGTGAACAAAAAACAGTGCATAATTGTGATGTGGACGGACTTAACAAACAAAAATACGAGAAGTGCGATATTTCATTTGAATTTAGCCACCTTTATTTGGAAACCATAAACCTACCAAGAAGTGAGCGTTCACCAAAACCGACTGGCTGCGTCACTGAAAAAAACCACAAAATCTTACCACATATTTTTTTTGTCTAGTTTCTAGTCCAAATTTTGTTGAATTTACTTGAAATTCAACAAAACTAACTTACAAGTAACTTTCCAGTAAAGTGCAGGAGCTTGAAATTCAATAATGTCTTGACATTGATAAAAAAATAAAAAGAGTCAGTATTAAAGAATAATTGATGTAATTGTTCCTTTACTTTGCCGAAAAGTTACTTGTAAGTTTGTTTCGTGTTATTTTAAGGGTATGGCAATATTTGCATAAGAAATTAGACCTACAATACTTTTGTTTTTGTAGTGTAAAACGAGCTGGACGGAAAAGTCGATGAAAGGCGTGACAATTTCCTGGCAGGAATATTATTACTCACTCATGCAAAAGGTAGCATGAAGAAAGCCATAATCTGACGGCAGCATCATGCTGTGGGAACAGCAAAGTTGATTGGAAAACGGTTGGAGCTAATTCCAGACGCTTGTTATTGTCCTTACACCTCTCAGTTATTTTGAATTTTTTGAACGGTAAATCACGTTAAAAATGCATCGAAGCGTATGGCTGCAACATTGCAACAGGTAGTAAACATCAAAGGGCATGAACACTTTGGCAAAGAGCTGAACGCCCAGTAGCAGCAGACAATTATTTTTAATATTTGTTTTTTACATCCCCGACTGTGAGCAAACCCATGTGAAATGGTTTACTTCAATGTCGTTGTGTGCTTTTTTTTTTTACTTTCTCGTCACCTTATTTTCTGTCTGCCGCGCCGTGTGTCTAATTAGCTCTTCCATTTACAGCTGAAGGTGGGCTCGTCTCAGGAATTACAGCCTGTGGGGAGTTTTTGGTTAGAAAGGCAAATTCTTGCAGCTCTGTGACACAAACGATTGGACCCTTCGGTGAGAGAAGTATTCTGTTTGCGTCAGCACAGGCAGAGTCACAAGCTGGTGCTGCAGCGGCTTTCTCTGATGGAGCCGCAAAGTGATTGTGGTTTCACACATATCTGTGCTTGCAGCACGAATCGTGATATCTAAACACGTATGGTCACTTTTTTTTTTTCTTTCACCTACTTATTTATAGTTTTAGAAGGCTGTGTCTATTATTACTTGTTGTAATAAACGCCTAAATATCCTAGAAGTTTGATGGACCCGATTTTTGATTGACTGTCAGACGTTTTTCCATAACTTCGTTTTTTAAAGCTGCAGCATTAAAAAACAATACGTTTACGTTTACGTATACGTTTTTGTTAAAACTGTCACTATGTCACACTAGTGTAATATGAAACAGACAATCTGCAAAAAAAGAAAAATCTCCTCTTCCGCCTTCCTGTGGTTCTACTTTCATCAGCAGAAATACACAGCTCTGTCAGAAATGACCAGTCAGAGCCAGGAGGAGGTCCTTAGCACTGACAGTCCAACCAACCACAGCTAGGATCAGGTTCTTAGCACTGACAGTCCAACCAATCAGAGCTAGGATCAGGTTCTTAGCACTGACAGTCCAACCAATCAGAGCTAGGATCAGGTCCTTAGCACTGACAGTCCAACCAATCAAAGCCAGGAGGAGGTCCTTAGCACTGACAGTCCAACCAATCAGAGCTAGGAGGAGGTCCTTAGCACTGAGAGTCCAACCAATCAGAGTCAGGATGAGGTCCTTAGCCCTGACAGCCATGTTTGTGTGCACTGCTCACTCCCTCTCCCCCAGACTCTGTGCTATGCTACAAATAGTTCCCTACACCGAAGCCTGCCACTAAGGCTAGTTATAGTTACTATGGCTGCCGATGACAGAGGATAAACAGTTTTCCTGACTGTTATTTGTTTCTCCACCATGAGGCCATACACGAGGATGATTGACAGCGCTGTGACCCTCCTCCTGGCTCTGTTTGGCAGATGGCAGCAATAGCACTGGGAGGAGAAGGAAACGCTTGATGTTTTTTCAACAGATTATCGGTCTCATATTATAATGTGAAAATATAGTGACATTTTTTATGCAAAAAAAATAAATAAAAATCAACAACAGATTGTTACAAAAGCTACTCCAACAAAACACCTTTTTGCATTAATATGGCGCTGGTATATCCAACTAATGAACCAGGAAGGAGGTTTTAAAACAAAGGGACACAAACATGCAATAAAACATGCAGCTGTAACATTAACAGAGGCCGTCTGTAGAACCTACAACTAAATACAGTCACTCCAGAACCACACAGGCACAAGCGAGGTCATTATGGCTCTTCATGCGCTGCCCACACTCTCGTTCCCCCACATGCTTACTCACTTGAGGCTGTTAAACATGCCAACATTTCATCTCCACACATAGAGGGGTTGCCAACTGTCCCAAGGTTTGCACACATCCACACTCCCAGCTGCAAGCGGTGAAGCACAGGGCAGCACAATCGCTTCATCACCCTGAGACACATTTCAATTCTTAAGCAACAATTTGCCGAAGTTATGAGGACAAGGTCAATGGATGCGTTGTGATGTGTTTTTTGCCTTCAGCCAGCCCAATTACTTGGCCTGGTGCATGCAGATCTTTTAAGCAGAAGTAAATTATGTGCTGTGACACATTAGGTTCGTAACAAAATGCATCCAGCCCAATGCCACAGATGGTTTCCCCAATAATTAGGCCCAATAAATTAGCGCAGATGACAGCCCGGCTAAAAAGCAACAGAAAACGACTCTGTACAGCTCATTTGTCAGGTTAGCGCCGCACAGAACATCCTTAATGCTAAAGACCAGGGAGCCGGATGATCTTTGATTAAGGTCATACGACACTTGAATGTCGTAATTAGTTTTTCCTGCTGATCCAAGCTGTCACTGTGATGGAGGGGCCTCGTTGGGGGATAGATGGGGAAGCGTCCATTTATCTGGGAGCATCGCTGCAACCCTGCTAGCTCCGTTAGACCTCGACAGGATTTGCTGCCCCAGCAAACCGGCGATCGTTCCCTTCCTGTAGCTCTGCTTGTTTCACACACATTTCCAGCTAACGTCCCTGTGTCGTCTAAAACCGTTTTGTTTGTTTTTTTTAACAGATCCAGAGTCGCAATTGCTCATATTTGCGTTTTATTAGGGATTCTGTTTAATAAACCAACACAGAGTAGAAATCAAAGAATACTTTCATTTGTATTTGGTTCCCTTTACTCTGGCCGAAACAGCATTATGCTAGCAAGATTGAAAGAGCTGTTGCCTGTTGTAACATGCTAGAGTTTACAAAATACCCCAGACTGCAGCAGATGTTCATTTTCCAGCTGAGTAGTGCAGCTTAAGCATGCAGCCAGAGCTGAAATGGAGTGGCTTAAATCAAAGCGTGTTCATTTGTTGCGCTGGCCCAGTCAAAGCCCAGACCTACACCCCAATCGTAAATCTGTGGCAAACTAAAATATTTACGCTTGCACATGCTCTCCGTTAATGGTGGGCATTTATTGTATCATGTATCATTTTTTGTTATAAATTTCTTATCGTGACAAGAATTCTGATTTATTATAGTCACAATAAATCCTGATTATCAATTTTTAAAACCCCCAATGGCTGTAAGTGTTGCTAGGATGGTTGGTTTTGCTTTTTTTTTTTTTTTTTTTTTTTTTTGTTCAATGAAAATATCAATACATTTAAAAATATTATTATAGTTACGGCGTGCTGTTTGTGACGCATATCACAATAGTACCACAAACTATCATAATAAAACTTAAAGTTTATGTCCATGTGCCACCACTGCTCTCCATCCAGTCTGAATGAGCTTCAGTCACCGTACGTTCACACCTGTTAGCTGAAACACAACGTACATATTACCTTTAAAGATGCACTACTTTGTTTTACAGCCACCGAAGAAAATACGTCGGAAGCTTAGCTTTGTTTCAGACGACGCAGTTAGAAAAATAAATCGTTTCACGCAATAACAGGAGCACTTGGATCTGAAACTCTCCTCCCTCATGACACGCACCGGTCCAGTCTTGATCTGAAAGAGGTCCTGATCGGTGCGCAGGAAATGATCGCAGCACAAACCCAGAGCGCGAGCCACACAGGAAACCAGAAGTGTTGCTCGGCAATCCATCTTGCTGCCCTACTTGTTTTCCCCCCCACATCCAAATTGCTCGTTGCTCTGTGCTCCGTCAGACTGACAGGATCCTCCAGAGATGCAAGTTTAGTTATGTGAGGGTGCCAATGTGGCAAATAAAACCGTGTCTTCTTCCCGTGCAACTCCAAAGTGAAAGGCGCCGCAATCGCGCGGCTCCAGAAGCAGGAAGGCGCCGGACCCTCTAGCTTGCTCTATCGCACACAGCCTTTGTCATGTTTGCTTTATCACTAGCTGTTTGCCTGAAGAGGCCTGGCTGCCTTCATTGATACAGTTTGTCAGACATGTTTTCAGGCGCTGTTTTTTTTTCTTTTTCTTTTCTTCTTTTTTTTTTTTTGCTTTGTTTCTAATCCTGCTCTGTGCTGTTACTGCTACTGCTAGCAGTACCAGACGCCAGTCCAGCCTGGTTCTCCTTCCCACGCCCCCCCCTTGAAAAAAAAAACATAATAATAAAATAAAAACACGAGAACTGTTCCAATTTTCCACACTCTTTATCTCACAAGCTCAATATTCTCGTCATGATATTTTTACTCATGACATTTTCCTCCTGCGATCCAGATTTGTGTAATATACCATTGATTTGACAGTATTAAAACTGTAAAAATGTAATAAAATAATATTTTTTTTTTAAAAAAAAGTCACCTCCAGCTAGATAGTGATGAATAGATTCTGTAAGTTGGGTAATTCTAATATAATTGGTAAACTTTTTTTCTTTTCTACTTTTCTTTTCAGGAACCGTTTCAGGCTAACATGGCCAGGATTAAAGATATGGTTAGGCTTTTGTTTTGTTCTTGTGTGTGTCTCGTGTCTCGTGGTGTTGCTTCTATTTCCTCTTTATGAGTTCAAATGGAAGTATTGTTTAGTCCACTGCCCTGCTGCGACTCACGACCTTAACTGCCTTCTTCCTTTCCAGAGGAGGGAGTCGGCCACGCTGACTAAAAAGGCCAACAACACCTTCAACATCGTCGGCACCACCTACGGCATCAACGTGGCCAAAGACCAGGGCTTGACGACCATTTCCAAAAGCGCCCCGGGACCGTCGATCAAACACTCCTTCCTGCACAAAATGGACGACCCCTACACGGAGGCCAAGAAGTCCTACAACCGCGTCAGCAAAGTGGACAAGATTTCGCGCATCATCTTCCCAGTTCTGTTCTTCATTTTCAACCTAGGCTACTGGGCAACGTACGTCAACAGAAAGCCCGCGATCATGAAGGCAAACAACCTAAACTGAATTTCACCAAATGTTGGCTTTCGGGAAGACAGACAGACAGATAGCTAGATAGGTAGGTAGGTAGGTTTGCAGGAAAAGCCAAGTCCATCGCATCTTAACGTGTGTCGTGTGTATGTGTGTGCGCGCATGTCTTGTGTGTCTGTTTTTTCTTTTTTCTTCTTAAACCTTTGATATTTTTGCACGGCTGTTGTTGTTGGGAAGGCACACCCGGTTTCCATTAGACTCACGTGCAGCGGTGGACCTCGGAGGAAGCACATTCTCTCATCAGTCTGTGTGTTTTTTGTGCGGCGTTTCTTTTTCTCCACCCCACAGTCAGCTCTGGCCCTTTTCCCCGTTGTGGTTTAATCCCCTTTGCTGTATCTTGATTGCTTGCCGTTTCGTACAGTAGTCGAATTGTGCGTCCCCCATCCCCGTCCCCCCTGTTTTGACATGTTTTGGGTTTGTTTTTTTTCATTGCTTATAATAAGTTAGCACTCGCATGCGTTTTCTGTTCTCATCGTGACTCATTACCAGTGATAAGGCGCTGACACGCCGTACGCACACAGACACACACACACCGATACCGCCGAAAACACGAGGAAAGCCATCCGCTGGCCGCTTTATTGTGCTTCTGTTGGTCGGGGCGGCCTGTATAGTTTTATAGGAACATCATTAATAATTGTCAGAGTCTGGCCTTCAGCTGCCGCTGAAGCTCGGCACACACAATGCAGCCTCAGAGGGCTGCATGAACATTTTCTAGTCCACTGGCTCTTATTGTTTTAACTGGCTGATTATGTTCAACGACAGATAATATATGTGCCTTGGTGAAAACACTCATCACAAAGAAGGAAAAGAAACAAAACGCAAGAAAAGTCAGACATGCTCACATTCGCATTTCCAAATGTGCGTTTTGCTTAGCAAAAATATTTACACCCCTTAAATCTTTTCCAATTTTGCCCTGCTACAACCACCAACTTCAGTGTGTTTTATTGCGATTTTCTGTGGCAGATCAGCACAAAGACCTGCAGGATTGCCAAGGGTAAAGAAAATTATATTTAGTTTTCATTTCTTTTAGGCACAAGTCATGAAAATATAGCAGGCATTTGTATTCAGCTCCTCTGATCCGTTCTTTGCAGCTTCTGTTTTGTCATTGTTTTTTGTTTTTTTTTAAATGGCTCAAACTCTTTCAAATTGGCTGGAGAACGTCTGTAGAAATAATTCATATTGCAAAAGATTCTCAGTTAGTTTGAGATCTGGACTTTGACTGGACCATTCAGACACATCAGTACGGTTCTGGTCTAAATCCAGAGTGTCATATCAGGTTTTCATGTTGTTTCCTTTGGTGGTTCTTGGTGCAGAGCCACTGATGGCAAGAAGTTTTGTTTGTTTGACAGAGTTCAGCTGAAAAATGGAAGAAATGTTGCAAGTTTAGACCCCAATCGAACCGATTCCACCAGATTATCAGGAGGGAAAACATCCCTGGGTGCCTTCTAAAGACTATTGGCTGCATTTTCAGGATAAAAGAGGCTGAAAACAATTGTTTGCCACATTTGTTCAGATTTCTATTCGCAAAAGGCTTTGAAAGACATCTTCCTTTCACTCTATAATTGTGCAACATTTTTGAGTTGCTCCATCACAAAAAAATCATTAAAACAAAAAACCCATTAAAGTTTGTCTTTGTAATGTGACACAATAAGGAAAAACAAGTTTTTAGGGGTGTTAATGCTTTTGCAAAGTACTGCATCTTTTGTCTAGAAACATTTAATGGTCTCTGTAGGTTCTATCTACTCCAGTGTATGGCTATCCCCACCCTGAACCAGCCCATACACACACACACACACACACGCACGCACACACACACAGATACCCAGACTAAAACTGCCTACTAGTACGAAGGGTTAACAGACCTATTCCTGTGAGACGATCTTGCAAAGAGATTCACGGCTCCTGTGTTGTGGAGAACAACTATCATTTAAATTATGTTTTGTTTTTTGGTTTTTTTATGGAGCACCCTAACCAACAAACTGCCACCTTTACCTCAGAAGGAAGACAAATTTGAAATTACACCTCTAAAATGGTTTAAGTTTTATTTTTTATTTATGAAAACGATCGCTCTTTTCTTTGTTCCCTCTTGTCTTTGCATTCGTTTTTGTTCCAAAATGTTTATCATGTCTCTGTCGTCGTGCTGCTAAGAATCCACGCTTTCCTGCTTTGCTTTCTTCTGTACAACGTGTTTCGGTGCTGATTCTATTGTCCACATATGTTGACTTTATTTTTGCTGCAGACAACAAAGGCAATGTGTCACACTGGGATTTGAATTTATCCAAATAAACACTTAGATTGCAGTAGTTTACATACTGGAAATTACTGTAGAGCCTAATAATTCCAGTTGAAAACAAATCTTGATTTATTGAGAAAATGTGGTAAATGCTGTGTGTGTGAGATAAGATGTCTTTTTGGTTTTTGCACCTATGTATTTACCCAATCTGATTCTAAAACACTTTTATTTATTCATTCATTTATTTTTGCCAGATGCATTCTGTCTAATTCAATAAGTAAAGATTATTTAAGACACTTACTGGAGATCCCCTCCCAACCCCACTGAGGGACAAGGGTGTTCAGAAAATGGATGGATGGATGGATGGATGGAGATCCCAACATGCACTGTTAAATGTTGTCGGTCAATCATGTGCAAATCTAGCAGCCATTGATTCTGCAGGAACATTTGTACGTTATCTCCTGCGATCTACAGCATTATTACTCGCTGCACACTGAAGCAGGGTGCAGAGTCGAGACTTCATCCCAGTCACTTTGTAATAACCAGTAGCATCAACACTTACTCTAGTGCAGACCTCTGAATGGGTTTTCCCTTATTTAGTTTACAACTAAACACATGGATCCACTGAACTGACACGACATTCGTCTCCATTTAACAAGGTCGCCGTAGGGTCTTAAAAAGTTTAATATCCGTGTCAATTTCAAAAAGCCTCTGATGAGTAAGGATTTTCCACACCGTCTTCAAGTGTATTTTAGTTCCATCTTTAATTTCTCCTCCTGAAACTGGCTTATTGTGGTTTTTTAATTAAATTTCAAGCATTTTTGGTACATTATCCGGTAACACTTTATTTGAAGGGGCGTGCATAAAAACATGACCTATCATGAACATGATATTTCATAAATATTTACGACTGTTGTCCTGAAGTGTCATTCGGTAAATAATGGCACTTTTAGTGCAAAAGTGCACCTAAAGTTGCATTAAAAGTTCATTGAAAGTGTAAAACTTTGCATTATTTAGTAATTAAAGACACTTTTAATGTAACGTTCCGTTAGAACTTGCATTAAAAGTAAATTAAAAGTGTCAACTTTGCATTAAAAATTTCATTATTTCCAAATGACACTTCATCACAACAGTCATAATCATTCATGAAGATTCCTTCATTATTCTACATAATCCTTGAACTTGAAATTGGCTAGAGTTTTGGAGTCGTATGTCAGATTTAAAAAAAAAAAAAAGTTCAACTAAAGTGTGCAAAACTTTATTTAAATTTTTTATGATGGTATATTAGCTAAACAGAAGTCATAATGCACAATAAGTTAAGGTATTAAGATTGTCTATAGCTCTTGTCTGTGTTTAATTTAAGTAAGAAAGATTCTAACAAGATCTTAAAGTCTTAATTAAAGGTAATCAAAACTTGCAGAATCGCTGTTTAAACAAAATGCCAGATGCATTTAAACTAAATGAAACGTAGCATCAACCGTAAGCTGATTGTTTGCAATTATTATTCTCTTTTTTCTTTTTTTTTTTGCACACCCAAGTCAAGGTGAACCCTTTTATTTTTAAATATTTTACGTTAAATTAATTCAGCATGTGTCAACACATCTTAAATAATTACGTCTGACTCCTCCAGGCTCCTGGATTGGAGTTACTGCAGGTTGGTGGCTCTAAACAAAATAGCTGAATTTGTCAAATGTTATGCATAAAATATATATATATGAGTCATTCTCTGACTAATGTCATCAATAGTCTCTATCCATAAAGGAGTTATTTAACCAAAGATAATACATTTACCATCAAAAACATTCAGCAATGGGCAAACTATGCCAAAATGTTAAAATGCCTTGTCCTTTATCACGTTATGAGCGCATGCTTTAACGTCTTATGTTGGAATTTTAACAGGTTTTCTGCCTTCATTTGGCTCCAAACTGAAAAAAACAAAAAATTTGATCCAACTTTTAAAGAATGATTTAATTTGTTACAAGTAGTCAAATTAAGTTTATCCAAGTAAATATATGATTTTAATTAAGCTGTCATGTTAAACAAACATAGCTAAATTAAGCTTGACAAACTTAATTTGATTAAATGTAACAAATTCATTAAGAATTATTTCAGTTGGAGCTTCATTCTCTTTTTTCAGTGCGTTCCTTACTCCATGCTCTGTCTTTCCCCATCTGAAGCGGTCCCACAGCATGACGCTGCCACCACCACATCTCTTTGAAGCTGGTGTTTGTGCTGTGTCGAGTGTGAAACACATTCGCAAGGCGCTCTAACTGTTGGACTACTTTTCATTTTGTTTTTGAAAACAACATCAAAGAAACCAAGTCTTTAAAAACTCCATCTACGCTGTTTAAAATAACAGCTTTTTATTCTTTTTTTTTTTCAGTTTTTTTCTAATTAAATTCTGCATGTATTTTTCCACATCTTCACCGCTGTCGCATGTTTATCACAAAAAAAAAGGGAAAACGCATTCAGAACTGCACAATCTGTTTCCACAGATAAACCATGATAAAATCACCCTGCGGAGATTAATTTCTGAATTAATCAGCAAACGGAACATGTAAATGAGCGAGCAAAGAAAAAAAAAAGTCATTTTTATTATTTGCAGTTAATGTTTTTTTTTTTGTTTTGTTTTTTTAATGCAGGCAGATTTTGGCTTAGTCAGAGAAACATGAGAAATGTTCATTTTATTTTTTTCCACACACCTCAGAGGATTTGATAAACAGAAATGTGACATTCAGGTCTGGGTTTGATTGTATTATGTGGTGTTATCCAAACATGGCCAGAATTAAAACCAGTAAAACCATGTCATTCTACACAGTCAGATACAGTATATTAAGAGTATAACACTATATGAATATATTTATGCTAATTAGTAACAGCATTAAATATCCTGTTTGATGCAGCATAACCTCGACAGCATTGATGCAAAGGTCTTGATGCATAGAAAGCCGTAGAAAAATAGATCAACTAAAGAGATTAATAATGGCAAAAAAAACTTGTTCAGAAAGTGTAATTAACTTGTGAATTTGTAGATATTGTGAAATCAATTCCAATAGATTTTCTTTTGTTTTTTTTGTGAATATCGATATGTCATGTCATTTATTTTTTACATCATATAGATACTGCTGTCTTACAGTGAGATCTGTAACACTAAGTGTTATGGTAGTAAAGAACAGTAGAGATAATATTCATCGAGCTAATTACGAGATCAGTACCTTGTGTGCACTTTTCCAAAACCTAACTGTGAATTAGCAGCCATCTGCAAGCAGAGTTGTACACACTGTGTTCTCCTTCCAGCGATTTCACTGCATGTCCCTCCGCACCGAGAGACCAAGGACTTCCTCCACAAAGACTGCTCTGGGAACTTTGTGGACTTTGTGATTTTTCTCGGGAAGTTGCTCTCTGTGTGCCCAGTGACTGGACTCTCTGTACGTTACACTTGTTTGTGTGCTTACTGTATGAGATGTAGCAAATGGAAATAGGGATTAAAAGGACATTGTATTTTGTCTTGGCGTTCAGAAAAGGAGCCCTTCTTGGTCGCAGTGGAGCCTCAAAAACACACACACACACACACACACACACACACGTTTGTATGGTTGTCTTTCTATTGACTTCCATTCATTTCTACAGCCTAAACCTTATCCTAACCCTAACCCAAAACTCAATTCACATCTTAGTCCTAAATCTGACTCCTGCCTTAAAAACAGTTGTAATACAACAGTATTACAAACAAACGCATTTTAGTGGCGTTTTCGTCTGACCTTGTCGTTGTTGGTACTTGCCCAAANTTCCATTCATTTCTACAGCCTAAACCTTATCCTAACCCAAAACTCAGTTCACATCTTAGTCCTAAATCTGACTCCTGACCTAAAAACAGTTGTTGTAATACAACAGTATTACAAACAAACGCATTTTAGTGGCGTTTTCGTCTGACCTTGTCGTTGTTGGTACTTGCCCAAAACCCCCCAGTTCTTTACATTGCATTGTACTTCGAAGGGTTTTTTAATGGGGCTGAATTTTTAACGAACTACAGAGAATAGTAACAAAGAAAACTACATGATGAACTTCTGCTCATGTGACTTTCACAATTGAAGGCTGGACTGCTCCTTAAAGGCCCCGGGCTCATTAATGCCTCCAAGTAAACACACCAGGCTAGAGTCACAGTAATAAATGCAAAGCAAAAAAAATAAAAAATAAATAAGCAAACGCGGTATTATGTAGAAAGACAGGCGACTCCAGCCAAGTTGGAATTGCAGCCCATTAAGTCTTCTGAAACGGCACAGGGGAATAAAGTTATCTGAAAGTAAAAACAAAGTCTTTTTTTCCTTTTCTTTTCTGTTTTACTTCAACAATCAACAGGAAACCTGTGGCTCTCGCTTTGTGACATCAGTAATTAGTAGCTGAACCTGACAACGGTTATGCCCTCTGGTTGTGTGGCAAAAAAATGACCAGGAAGTCGGTTTGACGAGTTGAGAGAAACTTGCAGCACTGGTATGAATTATACAATGCTCAGCACTTCAACTATGATAGAAAAACAAAAGGAGGAAGTGGCATTAACTTAATTTAAAATGAGGTATCTCCCTCAAGTTGAGCTAACTTGACGTTTTCACTGGAAAAGTGATGCGATGGCCTAGTTTGTGTGTCGCAATCACAAAGCCCTTTGGATGAAAAACTATTAACTATTATGCAAATGAGCTTCATGCGAAACTGGCACATTAACGTCTTCAAAGCCTAAACACTAAAAATACACTTGGCACAAAAATGACAGAATTTAATTTTACTCTCTTCTTTTTTTTTTTCTTTTTTTGGAATAGGAAATTGTTTTAATTTAGTTCCCAGCTCACACGAGCTTGTTCATCAAATGAACAAAATGAAAAATATCTGAGTAATAAATGGTAAACTGAGTAACATGTCAAGGAATCGATGTTACTAGTTCACATTACGGTGGCCTGCAATCAACAGATTTAAATCCAGGACAGCCAGATGAGACAAAACCAAGGCGACTACTTTCTAAGACCTCTGCTATCTTTACTTTCACACCGGAGCAGTGGCAGGCCTTCTCATTAGCAGCTGCTACTGGAGACTTAATCAATGACTGTACGGGGGAAAAAAAGAGAGAAAAGAACATGGACGCAGTATCCGCTCTGATAAATGAAGCACCAGCTCAGCAGAGGAATGGCCGCCTTCCAATTACAAAATTGCTTATTTGATCCAAAGTGTCCTTGGGTTTGACGCTGGACCCAGTGTGGCCTCTGATAAGTAATAAAAAAAAAATACAGCTATGGACAAAATGAAGAGACCATTTGGTGGAAAAACCTCCTGGTTAATATTGATCTGTGAACTCTTCCTGAGTTGAAGCATCAGTGTCGTTGTTTCTAAATGAATATTGACTTGTTTTCTTTATACATTGTTTGAATATCTGGAAACGCTGCATCTTTTTTGTTATTTTGACCATTTCTCGTTTTCTGCAAACCAATTCGCTTGGAATCTGGTAGACATGTTGTCAGTAGTTCATCGAATAAAAGGACAATGTTCATTTTATTCAAACGTACAAAAAGGAAAATCAGAGAAAATAATCATTTTAAGTGGTCTCTTCATTTTTTCCAGAGCTCTAAATCTATCCCATCTGAGAAAATGACACAACTTCAGATTTCTTTCTTAAACTTCAGATGAGTCATTTTAAGTAGGAAACTCAATTGTAGTGCTTTGTTCTGTTCATCACACTAACTGTTATAAACCATAA
The DNA here is from genome assembly GCF_000485575.1 of Poecilia formosa. Classification (NCBI taxonomy): domain Eukaryota; kingdom Metazoa; phylum Chordata; class Actinopteri; order Cyprinodontiformes; family Poeciliidae; genus Poecilia; species Poecilia formosa. Next base: position 1,554,777 of record NW_006799953.1, on the reverse strand, counting down.
ATCTTAAATTCGTTATTAATTAGTCTCTTTCCAAGCTACCATACTGGAAGTTGCTTTATTTGCCAGTTTTTGGTAAGAAAACCTGATATATTCATAAAATCACTTTGAAAAGTGGAAACTTTTAAACAAGTCACTTTCTGATCTGTACATGCAGACAGGACATGCGCATCTTTAATCCACAAAAACAGCGCTCGGTTTTCTGACATCTGGTTTTTGACGACATGACATAAAGCTAAAACAAAAGTTGATTCTACATAATACCTCCTGCCCCCTTCAAGCTCGACTTTTCGTAGAGGAATTGGTTAAAAATAGAAAACAAAAGCCTCTCGCTGTTCAAAGCTTGCAGAGGCAGGTGGTTCTGCAAAGCGTTGACTCGATTAGGCTTTATTTGTAAAACATTGTGAAAACCTAAATCCTTATCCCTGGGCTTAAATAAAGGCTTAATGCCTAAAACTGAAATATGCCACTGCCCGTAACCCACAACAACAAATAAAATTTTCTGTGGGAAGACCAGCTTACTCACATGAAAACCTTTTAATGAGACAGAAGTTGTCAAGACGGTCGGCTGTCGGATGCTGAGATGCGGCAGACAGCCATGTGGGTGTGAGAAGGAGACACTGCAGGTATTGCATCAACTTGGACTGGCATTTAATGAGTCTCTTGTTTCACCCACCTCTCCGCTTTAAAAAGCCTGACCTCTGTTTACAGCGATGCCTCTGACATATATGCGTTTCAGAGCAGCGTTATTATTTTTAATAGTCAAAAAGCCAGTTGCACCGCCTTGCTAAATTGAAGCCCTGAGGCTTTGTTTCCTTTCAGTATCGTCTGTGTTTCATGCTGCCGGAGAGCACGAGGTCAGCTCGGCTTCAGCAATTCAGGCAATCTTCTTCTTCTTCTTTTTTTCCACTAATCGCTTCGGTGCCATATCTTCTGGATTTAAAGTCTCATCTAAACAACCCGCCACAATTTCACGTAAAAACTTTATCCACTTGTCATTTGGAGAATGAAAAATAAAAGTGATGCCACCACAGCAGAGTGATTTACGTAGATGGTAAAAGTCTGTAAGTTTTCTTTGTCAATGAGAACATGACTGATTCTAAAACAACCAGTTGGGAGAATCGTCTCAACGTTCTCACTAACACAAGGGGTTTGTGTGTTTTCCAACTTGTGATTACTTTGATTTATTTTCCTCTGTTTTGCTGATAGAAACTGGTTACAGAACTTGAGAGCAGCTCGTCGGTTTTCAGAGAACAGGATGGTTCCTGGACTCAGGCACTGTAACCCTGCGGCCATAAACTTTGCCTGAAGCGCTTTGGCAGGTAAGGGTTGCTGGTGACTCGCGGGCTTGTTCATTGCACAAGTGGAGAAGGGAAAACCCCTAAACCTGGTCACATTTCAAATCTAGTTTCTGCTACTGCACTCTAAGTTTAGTGCTGAAAAACATGTTGTGTAAACCTATCACAAAAAGTAACGAAATGTGTGTTTGGTGGATTTTTTTTTCTTGTTTTTCTTTCACGTAGCAATGCATCTTGCCCATATGTCTGATAGCATTTAGCATAGTCGCGTATGTGGGTTGCATCCCATGAGTCTATCTTTTACAAGAACTTCATTCTAGCTGGACTAATAGGGAAGCTAAGACAATTTTCTAATTCCTTGTTTTGTTTTAGTATGTTTTGTTTTAGTATGTTTTATTAGTTTTGTAGCCTTTGCTTTTAAGCAGGTTTTAATCATTATTTTTGCAATGCGACAGTAACATCATTTTAACTCCTTTAGGTAAATCTGTCATTGGTTGCCATTTTGCTTTGTTTTAAAACAACCCTCAGTATCAGTCCGTGGTACCACATCCATGTCAAACCTGTAGTGACGGAAATTTTCAAACATGTCTTCCACAGAACCAGCTTGAAGAAATATATTGAATGACCAGCAGTATCATGTACAGATTTAACGCTAACTCCAACGTAACAGAGGATGTCGGAGGCTGACGGAAAAGTGGGCACCCTAACCCAAACCCTAATCTAGTCTTCACCCCAAGACTATTCTCTCTCATGCCTTCAGCATTTAGGAACCACTGACTGTCTTTTACACATAAGGTTTGTTACACTTAGGCTTTGCAGAATGATACTGTCAATGACTCAGAACATCAAGAACAGTCAAGACTCAACCTATCTTGTAGGTTGGCAGCCATGATGGCCCTTCACCATCAGGCCCATTGGCAGCAGTGTTGGAAACGTGTGCATGTATGAGTCCAGACTCTGACTAGTTCGATTGCAATACCAAAGTGTGGGGAATGCTTACTTTATTGCTGGACTGACAAGAAGAGATTGTGGTAGATTTTGGTAGAAGCACCTCACTCACTAAAAAAAACAACAACAAAAAAAACAAGCTTTCTCATCGCTGGAGGCAATTTCAGCACAAAGACGTCAAAACGAGATGTTACGAGAAAGACCTAATAGAACAAATTTCCTTAAAATTTCATGTCAAGTTTATTTAGAGGTGAAGTCGCAAGAGGGATCTTGTCAGTGACACATTTATCAAAATGTAAAATGTAATTAAAGACGTGATTTAATTCCAGCACAAATCCTATAAAACCTTTTTAGGTCAAACTCTTGCGAGATTTAACACTTTGTACAATATCTGTACCTGTAACACGTTCTGTCATGAGCCCTATGCTGCAGAGTGGGTTAGGTGTGCTGCATCTCTAAGATGCTTTTTCACCACTTTAGCCCGCTCGGTTATTGTTTAATAAGAATTCCCTCATTTACACCTGGGGACTTCCCTGTTCACTGAGAGCAACACGAGACGCCTCGTACATTCAGTCAGATTAAATGAGCTGTGATGGTGTGTGGCTTGGCTGTACCATGTCTCATTTCACACTTTCCACACTTTCCTTAAATGGAAAAAAAAAAAATAATATATATATATATATAT
>NW_006799953.1:1455278-1551626 GCF_000485575.1 Poecilia formosa | reverse complement strand
ATTTTAAATGGGTTATGTAAGCATTGACTGTTGTGATTGCTTTTTATATGAATAGCCCCCGTCTTTGATCAGTGAAAGCGAAGGGCAGTCAGGAAAGAAGTCCTTTCCTGATTTGCCTCCTAATCCCCACGGATCTCTGAAGCGGGCGGACTGACTGGTGTAGGCGTTTCGATGAGGGCGTTTGTCTCCCTTTGAGTTCTGTCTGCACTCTGCTGCTGCTCGAGCGAGCAAAGTCCCAACGGCTTCAGAACATGGATGACTTACAAATGGGTTCGGAAATAAATATGTTATGACCTGGGGAAAACTTGACTTGGAGGAAAGCTGACTTGCATCTTCGCTGGCTGTTAATGTAGTCGGAGCTACACAGGCTGTTTGTACGGGGGGGTTGTAGCATTTTATTAAAGGATGCATAATTTTTAGTGTTTTTTTTTTTTTTTGAGAAATACCTAAAATGGTGATAATTATCTCATTCAGCTCAAGTCAATTCAAGGTGAAACTCCACCCCAGTTTTAACTCTGTCGGAGCCTCTAACATCTTTTTTTAAACCTGATATTCATTTATCCACTAGGGTAAAATACTTACTGATCAGAGCATGTGACTTAATATTTCCAAACAATGTCATCCAACAGACAAAATATGTGCAAATTCTGGGTTTTTGAAAGATTAAAATGAATACAAATAAATGCAAAATAACAAATTGAGGTGGAAGAAACGTTTCCATATACTTGTTTTTTTTTTCATATATAGACCTTATGAAACACATTTTCATACAGTAGAAAATATAAATGTCAAAAGAGGGTAAAGCACTTCCAATAACAATATATAGTTCTTACTCTTCTTTACCTCCAAGTTATACAACGGGTTCAGCAGATAGAAAATAAAATCAGAACAAAGAAACGTGTATTTTTTACATTCATCTGAGTAAATGCAGCTAATTATTACCCACCTCTGCCTCTATGTGGCTTGTAAACTGCAAACTAGATTATTGCTTAAGCTTGACGTATGTGACTAATACTCCACCTGAGTGTCTCTGTAGCTCCACCAGAGTTAGTATAATTAATGTCCTCCATGCCCACACCTGTCAGTTTTGGTGCACAGCTCCGCCTTGACATATTTGCAGCTGTACCACACTCTGTCCATTTTCAGATGATCCTTCAACACCCGCAAACTTTAACAGATCATTTTGGATGAAAGTTGAAAGATTTGTTTTAGCATGGCTCTTTTTTTTTGTATCAGTACAGCAGATTTAAAAAAAAAATAAAAAAAAAAAGCTGCTTAGCTTTTCCATGTGTGCAGGTGCTTCAGTGCCCTATAGTAATTTTTCAGCTGGGGTTATACATTTGATTTGCCAGTTAAAATTGACTGTTGACGTGTTCCTGCAGCTGGTAGCTACAGAAACAGGACAGTTGTGGTATGTTGGATTATCTGCGCTCAGAGCCAAGCAGTCAGCACAGGGAGAAATCAACCGAGAGCGCCACTTGTCCTTGGGAACACAACCCGGTACGAGCAAGTGAAGCAAAGAGGCGAAGGAGATGGTGTCTAATTTTGCTCAGAGAGAATCCAACACAACACGGGGGCAGGTAATGAATAATCGTCTGCTCTTGCGTGATGCTACATTGTGTGTTGTTATTTGTCTGGCTCATTCGAATGGCTGGAGGATTGGTGGACGGCAATGAGATGAATTACATTAAGAAAATGACTCGGAAATACAGCATTCCTCTGCTCCCGCTTTGAAGAGGGGATGCGGGGTGGGGGACACATGTTGTCCCTTTCTGGGTCACCGTCTGGACTGCGGTGCTGTCGGCTCCGTCTGACGTTCTTCCAGCAAGGATTATAATGTGGTCCAGTGGGCCATGCTCAAATTTCAGGACGTGATGGTGCCAGCCTTTTCTGTTCGGAAGTTTATTGTCTGTGGACCTGAAGTCGGCCCACATTACGTCTCCCGAGACGATACCCCGACACACTTACCAGGACAGCTCCTCCTCCTATCTGAGGCTCCATATACCTCCCCCAGGAGACGCATGGATGAGCAAGCTTATTCTCCTCGTGGGGTGTTCCCCATGCATGACTGATGTTTAGATTAATATCCTCGACTGACTTCTGCTCAGCTGTGAGGAGACAAGCAGGCCTATCAGAGGCCGGCCGCCCCCGCAGGAGCTGATTGATTTTCGCACTGTTCTGACAAAACATAAACCCGAAACGCAGCAAATACTTTATTTGTCGCCCATGTAGAAGCTGCAGCCTCAGGTCCAGCTGTTCACACATGTGGTTAGAAAACAGCTCTCTCTCCCTCTGTCTCTCTCTCTGTCTCTCTCTCTCTATAGCCGAACAGAGCGTCCTGGAAAAACAGACAAAACTGCATTTAAAGCACAATTTGAGCATTGAAGCTTATGTAGCAAATTGGTAAGCCATACACAAATGTTAAGCAAGCACTACGTAAAAAGATTAATTATTTCAAAACAATAAAACAAATGATAAAACATTTTTTGTTGAAGCAAACTGATGTCCATAAAAGCAACTTTCTTTCCCCCCCTGCATTTTAGGACCTTGGACTTTGCAGTGCAGCACAGCCTTTTTGAACCCAGAGGAATCTACAATACAAATGTCGTAGGAAAATGGTAATATCGCCCCCTGGTGGTGCATCAAAATCCCCTGTACTGGTCTCTAGTCTCTACAATCCAAAGAACAATTTTTGTCCTCGGTCCAGCTACTTGTTTAGAGCCGCAACGTGACCTTTTGAAAAAAGATGACTTATAGTTTTAATGAGCATCTACTGCAGGAAATAAGTTTCATGGTCTCAAAGAACAACTGTTTTATTTACATCTATGGGTCGTAAATAAAGAAGTGATAAAAACTAAAAGAGAATGACTACATAAAAAAAAAAAAAGTATTTCTAAAAGCATGTTGCTGGTAATTCTGTTGTGGAACTTAAATGCAATTATTCCATGAAAAAAATGGCTAAAATCTGCATTTGTTACAATAAATATATTTAAAAATATTATCTGGTTCTTTATTATTTTTAACACTGTTATTAAGAGCCATTGTGAAAAGTTCAAAGAGCCACTTGTGGCTCCCCAAGTGACCCCCCATAGGATAGTTCATTTAATAGAGGTATATAAAATATTAAACAGTAAAACACTTAAATAATAACAAATAATAGTAATACAACTTTAAGTCATATTTTGGCTTATCAATATGACAAAATCCCTAATGGGTATTACGTTTAGACTGCAATATCCTCTCTGAGTTCTCTGTTTTCTATTTAAAAAAAAAAAACAAAAAAAAAACTACCAGAACCTTTAAAAATTAATTACAAATGCTCTCAAATCTCTCTAAAAAAAAAAAATACCTGTGTGTGTAGCTGGAGGCTACACACACAGTTTCTGCTCCCAATCCACCTGTTCATCCTCACCTCTCTCTGTTTCAAGCTAATTGGCCTCTTTCAACCAGACCAAAAGGGTCGTGATTTGCCTAAGTTGCTCCTGTCGGTTCTTTTCTTGTCTGAGGATCAGCTCACTTTTTTTAATTTTTTTTTTTTATCCCTCAGGATTACATGCTACAAGGCCAATCTGATCTCCGGTCCTCTCTCTTTGCTCGCCTTCAGATCCTGAAACAGCAGCCTGGACTTTAATGATAGCCACAGTAATTTCCCTCATGGGATGGGGAAGTACTTACAACCTTTTAAATGCTGAGTGTTGCCCTGCGTTTACTTCCTTGCAGTCACACCTCTCAGTTTTTACGTCCCGTCGTCGTTTTCCACCCCAAACTTTAATGTATTTTATTGACGTTTCATGCAATATGCTAACACAAAAAAAGTAGGGTAGAATGGTGAAGTGGAAGCAAAAGAACAGATGGTTCACTGAGCTTTAAATTTTTTTTAAGTGCATTTGCATTCGCCCCCTTTATAGTGACAACCTCTAAAACAAGCTACACCTATAAAGACCTATAGCTGTAACGGGATCGCAAATGGATACCGAAAACGCATTGAGCATGACTTTCAGGTTTGTTTGTTTTTTAAATAATAATAAAAAGAAAAACAATTGCTGTCATACAGGTGTTGTGCTACTATTCAATCACGGCTCATGCGTACTTTTCTTATAACTCTCCCTAACGGGGCCTTTCTGAGCACATTCGCTGAATTATGTAAGAGAGTAATTATCTCTTGCTGTCAGGTTCGTTAACGTTGTGAGGCAAGCTGTGAGAAAACAGAGAGATGCTACGTACGTGTCACAGTACAAATCAAACCCTGATGCTACAGTGCTCCATCACCGTCCAGGCTGTAACGTTTTCTTTTCAAACATCGACACAGACGTCCGTACCTTCAATGTTGGACCTAATTTCAAACAGCATGTACCGCACACACCCTGCATTGATGAGGCAACGTTAGTTTGTGGTCGTTTGAAAAGAAGTAGCCTGCCAAAGTCAGAACGCTTTCTCATTTAGAATATCTTTTTTTTTTTCCCCCATCAGCCTGTGCTAGCCCAGTCCCTGTACCATTGTCTGACATGTTCTATCTCCCCTCGCATGCTTGAAAATGTTTGTGGTCTAATGCATTCCTAACAAATGACTGTTCTGCATTACTCACCACTAGGAAAAAGCTCACTGCAGAGCATGGTCCAAGGACACCAACTTACAGAGCTCTTTCTCTCTCTCTCTGTCTCTCTCTCTCTCTGTCTCGATTGTCCTTTTGCATTTTCCACTTTACTTCTACCAGTGCTGCCCTTATTTCCTCTTGTAATTAATAAGCTTCTTTTTAAAAAGTGAAGAGACTTTTATCCATATTATCCATATGTGCCGCCAGGATGAACCTGGACGATGAAGGCAGCGACGCGGAAAGGGAGAGACTGCTGAATGAGGGAAGGGTGCCGGCCAGTGAAGACACAGCAACTCAGCTGAAACACTCGGCAAAAACAATTCCACAGACACTGCAGCTCCTGTAAATGCTGTCAGGCGTTTACGCATTTTCTGTTCATGCCTCAAGTTTTCACTGATCTCATAAAATGCTGTAATATGAAACTGTTTTTAAAAGTAATTCTTTAACTTAATCTTACAGATTTTATGATGTGCTTTTTGACCATTATTGTAAGTATTTTTTAATTATTATTATTGTGGTAACACTTTATTTGAAGGGGTGAGCATAAGACTGATATGACAGTCATAAACATGACATAACACCTGTTATGAACATAACAAAGCCTTTATGAATGTTTATGACTGTTGTCATGAAGTGTCATTCAGTAAATAATGACACTTTTAATGCAAAGTTGCTCTAAAAGTTGCATTGAAAGTCCATGAAAAATGCCAACTTTGCATTAAATTATCATAATTTACAAAATAATGCAAAGTTGGCACTTTTAATGCAACTTTTAGAACAATTGTGCATTAAAAGTGTCATTATTTACCGAATGATAGTTCATGACAACTGTCATAAACATTCATAAAGACTTCTTTATGTTTATGACAGTGTCATGTCAGTCTTATGCACACTCCATCAAATAAAGTGTTACCATTATTATTATTGCTTGATAAGATAAACAGGTGAATGAGCTGTGAGTCTGCTGGTAGCCATGGTGATGGCAGACTTCAGCCAAAAGCGCTGAGGATATCCTACTGGTTCAGCATCTTGAACATGGAGAACTCTGCTTTATGGACACACATCCTGCTGTGAAAGGCTTGTAGATGTGGCTCCTAATGTTTTTCATTCTTGTTTGAGGGGAACAAAATAATGGAAGATGGTGTTCCTTCTATTAACTGTTAAGAGAATGGCTGCACACACATTCACAGCAGCCTTTCTTGCTCCAGGGAAAGAATGTATTTTTGGGGCTTCATTCAGTACAACGTGGGGCTTATATTATTTTCCTTTAAGATAAAGATAACTTCTGATGGTGCAGGATGATAAGTGACTTTTTCATGAAGGAACCGGTTGCCATCGGTTTAGCAACAGCACAGAGCTCAGCTGCATGAAGCAACCGTGGCTGTTTCCCACGAATGTTTGTCCCTTGGATAACAGGATGTGCTGCAGACAACCGTAAGTACAACAAGTAAAGCAATACTTTGTTTTTGACGGTCTCCATAGTGATGTCTGTACTAGTGAGCCAGCCACTGGCATCCTTCTTTCCAGTAATCAAAGCAGTGGATCTGCAGCCAAATCTATAACCTGGCACTGTGGTGTTTATCTGAGTTACCACCAAATTCAGTAACAAGAGGATTGGTGTCAGAATAAATACTGTTTACCACAGAGAATAAACAACAACTCCTGTACAGATTGTCAACCATTTTATGTCACAGAGGTTTATGGCTAATTTCCTTCAATACTTGGACTTTAAGGAACCTTATGTCTGATGTTGCATGCCTTCAAAGTTATGTTTAACATTCTGTAATATAATGGAAGAAACTGCTTAAATCAGTATATTTCATATAGGATGAATACAATTTAATTTTTTCATACCAAATGTCAAATAAATTAATTTTCTTCTTACTTATCATTGGTATTTAATCAAAAAAGCTGCTCGTTCCAGTGATGTTGTCCGAGTTTGTCCAATATTCACCACTTTCAAATCAAGTAAAAATTTATGAATACCGAAACAAGTGCAAATGTCCCTCTGCGCTCTCTAAGCAAACAGAAAAAAACAGAAGGACAGGAAAACTATTTTGTGGCATAATTGAAACGATTCTGCAAAGCAAAGTGCACTAAAATTACTCACGACATAAAAAGGCTCGCTGCCCCAGGCATAACAGATGTTTGATGGCAATTGTTACCATCAAGCAAGGCAACAGTTCGTTTTACATCAGGTGATTTCCTCTCCTAAAAGAAATTGTCAGCTCACAGCAACATTTTATTTGTGTTATATTGTCAGGTGTCAACCTTTATTTTATTATCTAAAAACATTAAGGTGTGCCGAAAAACAAAAACAGAAGAAATGTCAGAAGGCAAAAAATATTGTTTCACAACTCTAACCTATGTTACTATCAGGGGGGAAAAAAACAGCACCTTTGTCCCCAGAAGCTTAACACATTTGATTTTAAAAAGAATTTTAACTGTACTGTATATTTGGTAGTGGGTGTAACTTTTTTAGATGTGACTCACAATGCATCTGCAAAATCAGACGTTGGTTATATAGTGCTAGTATTATTTCGCTGGAAGGTCCCTACATAAAATGTCTATTCGATCTAGAGACGTCTCTGTGGTTTAGAATGACTTTGTCAACGTGATAAAGTCATTTGCTCTAACAGATTCAAGAAAGTGAAAATTTCCTCATTCCCAATGAACGCACCACTTACATATACCACATAGGGCGGTGTTGATTTATCCAGTTATGTCCTAAGCGTTGACTTGCAGGTAGTTTTGACGCAAAGGCAGTGGTTTACCTCGGCAGGTGTAAGCCTTAACATATCCCCACAACTGTTAATAATGAATCCGAAAAGACGCTTTTATGAATAGCAATTGTAGAATCGTGACTTTCAGTGACAATTTAATGCAGCCTGCGAAACTAAAAACCGGGTGAAGCGATAACAAGCGGCACCTCTTCAGCAGCTCAGTGGGGCTCCGAAGCTAGGCTAGCTACCTGTGTGGTGTATTGGTGGTTACACATGCTAACGCAGCGTCCGGTAACCTGCTCCAAACATGACTCGTCTGTTGGTAGCTGGCGACCAGCGTTTTCATTACCTTGAGATGAGCCCGACGAGTTAACCTGTTTGGAGTAACGTGAGAAACGAGAGAGAGGCTTGCTCCACATTAAACACCAGCGACGGGTAGCCTTGACAACAGCTTCCTCCTGTCGCTAACCGAAGTTCCTCCTCCGCCTGCGGATGAGGTAGTTTAGCGGGCTAGCTATCTGAAATCCACCCAGGAGGTGAGTACATGTCTACTACGGAGTGAACCACAAGGAAATCCCGCTGTACATGTTTCGCCAAGAAGTCAGTGTGACGTCTTTTATCCCATCTTGTTCGTATCTATTCCAACCCGAAAAGAGGAACATGTCCCGGTACAACATATACAGCCTGCTGGACTGGATTTACGGCGGGGTGGACCCGAAGTTTGAGGGCAACGGGGGGCCCGAGTGCGCAGCCTTCCTCCCTGTCCAGCAGCGCATCGTGGAGAGCCTGGCCATCCTCCTCATCTCGCTGCTGGAGGTCGGCGTTGCACTGAAGAAGATAAACTTTGCAAAGGAGTTCAGGGTTGTCGGCGGGGACTGCGTGAAGCCGAAGAAGGACAGTCTGGGCAAGAACCTGTTGCTGGTCTCTCTTTGCATGACTTTTGGAATAGAAGTCGGGTTCAAGTTTGCGACTAAGACTGTGATTTATCTTCTGAATCCCTGCCATATAATCACCATGACTCAGGTAGGCATGAGCTGGTCGTGATGCGTGTTTACATTTGAGAACTGTTCAACGAGTGTGTCTGAAGACTTTTGTTATTGAAGTATTGAATTGAGTAGTGATGGTCCAGCCTCAGCCGGTGTAAACTGTAATGGAGGAACACTTTAGGTTTCATTTTTACAAGCAGCAATTACTTCCTGGATGTGGGTTTCTCAAACGTGAACTTCTTCTGTTGTGTTGTTGTTGCATTCCTCAGCCAGTCCTCAGAATCTGACTTGTTAGTGACAGGTCAAAGAGTCCTGACCTCTGTCCAGAGCATTTTGATTTCTTTTATGTAGCATTGTAAGTAGGAAAGAATTGAAATTGGCAGATTGTTGCTCAAAGAAAACCTCTGTATCAGCCATAAATAAAAGCCTTTGGTGGATTTCAAATTGTTTTATGCTTGCTGTGTTTGTTGTACTATTATATATTTACCAAATAAAATTGGCAAATATATAATAGTAAAGGCAAATGTTCATGCAAGTTTAGGGTGGAATGAGGAGAATATAAGAATTTGGCCCGATGTTAATACAGCTGTTATGACCAATAACCAATATTTTCCAATATAAAATATTCCTCCATATTTTTGACACTGTTAAATAAATTAAATAACAATTGTTTTCAACCTAAAAACACATCAACCACATATTTTTGCACTATTTCTGAGATTCTTTTTTAATCTTTCATATTTTTTATTTGGTTCAAAACAACTGCATGTGGTAGAGGTTCTCTCTCTTTTTTTCTTCTGATTTTTCCACGTTGTACTTCTGGGAATAGAAAAAACGTGAATTGGCAGGTGGCACCAAGGAAAACCCCAAATCAGCATATGCCAGGAAAGACTTGATCAGTGATTTTTATTATATTAATTCGCTGTTTTAGTGAATTATTTAAGTGGCATGGCCTCATCTATTCAGTTTTGGTTAACCAGTTACCTCCCTTGGATAGGTTTCACAAATATGGAATTTATTTCAGCATGCATAATTTGAAAATGAAGCCTCCAACCTTGTAAAATATTTCAATTGCATGACCTTGACCTTGACTGTAGTATCTCCAATCTCTACCAAAGTATTGTTGAAATCGGAGATTCTCCAGAGATCGGAATCATCCGGTTTTTCTTGTGATCTCCGAGTGAAATACTGCAAAAACATCAATGAAATCCGATCAAGGTTGTGGATATGTCGTTTTGATGCAGGATCATTTGATTAAACCTTTGCTAAAGAATCTAAAGCCCTTTGGAGCCTGGTAAAATCTAATTGGTGCAAACTATATCGCTGTAGCCGCCGTCTTGTCTGTGATGTAAAGCTGGAGCTGGGATGCTGTGAGCCCTGGAGGCGTCCAACCAGAACTGGGTGTGGTCTGATTGAGTCCCAGATAGCGATTTATTACTGAGAGGGCGATGTGGAAAGACATGGTTGCATCTCCTTAAAGAAGCAGTGCAGGATGGAGTCATTTTCCGTAGGTTTGATCAGCTTTACCGGTTGCAGCACGTTTTCCTCCACATCCTGTCCTGGATCCTGTTCTCGTGTTGAAATGAAATACAGAGGGATGAGTAATGTTGTTGATGCGGTGCCAGCACAGTTGCCGCTGCCCACTCATGATTTACAGGGTATGTGATGAAAAATTGACTTATGGTAGGAAAAAAACAAACAAACAAAAAAAAAAACGCCATCAATGTTTGACGGACAAGGTCAGCAGGGTTGTTTCTGAGAAGGAAACTGCACAAAGGAGTTTGTTTAAATAAGTCATAAGTGTCGTGTTACCACAAAGCTGTTGCTTCCCCAGCTGGATGAGTATTTTGTAGTTATTTGCAGAGTCAACAGTTCATTAGTTGGACTCCTTCAGAGGATGACTGGAATGAGATTAAAGGCGTGATGTGTTTTGAGCAGGATAAGGACTTTTATTGTGTTTGTTCCATCCAGGCTGGCTAACGTCAGTGTTGAGGACCACAGAATCAGATGTGTATTTTTACGGGCTGCATGTCTCCTGCAGTACTGACGCTTCCTCATATCCTAACGGGTGTGGCTCATCCATTTAAATCCCTTTCTGATCCTTTTCCATCACAAATGAAAACACCTCCATAGTAACAGCTGCTCTGGTCTCTTCAGGGCTCAGGGTGGTAGTTAGTCTTAAATATTGAGTGTTGAAGGATATTTTTATAGAATGAGAAATGTGGTAGTTAAGTTTTCCAATACGCATTGGGGGGCCTGTGGTTCTCACCATATTCTCCGGCGTTACAGAAAGTTTCTTGTCCGCTTTTCTTATTCTCGACCCATTTTCAGATGATGGATTGAGCATTGCTTAATGTAATGCTCAAAGCTTGAGTATTTATTTATTTTATTATTATTATTTCACTCTGTTTCAGACTTCACAACTTTATCCTTGATCAGCCTCGTGTGTTTCTTGGAGTGTGTGTCTTTTATTTGCACACCGCTCTGTGTTACAAGGTGTTCACGCATCCATAACATGTCTTAAAGTCTTCCAATTTTAAGAGTTAAAAATTCAGCTCAGAATACATGAATTTATATGTTTTCATGTATCTAAAATTAAGGCCTTAAAATGTATTAAATTCATTAAAAATGTATGTTGGGCTTAAATAAGTTAATCAAAGGTCTTAGATTTTGTTGTGACAGCGCTATTTACTGTCAAATATTCTACATAGTTTCTATATTTTTTCCCAGCAGGACTTTTCTCTCAGGCAAAAGTTTGAGTTGCACACAGACATCTTTTTTGGCAGAAGCTACAGCTAACAAGCTGCTAGTGCATCTTTTCCAGCTAGCCTATTTGTGATTATAAGTGCGAGGTCATTGCTAGTTAGGTGGACGGTGTTCGTCCTCACCACTGGCTCGCTCCCGTTGCCAACCCGTACGATGCTACGTTCACAGTGCAGAAAAAGCTCGCCACTGTTAAACCTGTAGAGGCCCATATGCAGTGTGAGACTCACTATGAAGTCAGAGGTTTAGTGGATTTTAAAGTTTTACCAGCTCTTAAATTTCAATCACAGCAATCTTAGACAGGTCTTGAAACGTCTTCAGCTGGAATTGGTGCAGAGATCATGTGCCAGGTTATCACATAAAGTCCTGTTGTCGTCACCAAATGTGGAAAAGGTCAAGATTCATATCAGCAAAAAGGACAAGGAAGCTTGAATAAAGTAGGAATGAGTTCAGTGTACAATAAGTGACATGCGTCCCCTCTGAGCATAACGTGGACGCCTGGTATGTGTGCCATCAGATTAGCAGTCACGGACTAGCTTATCAGTTAACTGTGGCACATTTTCACTGGAATTGGGTGGAGCTCCTTAGACAAATAAATTAGCAACAGAAATATTTGAATTTTGGATTTTGAACTCAGATTGTCAGCTAAACAAGGAGGTCAGACCTTCTTTCCAAAATTTCTTCAGGTGGAGGTTTTTTATTTTTTTATCACTGTGGAAGTGCAATCAACCACGTTCAGGTGTAAAGGTGAAAGAAAATTATGTGTTTTATGTCTAAATAACCTGAGTGCCTGTATCCCTGTGTACTAAATCTCCCCGGTAAACCTCCACTTAGATCACGTGAGAGTTTCCTGCAGAAATCAGGTGGGCTGATGGGAAATATTTTCACACACTGCAGGAAAAGATTCATCCTGCTGATCTGACCTCTGGATCAGCAGGATGATCCCGAGGTCATCCTGCTGATGACCTTTGTGTGGTGCCTTTGTATTGCACCACACAAAGGCTTTAGTGAACTTTTTTTTAATATAAATAAGAAAATAACGGTGAGTTACATAAGCTATGATACAGGAAATGAAGTAATATTGTATTTCTTTTGTTTTCTATTGAATTCAGAAGTGTGAGCTCTAGCAGAAAATTGGCTTTTCATTAGGGGTGGGCGTTTATCGGATCATTTATCGTGAAAAATTTCTTATCGTGATAAGAATTCCGATGTATCGTCGTCGCGATGAATTTCAGCTATTGACGGCAAATGAAAAAAACAAAACTGACGGTATGATCAGAAATGTTTTTGCTATTTTTATAATAGGATTAAATACGGTTAATGTGTGCAGTTTAGTGACATAAATCACTTTTTTAAGTAATTGACATCCTGAAGAAGCCTGTCTGAAATGGGAATATAGTTACATAAAAGAAAAAACAACAACTAATAAACAGTTTTTAATCATCTTTAATTATATAACTCTATATATTGCAATAAATTTCTAAGTCCATATCGCCAGTCCCAATTTTTCATGTTCTAGTCCTTTTAAAAGTGTGAAATTGTTCAAAATTAAGTCAGAAATAGCAAAGAAAATCGGGATTGCTGGATTTAAAACAAAATGCATTTAAGGATTCACAATTAACATAAGATTTTGCAATTTATTTCCAGTAAAGATATCACCAAGATGCAGGCAGTGTCAGTCTCATTGGCCATGTTTACGGTATCAACGGTATCAGCTGTAACGTTAACAGCCAGCTGAGTGGATTGTTGACTCAGTTGTTCAGATAAGGCTGGAAGGACATGGCTCTCCTTGTTGGAATAGGAGGGGGAAACAAAAAACAAAAAAAAAAACGTATCTACGCTGAGATATGCCAATCTACAAACTGATAGTCTTTGGTAAATAACTTTACTCCACTTTTAAAGGTCGGCAGCAGTGAGGAAACAATTAATTTTGTCTCTGAAATGATATTCAGGCAGCTGAAGAGTTGTTAGTGCAAATGTGGCATTTAAACGTCTACTTCGCCAACAACCAGTGCAGCTCAGGTCGCCTTCAAGGACTCTGGGACTCTCCATCCGTGACTTTGACTAACCGTTGCCCTCGCGGCTCGCTCTTACCTGGAACCTGCACATAGAAGATCCCGTTTAATTTGAGCCAGGACTCAGACGGAGAGCAACACAGGACAAAAAGAGAGGACGGGTTGTGTCATGTTTCAGTCTGGTGCGCCTTGAGATGAGATTGTATTTCATTTCCAGAAGGAAGAAGAAGAAAAAAACCCCATTAGATTTATTTGTTTGTTTTTTAATAGTGCAGCTGCAGCAGCAACCCGCTTGATTTGACTATCATAAATGCATTCATGCTCATAGCCTTATTGTATAATATTGCTGCAGGAGATGAGGAAGCTGGCTGAGATGCTGATCGGAGCACATGAATCTGGTGCTCATTTCTTGCTCCTCTTGAGGTGTGTGTTTTATTTTTTCATCGCGGTTTTAAACGCTAACTCTGTAGCTTCAAGTTCTTGTTTTTAAATTGTTAGACAGGGGCGATCAGATGTGTATTATTTTACAGAAAAACACTGGATTAACTTAAAAATATCACCTGATTTAAACAAAGAATCATAATTGTTTTTTGCACATGTGATACTGTGAATCAAGACAATTCAACTTTCAGACTAATTAGCAAACTGATTCCTCAGCATTAAGTTGTCAGTCGATTGATTTATTTATTGTTGTGACTATGTGACCTGAATGCTTCTCCAGCAGAAAGCAATTTTCTTGTGTGAATTTCCACCCAAAATTGGGCTGATTTATATAAATTGCATGAGCTAATATCAAAATGATTCTCCTGATACAGAGATATTGATTGTTGTATTTTTCCAGCCTCTCAGTTGTCGGAGAGAGAGAAAACAAAAAGCCCTGATTTCAGCAATCAAACTACTGTATAACCAGTATTTCTGTAATGGCAACTACACTTCATAATTTATGTAAAAGTACTTTAAACCTTGTTAAATGTTCCTGTTTTGAATACGTCAGTGACTCAGACTTTATTGACACAGAGGAGAGGAGGTATATCATCTAAATCAGGTGTCAAACTCAAGGCGCGTGGGCCAAATTCGGCCCGCCACAGCTTTTTATGTGGCCCTCTACGTTCTAGACTAAACACTCAGTGTGCTCATATTTTATGTTATCAATCAAATTGATGCAGTTTTTATCTATCTACTGCCAAATTATTTCAATCAGTTCCACCAGTTTCCTGAGGATTATCATGGAAATTCACGCTAACATCAACAAATCCCCATACTTTTTTGTGCTAATACATGATTGGGAGTTTATTGCAGATTTTTCTAATTTTCAAAAACTTTCTTACTTGTACTAAACAACTGCCTCAGCCTTAATTGATGTCAGATTGTAGTCCATTATATACAGCAAGTAATAAAAAGCCAAAATTTACCGTCATAAATAAGTACAAATATCTGCATATGTGTCTAAATTAGTACCACAAACACTTTGATTTTTATTGCAAAAAGTCTCAAAAAGAACTGCAAAATCCTGGAGGAACTGAAAAGATGTTCAATAATATTTAATTTTAAGAATTCATTGATATTTTAACAGCTTGTGAAGAAGTTTTATCAATGGATTCTGGCACGACCGGCCCTTTAAGAGCATTTGTGATCTTTATTTGGCCCCAAAACGACATCTCTGATATAAATAGTAACTGATTCACAAAGATTGCTCTCTACGGCCGAGTCAAAGTTAGAAGTTTGTAACGTTGACAGAGTTTTAGTGTATTTACTATGCAGTGTTTCCCTCAGTGAATTATAAGTCTGGCGGGCCACCAGGCTTTACTTGTGCCCCCATCAGACCTAGCATTATTAATTTATTTTTGTTTGTTTTTTTTTTAATAATGATTTAATTTTCTTTTAAAGACTTTCCAGTTGGTGTTCAGGTATTAATCTTCCAGTCTTCTAACTAGCCGCTGATGTTACATGTGGTATGAGAAAAGACTGGTTTTACTGGTGAGACCAGTTCTAAATGAGAGATCCTCGGGCGTTAACAAGACCTGAGTACATCTGCATCACACCCTGTCAGAAAAGAGGAAGGTCTGGCCAAAACATCTGACGCTTCTGCTGCACAGAGAGGATGTAGCCTTCTCACTTTTCAGATCTCATGACTTGAGACTGAAGCCGGTTCTGCGTCTCCTCACTCCCGTCTCGCCTCCCTTTGTAACAAAGTGTGAAGAATGTTCTGCTGGCCCAAGGCTAATGAGTGACTTCAGCTGGGCGTTACTGTAAAATATTTCACGTCGGTATTGTGTCTCGCCCGACACACACTCGCGCTGAACATGAGATGCTTGAAGTTGATCAGATTTGTTTCTGCACGCTCATTTTCCCCCTGGTCTGGAAATCATACGTTTCACAATGTGAACTGATTTCTGTCATGGTGAAACTGAAAAAGAACAGTTCTTCTTTTTGAATATGGTGAAAAATTGTTTTTTGGCAATTTTTACTGCAAACAGTGTCAGAACACTGTAGCCGACAGTTTTCAGGTGGTTTCTATTCAAAACTACAATTTGAAAAAAAATATTCAAATGGAAATTTTTTATTTACTTTTTTTTTTTTGCCATAGGAGGTGATTAGTTATTTATAGTGGGTCTTGTGGAAAAAAAAAACCTTTCATATCATCGTTATGTTTTGTGATGTACACCTTATTTAAGCCTTATGATCTTCTGAAAGGTAAAGAGAGAATAATAAGACATTTGGTGATTTTTTTTCTTAGTGGTACTTTATAGATAAACCTCTGAATTCATCACACATATAGAAATATTTAACTAAAATTAGAACACCTTTTGCTTTCCTCATAACCTGGCTTAAAAAATTTAATAACAGATGTCTCAACATCCCGAGGCAAATGCGAGACACATTATGCGTGGCTAAAAATTCTCCAATATGTTGCTTTTCTGTATCTAATTAAGTTCTGGGCACAAAGCAAACCAAATTGTTGCAACAAACCGCAAGTTACAAAGAGAAGATTGAGTGAGTACAACTGAAAATAATCTGCTGCTTGTTGCACTCGGCAAACCCGAAAAGAAAATGATCTTTTATTCATTGGCGTAAAGTAGAACTTTTATTAACATGAAGAACACGGGAACAAACTTACTTTTAAAATCGAAAACAAAGCCAAAGATGGAAATTAAGAAGCTATTTTCTAAGCCGGTTGATAAAAGTCGATGAACTTGGATCATAATGTTGTGTGATCATCTTTCACCATAAAGATTGCTCAAGTACCATTTCTGCTGTTCAAGGCCTTACAGAAGTCTGGGGTTAACGCCAAAAAGCCTCCCTTCTCTTGTCGTGTTTTAACTAAATTGTTTAGATTTAGCTAGGGTAAACATATGCATATTTAAGAATTTAAGTAATTTCTTTACAGTTCAATAATTGGTCTTTTTTTTTTATTTGCAAGAAAGTCTGTTTCTGAATTTTGGAAAGAGAAGTTCTTTCCCACTGAAAAGAATGTGCTAATTATGCAATACATTGCACGCATCTGCATTTTTCTTTTTTCTGTTAAGATCTTACACAAGTCAAATGTTTCCTTCCTTTCTTTCTAAGAGTTACAATCTCAGTGCCTAGAACCAAATTAAATCAATTTAGCTAGCGTCTCGTCCAAAACTAAAAGGATGCTGCTGCTGTGAATGAGCAGAGTAGTTTGAAGCCTTTTATTTCCTCCTTTGAGATCATCTTAACAAGGCGTCACATGGTGCTTTCTTATTTATCTCAGTCTGTCTCCACAGACGTCCCTTAGCTTCCTACTGTTGTTATGGAAACACGCCGTTTGCATGTTCTCCGGGCAACGCTAAAACCTGCCTGTGTACCTTTGTCTTCCCTTTGATGCTGAACTTAAAAGATGCATCCAATCTGCTACTCGTACAGACCAGACAGGAGAGGCTGTGAACCGTGCAGCCGTGGTGATACCACACACGTTCCACTTTATGTTGTAGCTTTTAAACATGGCCGCTTGGTGTAAAACTGCCTCTAACAGGGTGAAGAAGGATGTTATCGTCTTTCTCATTTGCACTTTTACACCGTTTTCTGTTTTACAGTTACTGACTGGGGTTACTAGATCTTTTACACTAATCACCTACACATTCTCAGTTGTGTAGGTGATTAGACAATGAAATTTGTGACAATGACGGATGTCAGTTTGCTCATGTCAGCATTTTCGGTGTTTTAAATGAAAAAACATTAAGTCGTTTTTGTCTCTTTTTTTTGTTTTGTTTTGTTTTTTGGCTCTGTCCCTTTAAGATGCTGCGCTATGTGTACAGTCTGCAGTCACGTGACTCCGCCCCATCCGGTCTGTGACGAGAAGAAGCAAAACAGACGTTGAGAAAACGGCGGACATGTCAAACGTTGAAGCGGCGGTGGTACAGCTGGGAGGGAAAATGCATCAGTTCGGCAAAGCAGTGGTCGCATTAACCGAATATTTTCCATCTTTGTTTTTTTTAAATGGTAACTGAAGGACATCCGTGTTATCATCCATTTATCAATATCGAGGCAACCTGCTCTATATGTATATTAAAGGGGTGCACAGATAAATCGGCCCCAATGTCCTTAGTTTTGGGAGTTCAAACACCAAATATACCTTAATGTCCATTAATCTACACAGTTGAAGCCGTTTTTGTACAATTGCATTTAAGCTAACAGAATCTCAGCTGTTGGGGCTTTTCAGCCAATCAGCACCAAGGAAAATGAATGAACTGGTTGCTTTAGAAATGCCAGAGCAATAGCTAGTAAAGTAGCATAGTTAAAATATATATATATTGGTAAATAAAATGTTAATTGCAATTAAAATACACAATATTCAATACTAATATCACAGTGCCATGTTATCCTAATATGTTGTACCACGAAAGCTAAACTTCTGGTTGTGAAATTATTTGTTCACCGGGAACAAAATAGGAACAAAAATGGGATAAATCTTGAGGTGACTTGACCTTTGACCCACAGCAGCAGCTACAGCTACACAAACATAAAGCCACTGACCTCAAAGTAGGTCATTAGATTATTATCTAAAAATATCTCATCAGTACGTGTCGATTTTATTCTTAAAAGATAAAAATAAATATCCCACAGCCGTTTCTTTTGAGCTGTAGTAACAGGCCGGCGATGCCTCTATGGAAATGAGATGGCAACTGTTTCCTGTCATGTATTTATTGTCTCACTGAGAGGTAGGTGTAAAAGTAGCAGTCGTTATCATTATCATATCGGCAAGGCTGAAGCCAGGATCCACAAAGCAGTAAGACACCGACTCGATTCAATCGACCCGGCACACAAACATACACACCGTCCGACGGCAAATATTAACACAAAGCAGGCTACTCTGCAGCTGCTCTGCAGCCTTCATCACCAGGCAGGTTGCCGAGTCAAATATCTAGAAGAGGATTTTAAAATCCAAGTGATGAATGTGTCAAATTAACACTTTCACCTTACAGATAAAGACGTACGGCACTTCTCTAAAAACCACTGTGCAGCAGTCTGGGTTGTCGCTGTTTGTCTCAGCCTAAAAACTTTTTATTTTCATTGATTGGAGGCCTCGTTAAAATCTCTTACTGTATATTTGCTTGCAGCGCTAAGAGCAGGAAGCTCTTAACGCATTCAAGCGGCTCCTTATGACCGTCTGAGCTGAATGTGATGTCGGGTGGTTTTCAATCTCACTTTGTGGTTTCTCCAACAGATCTTCCTGCTGGCCTGCCCGCCGTGTAAAACAGCGATGATTGTGTTTCGGTGAGTGTGTTTACCCTCTTCCGTGTAGTCCGCCAAAAGTTTTTAAGAACTAAGAGAGAAAGGAAAAGCCCCATGGCTGAGATTCCTGTATTATGTCATCCACTCGCATTACAAACGTGCCAGTGGGGACTTCTAGCTGTAAAAGCGTGAATGTACTTCTCATTTCCATCCTGAAGGCATCGTCATTATCGCCGATTGTTATGACCTGTAAGCTTCGCTGGAGTGTGCCGGCTTCTTCCGGAGATTTACTGCAACGCTTTGGTTTGGGGTTTATAGTCTCTCCTTTAAACCTCCTCTGGTCAGAGAGGTTAATTATTCATGAGAAGGTTTTAGCCGGCGGGGAAGACAGTGTGGAATTTACTCTGAAATAAATCCTAGCCGGGTCACTCTGTAATTCAGCAGAGGGAACAATCGCAGTGAGTGGTCGGCCAATATGAGTGTGCACTCTTGAAATGGGAGGAAAAACATGAAATATTGCCCCATTCAAAAAAAAAAAAAAACTCGGCTGTTGAAAAGAAAATGCAACAACTTTATTTCCTTTAAACTTTCTTGGAGGCGGCGTGGTATTTGTATGGCAGTGGCCACCTCTGCTGTAAATGTAAAGAGAGTGCTTCTCAACTGGTTTTTGATTAGATGTCCTACATTTTGCGCAACTTCTTCATCATAAAATACATTAGTAATACGATTTAATCAAACTACACTGCCTCGTAAAAGTACTCACATTCCTCAAACGTGGCAAACTCACACTTCAACGTATTTTTGAAAGAGCACTTGTCCATTAAAAAGGGGCTAAATGCAAATTTGTGGCATTCAAATTTGCGCTTGAAAATCCTGTGGTTTTCACAACCCGGTTAGTTTTTATTACATGAAATCCCAGAAAAATACATTGAAGTTCAAGAATTGGAAATTCCTTTGTAAAGAATAGCAGCTGCCCAGAGAATAACAATAAATCCTGCGTTCATATAGATTCGGCAGAAACAGATTGAAAGCATACCTGCGAATAAAGCGCCGCATAGTTGGTGTGCTAGACTCCGTTCCCCGGGGGATTTAAGCCATTGATCTTTGAATTCCCAAAGACGGCGACTCGCCAAATGACTTCTCCAGGGCGACGTCGCTCTCACACGGTCGCTTCAGGGAACGGCCCCATTTGCATGCGCAGCAAAATCCCTGACCTCTGACCTTATTCTGAACAAGAAGCGAATTCCATGTCACTTTTAGCGTCTTGGGTTTAAAGTGACACCGGATCAGAAAGGACAAAGAAAAGAGTAAGCATTTACCTTTCTGTCGGAAGTTGAAAACCCTTACTCAAGTTCATGACCAAACCAGTCTGCATATATAGAATCTAGTGATGTGGTTAATCTCGGATCTGTGGCTAGTGTCCAGTAAGATGTTTTTGGCGCTTTGACCTGCTGCTAGCTTTGTATTTTTGCTTCCATTTAAAGAACTTTTTACAGTTCCAGTTTGGGTGTCTTTAGCTGGACAGTAAAATGTAACAAAATGAACAAGAAGGTTAATTAAAATGTTTGCTAATAACCTAATTGGACAATAACTAGCATCAAATCTATGAATATTTGAACCTACAGCGCTATGGTCTTCACTAGACTGTAACTGCTGGACAAAGCTACACAGAATTTGTCTAATTATTCACACATGATATTAAAAATAAAAGGGTGTGAGATTATCCTCCATAAATGTAGATTATCCTCCATAAATGTAGATTATCCTCCATAAATGTAGATTATCCTCCATAAATGTAGTTCGTGACGCAGGTTTTGGTTACGTCACAAACACACATTCCTTCATTATTTAGCGCAAGGAAATGGTGTATTTAAATTAGAATGAAGTGGCTTTTTAAAAAACAAAAATAGAAAGTGAGGAGGCTGCTCAGACTGACAGCTGGGTGTATTAGAAGTGACAGTCCCACAGCACTTCTGTTTTCCCAATGACCTTATCTGTCACAACAGTTATTTTGGCTCATTGGACAAAAAGAGCAGTTTGTGTGTCGGACATGTCGGGGCTGTGGTTTGACACGACCTCCTGGCCTTCAAGACTGTGTAGGGCGGCTGATGAATAAAGTGTGGTTAAAGAAGAATCAGTGTGTTTTCCCCCCAAAGGCTGAACTACTGGAAATCCAGGTTACAGGAGGAAGAGCTGCAGAGGTTAGGGGATGCTTGATGTTTCCTGCCAGCAGCTTTTCTGGATGTTTTTTTTATTTTTTTTTACAAAGACTCATCAGAAATGGCTCTAGATAAAAACAACTTGCTGCTCTATCAGTTTTCACTTTCTGCTCTTTAACGCCACTTTTCTTCTGCATCTTTTCAGACTGCATATTCACATGCTGAATGGAGCGCTGCTGGGTTTAGTGTTCCCTATAGTCAACACCAGGCTAGTAAGTACATAAGTATTATTTATTTATTTATTTTTTATCTCTACCAGTTTTATTGTCACCCCTACTTTCTGTTTGGCAAAATGTATCGGAAGTAACTGATTTAGCGGCAAAAGCAAATGAGGTGGATTGCCAGGATGTTGCCCAGAAATAGAGCTGTTAGCATGCTATGACGGTCATTAGACTGTTACAGCACAAAAGTCTTCAGTCAAAGGTCACAGCGTCTCTTTGAACGTGCTCGTATGATATGAGTTACAACATTTAATGTTGCTTTGGAATAAATAAAGTCTCTCTGATTCTTATAGTTGCTCTTCAAAATGGGAACAACCAGAGAACATGCCAGTTTAAGTCAGGGAATGACATGAAGAGCACAACTACATGCCTAAACTTGAACATAGTATTGTTTGAACAATCTTTTTAATAAATACCCTAAAATCTAGGATGAATAGTCAAAGTTTAGTATGGTAAATAAATAACTAGCTATTTAGTTTTAAAAAAACATCCTTCAACACCTTTACTGCTTCTATACATGAGCCAAAGTGAACCAGCCCTCACTTCAGCTAATAAGGGCTGCCTCTGTTGCTTTCTGAGAAATGAAACTTTGAACAGCTTAAACTCTGACTCATACCCCTAGAAAATCTACTGTTAATATCAGATGCAAATATGTGTTTTTGTCTTTCTCAACTGTAAGTTTTTATCAGGTTCCCAAACAGGAAAGAACGGCTGCAGCAGACTGCTTTGCATTCTGTTTTACCATGAAGGTGTTATCTTATCTGATCTGGTCACCGGCTCTGAAGCGCGAGGAGCAAACGTCGAAAATGATATATACGATGCATTTTACCTCACTAATGTCTGAAAAAGCAAAAACATTGGGCACTTTGAGAAGTACGCCAATAATGTCAGAGAGAGAGACATTGACGTGATTGATGTTTCTGTTTGCTCCTCAGCTGCCGTTTGAGATGGAGATCTACTACATCCAACATTCCATGATGTACTGGGTGCCTGTTTACCTCATGAGGAAAGGAGGTACGTGGCAGTGATGTGGTCTCTACACAGGCCCACATCCCCAAGTTAAGGCGGCACAATGACTTGCACCTTTGTTGATGATGCCGCAGTTTGCTGTTGTGACTTTGCGCACACAGGTTCCGGTTTACGTCACTGCCGTGTTTGTTGTAAACAAGCATCTGATGGCACCCTGTTGACCCAGTGGTTTATACCACACTCTTTAATATTTTGCGTATTGCTTCCCTCTGTTGGGGAAAAAAAAAAGAGGTTTTTGTTTCTCCTGTCGTTATAGCAACAGGGTGCAGAGATATTATGCGCATCAGGAACTGCAGTGCAGAAATTGATCGTGTCTCATCTTTGGGTTTGAAGCAAATAAGCAGACCTTGAGGAAAAATCCATAGTTTTACTGGAAGACATGCAGTAGGTTTAGATTTTATTCACAACATTGTGTTGATCTGGATAAAACGCAAAGCAGCAAGCAGGATGTCAAAGGGCAACATTCAGCCAGACAGAAGGCTGGAGAACATCATCTGGTTTGTACCACAGTGATACCAACACTCAGTATTCATTCTTGGCGTCTCATCGAAAGCCAAACATAGAAAATTTCATCTGTAACGTTGATAGAGTGAGAGTTCTTCCTGTGGCACCTGAAAATTCTGCCAAAGAGAAAACGGGAAAAACCAGTGTGAAGCACACAGACACACCAGCCGGCTCCTCGATGCTGCAGCAGCAGGATGTCTAACAGGTGGCCGGGGTCGCCGATCGAGACGCATATCATGCACCTGCTCTCTGCTTAACCTTCAAACTGTGTGAGATTTTTCACCGGCAGCTCTTGTCTCTCTTGCAGGTGTGTACCAGCCTGAGCCTCTGGGGAACATGTGGTGGGCGCTGCTCTCCACTGGCATCCTGTTTCTCTACCACATCATCTTCCTGCAGCCCCTTGGCCTGGTAAGACAGAGCCCTCTAGAGGCGCTCGGGTGGTACTTCACTCTGCGGCCTGCGTGTTTTCTTCCATCACTAGAGTCAAGAGGAAAGCCGCAAATTGTGGAAACACAAAAGCGGATTAGGTTCAAAACAGTTTGGTGATGAGTAATTCTGGAAGTTCTGAAGAGAAATTATAGTTGATTTAGGTGTATTTACAGAGTAAAATCTGTTAAATTTGTAGCAGTATGATAGATTTGCAAAGAAGAAGAGAAATAAAGATGGTTCTTCTGAAGCAAACGTTAGACTTCTTCCCTCAATCAGTGCAATGTCAGTTGCTGAATTCAACCTATTTCCTACTTTACTGAGAAGAGAAATTAATGCAAAAAGAGCCGTAAATAATTTTCAGCTGAAATGATCTGAAAACTTATTAAAGTATAGAATAGAAATATCCTTTATTGATCCACAATGGGGACATTTCTATGCAACTGTAGGAACCAAAGGATTCGCATAAAGATAAAATATGAAAAAAAAAATTAAAATAAAATAAAAAATTAAGTACTGTACAGTAAGTGCAAGATTTCAATATATACCTGCACACTGGGTAGTTAAAATACTCCAGTCCAGAGGAATGTGCAACCAAGTTGTTTAAAGAAAAAAATTAAAACATGTTTTAACAAAAAATATAATAAATTATTATTTAGCAAATAATATTTTTTTATAATACAAATAAAAATGAATATGAAATTAAAAAATATATTAAGTAAATAAAAATATGTATATTTTTGAGGATTTCCAGCCAATCTGTCTGTTTTTTATCTTCTCATTCAGCTATGAAGCCAATTAAGCAATAAGAAAAAGAATCCAGAGAAAATCTGCAGCGCTAACAAGATGTGAAATCATTTGGCAGCCAAATGAGTTTCTGCAGACTAATGATAAGTTACGGACGACTTCCAGGCGGTGAACTCATCACTCATTCCATTTGCGGGGGAAAGGGGGCTTTTTGGAGCAGAAATCCAGAGGAAATTAATGATTCATAAAGATATGCACAGTTAAGTCGAGCATGACATTCGCCAGAGCCTCATCCAAGTGGATAATTCTTTTTTCTTTTTTTTTTAAATCACCATTAACATGAAAATTAGGTCTCACGCCCAGTTAACCTGTCCCCGCTCTCTCTCTCTCCCCCACGAAACCCCCCAGGCGACGGAGGTCAACCTGAACAACATGCTGTGTCCGGCCGTGTCTGATCCCTTCTACGGGCCGTGGTACCGGGTGTGGGCGACGGGCCACCAGACCGCTCTGACGCTGCTCCACGGGAAGCTCCTGACGTTCCTCTCTCAGCACAGCGGCTCCGCCTGCAGATACCTGCTGGACACGCTTCCACTGCGCAGCAAGAAGGTCGACTAGACGCCCCCCCTGACCCCCCGAGGCTTTGTTTTTGTTTTTTTTGTTTGTTTGTTTTCTTTTAATCTGCGTTTTCGGGAGTCTTTTAGCTCCATTGAGCCGAGGGGAAGCTTTTCAGGGGCCAATAAACCCACATGTCATTCTTGGTGGCTCAAATACATACTTGTGTGTACAGTTTCCATGCTGGTTGTTAAGCAGCTGGACATGCACTCACTGACAGGGTTTCCCCCAGAAAACTTGCTAAGCCCGGTGGCAGGGCAATCCACCAGCGGCCCGCCGTTTTTAAAGGTTTTATTGGCTCCTGTGGCCTTTATTTGATAGTTAATTGACAGGAAAGTTGGTAATGAGAGAGGGAGAAAGACATGTGGCAAAGGTCGCCAGGCCAGGAATCGAACCTGCAACGGGCTGTGCTTAACCCCTGCGCCACCACAGCATACCCCTTCTGTTTTTTGTGTTAAATTTTTTTTTAAAGTTGACAATTTATTGTGACTAGGTAACTGTATGCTCTTTGAAGGTATTATTGACGACACCTAAACACACAACTGTAGTCTTAAAAAATACAAACAAAAATATCATTAATTCACATTAGATAAAATTTTTTGTACTAATTTGTCATTACTTATTCAGACATTGATTTGGTCTTGGAACAAGTTATGTAATGCTGGTTACACTCAGCTCCTTAGGGCCCTCCTAGACCTGCAGGAGCCCCCATAAATATACTTGGGGTACAACATTTCTTGTATTAAGTTTTCCTTCAGTAATGTCTGCTGCTTGGTGCGGTGTTTTGCTGGTTGTGATTGGTTATTATTTATCCAAGCGAATGCAGTATTTGCGAGGAAAGCTGTTTGAAGACGACTAGTCTACGGTTGACTGGTTAACTTTATCAAATTGCAAGTGTAGACAAAGAGTCAAGCGCGTGCCAGAACTCGTATTGAGCGAGCTCGTGGGATATGTACGCCGCTCGTTACTCTGTCTTCGCAACGAGAACCTCAAAAAGCGCGACTATATGCGAAATTGTATCGGCGGCTTGCGTTGCGCTTGCGCGAACCGCCTACCTTGGTACAGCGTTGTCTGAAAATGGGCCCCGACAGAGCTCCTTCCAGGTGGCGCGCGCCATTTGCAAAACTCCTGAAGGCGCATGACCACCAGACGCCATGACAGTGCGCGATGCCAACACGACGTCGCGCCCAGCTTAATGTCGCTGTCACTAGTGTGTTAGAAGCTCATCTGAAATAAACAAACTAGCGACGTAGGCGGGGCAAGTAAAGCCAAGCTGCCGCCGTGCTTGTAATGGCGGGAGCTGGGGGAAACCTTGTGATACAGTTTTCATCCTGCTGCCTTTTTTTTTTATTTTTTTGTAAATGTAACGTCGACGTTGAGTACCTGAATGGTCCCACCTGTCTGTGGCGCAGGTGGGACCATTCGGGTACTCAGCAGGTGGGAGGCGCTGCTTTCAGTCCTGAATGAGTTTAGTTATGCTAACTCTCATTTTACCGAGTCGTTTTTATTTGTCTCAAGTGCGCTTTGAAGCATATTTTACATGTGGTTTGTTGTTAAAGTCATTGCTCGTTTAATAGCGCGTGGATGTGAATGTTCTCTTCTGTTTTTTATGAATGAAGAAAAAAAAACCGTATGTGATCAGGATAGGAAATAATTTTTGTAAGTGGCTTTTATCTTTCAGTTTCCAGCCTGTTCAATGCATTCCAGTTATGATAATCAGGAGGCATGAAGGACTTCTTACATGCTGCAGGTTGAAGTGAAGAATAATGAGTGAATGGGTGGGACTTGTTTCATTTCTGTGTGTGTGTGTGTTGTTTTTATCGTGTTGTTTGACTATATTCGTCAAGGTTTAACCTTGAGAACATTGTTAGGAAAAAAAAATTGCCAATGGCAGGCAGATCTGGAACTGAAGGTCTTTGCAAAAGCATTCATGTCCCTTGAACCTTTTCCTCATGTTTCATGCTACCACCTCCACATTTCGATGACTTTTATTAGGCCGTCATTATGACAGATGGTAATTTCTGGTTTTGCATGCGTTTGTGTGAAGGTTTCTTTATTCCTTCACAAGATAACAGATTGTAGTTCTTACGGCTTTATGCTAATCCATTGCCCAAAAGAGGAAAGAGTGTAGCACAGCTACACCTAAGCAGCCCAAAGTGGACAGTATTCAGCAAAGCAGTCTGAAGCCTGTAGCAGTCTGTATTGCAGCGGCTCAGAAGAAGCCTCTGTCTGAAAACTTTTTGTTTAACAGTTCCATGAAGAAGATGCTCAGGGTTTTCCATAATTTTTTGTAAAGAATCCTTCTTTGCACAATAATCTCCAGACATTCCAGAGTAATCCCCAAAACAGAACCGTTCATCTCATTTTTCAGCAAAGGAGGTGGACGGTTGTGTCTGGGTGCAGCTGTGCCGTATTTTACAACCTAGATATTATAACCATGTGTCATTTTTCCTTCCGCTTCACAGTAATTGTGAATTTGATCACATAAGATGTATCACGGATCGTGAACAAGTGCAATGGGGGTGTGAATACTTTTACCAGGCTCTCTATGTATCAAGACACTTGAAAGAAACTCTTGCTCCTACTGTAACAAATCATGCATAAAAATGTGTACCTTGAAAATTCATGTCGTTAAATCAACACCTATTATAGGAAAATGTCACTCGTATGTATATTTCATTTCAAGTCTGAGGTGGTTCGTGTAACTGTAGCATTGTCTTTATTTCAGGATCAAAAAGGGAGAGGAGAAACTTTTGTACCTCAAAGTTCAGATGTGTGTTGTGGCAACAATTAAAGGGATTTCCAGTGGCCAAAGTTTTCCTTGTGTACATTTTTTTTTTTTGTATTTATGTTCTGTGATAGTCTAATTTAAAGTCGGATATTTCTCCTACTCTATTTTTTACTGAAAACAAATCATTTGAAGAAGATATAACATGTTTTGAATGTAAAATTTTCATTTAGCAGGAGAATTGAAAGGTTTTTCTCATTGTGAATTTTCTTTTTTGTGTGTAGAGTTGTGAGAGTATGAGGCATGCATTCAGAAAATGTGGGTGAAAAACTGTAATTAGATTGGGTCTCGGAATGAAATCACGCCGTTTGTTCACTAACTTCTTAAAATCAGGTAGAATAACCTAATACAGGTGTTTGTCACGTTCATGGAGTAAAAATCAGTAAAAGTTCGAGAATTGCACTCAGTCATGAATGTGAATAAAGTAGGAAACTACTTCCTGACATATATTCCCAATCCGTCTCCTTGACGACACACCAGGTCTAAATC
Source organism: Poecilia formosa (assembly GCF_000485575.1). Lineage (NCBI taxonomy): Eukaryota > Metazoa > Chordata > Actinopteri > Cyprinodontiformes > Poeciliidae > Poecilia > Poecilia formosa. The sequence continues at coordinate 1,523,813 of NW_006799953.1, read as the reverse complement.
TCCACACAGCTGCTGAAGATTGGGATTTTAATTCCAGCTTACAAAGAAAAATATATTTTCAAATTTACAAAATGATTCAGATTTACATTGGGCCACTTCATAAAACAGATGAATTGCATGTTAGCATGCATTAGCTAACAGTAACATAACTAAGCTATGGAAATTGAAGGAAAGGTTTACCTGGTATTTCAGTACACCATCATAACATGAATAACATGACATTAATTTTAAAGTGTGAATGAAAATAAGTCAGTTAAGGCAAAAGCAAATGAAGGTTTTCAGACAGAATTAAGTGAAAGTCAAAGTTTTGCTGGTCTCTTCCCACTCAGTTTGTTTTCACCAACCTTTTTTAACCCATGTATCAGTTTCACATCAAGCCCACCACTTCTTTAAAGCTTCAAGAGTTTTATCTGCAATACATTTTGATCAATACATACCTCGTTAAAAAGACTCGGTTGTCATTTTGATAGTAAACTAAAAATGGTAAACTTCCTGCTGTGAAGCTGCTTAAACAGCAACTGGAAAAAGTAACATTTCATCCAACCCACCTCTCCCCTGCCTCATGGGCAGAAGTGCTGCAAAACAAGAGGAACGACACGTTTTTAGCTGATTTGGAGGTTTTTTTTTTTATTGAATAAATGATTTTAAAAGGTAACAATGTTTAAAACTACATTATCTTCACAGCCATTGCTTACAGATAACCCATCGATATATGTTCTTTCAGCCTTCTTCACAATTTTATTTTTTTTAACCTTTTTTTTTGCGTTATGTACTTTTTTTTTAATTTTCTTTTGGAGTCATACGATCATAAATGCCCGTTTCGGAGTTCCGTCACACTAAACAGCAATTCAGTTGGAAAGGAAGAGGGATTCTAGCTCTACAGGGATGGAATTAAAAGTTCCCAGTTCATAATTTTTTTTTTTCCCCATCAACAATTTTTCAGAGTACTAAAGCAGAGAGAGAGAGAGAGGGAAAAAAAAAGATCCAAAAATTGACAAAGGAAATAAAAGTTGGTATGAGGAGTTACACCAGGTAACCCTCCCAGCCCATCAGGCCACTGCAAAAGAAAGTCATTTTATACAGCGACACGTCTCAGAAGTGTGTCTCAAAAATTTTCAGAACATAGAAAACCACTAAAATAATTTTGAAACTAGATCCAAAATATTCCTTTGAAAAAAATTTATTTTGATGTACAAAAACAGTCTTTTCTCTTTTTTTAATAGTCTTTTTTTGTTTGTTTTTTTACTTTTTTTTAATAAAAGCTTTAAACACAAGTTTATTGTAGTTCTTATTTGTCATTATCATTATTATTATTGATTCACTTATTTCTCTTTTTTTTCCTTTTTATTTTGATTTTTCTATCAGTGCGATTGTATACCAGTGCAGCTACTGGGTCGAGTAAAGAAAACAGGCTTTTTCATCTTTAATGGCATAAAAAAAATAAGGAAAAAAATCCATATTTTATACAAAGTATAACTGCTGGTCTTTAGGGGGAAAACAAACATTTATAAACCCATAAAGCTAGGAGGCACACCATGGGATTTTCATTTAAAAAAAAAAAAAAAAAAAGAAAGAAATTATAGCAATAATAATAATAAAACAAGTAACAATTTGCACCCATTTTTTGCCATCTTGACGCCACAAACGGCTTCAGAGACGGAAAGAATGACAATTCACTGAAGAACTGGGTTGCTTAACAAGTCACAAATCGCACAAAAAAAAAAAAAAAAAGGACAAAAAGAAGAAGAAACATTTAGTTACGAGCAGGGCTTGTTTTTGGAAGGACAGGAAGCCAGGCCTGAAAAAAAGCAGCATCTGAGCATGGCCGCTGGCATCTTTGGTTCGGTCGAACATACGAAGGTAACAAAGAGCTTGAGCACGCCGCGCGGCGCGGCGCTGGGGGCGGCCGCGCGGGGAATGCCGAGGCTGAACTCCAAACCCTGGTATGGGAACCAAAACACGCGATCTGCTACAACAGTCTACCGATGTCGTTCCTTGCAATTACTTGAGGTATCAGTGATTCGAAAATGTCGGACCAGTGCGGACACGCACTGGAAAAGAAGAGATAAAAAAAAAAATAAAAAAATTAAAATCTATGTCTCTGTAGAGGTAAATTTCAATAAAGAGAGGCTGAAACGACCTCAACAGGACCTAATGCTAGTTAACGTCTTAAACGTTGCCCTTTTGGAGGTGGTTAGCCGATTCAGCAGCTAAAAAGCCTCCCAAAAAAGAGAGACAAAAAAAGTAAAAAAATAAAATAAAACGGGAACCTCGGATCTTCCCGCCATCTCGCCAGTGAACGACATGCATCACACGTTGACAAACGAGGCCATGAGGTTGGGCCACAGTGAAGGGAGTAATCAAGGGACAGAAGGTAAAATGTGTGACTTCTTGTCCTTTCAAACCTGCAAAGTGTTGACTTGCACTGGTAGGGAAAAAAAACACCATAAATGTAAAAACAAATAAAAAAAAAACACCTGTTGAACAGATCTGCATATATCAAGGATTGTAAAAAGGTTAACATGTAGGATTTTCTCCTATTACACATCGCTGTTCAATTCCCCTGGTGACCGTTAACAGTACATTCCATAGCGCCTGTGGAGTCTTTCTTCATTACGAGAGAGAATGTCAGTTTTCCCAAAGTGGAAATGATCCAACACCCCAAAGAAAAAAACAAAAACACAAAAAAAAAAATCACCCAAGTCCACCTCAACAAAAAGCTTTCCGTCCGCGTCGGATCCTTCACCACGACTTGGCTCGCACAGCAACGCAACTCCAGAGAAAATCTTACATGTCGCATCATTAAGTATATATATATGATATGATCAATGAGTCCGCATGACCAGTCACGAGATGTGACCACCCCAATATGAGGTCCGATAGCACCATATTTGTCTTTTAAATCTCTTAATGGTTAATAAGAGTGTCTAAGCCATAGATCAAGCATATCATGGATAAAACCATAGGTCTCATACTCATACATACATGCAACTAAATACATTGCATGTGTATACAAAGACATATATGTAAAAGAGCATGGTCAATTTGGTTTTGCAGCAGAGAAAAATTCAGGTTGTGCTGTAGCCGACGGACCAGGAGAGAAGGCGCCTGACTGCGGCTTCTTCTGCTGTGGTAGTGTACGGTACGGTTTCCTACGGCCGCAACGCTGACCCCTGGTGGTTGGAACTTTAACGGTGCCCGACTTTAACGTTGATTATGTGAAATCCACGCGTAGGATATGGAGCGAAGCATGCGGAGTCTCCCGGACGACGAGCGCGCCTGTACGCCGTTCAAGTAGAGGATGCACTCAGAGCGACTTTCTCCTGGTCCGTCGTTCTTTGTTGTTTTTTTGTTTCTTTTTATAAAAAAAAAACTTAAGGCAACACAACTGGAAATCTGGATCGTTTCGGGTTACTGTGGATGGATTGCCGAAAGCCCTTGACATTTTTGCATAAAGGAAAAGAATTTATGAAAAAAGAAAAAAACCTGTCAGTTACAAAAAGGCTGTTATGACAGAAGATGTTGGTCAAGTAACAAGAATCTCTCACAAAACAAACAAAAAAAAAACCCCAATAAAATTCCAGTTTGCAAAAGAAACACGCAGACCGACAACTTGGCGATCCTCGACAGATCGAACATTCGTTGAAGTACGCCTAACTAGCAGTGTGTGTGGATCGAAGTCACACCTGGGTAATATTTGGATAAGAACTGGCTTTACAAAGCCCTGGCTTTTTTTTTTTTTTTTCTTTTTCTAAAACAAAAAAAGAAAATTACACTTCCTGTAACCTTCTGATTGAAACAGACAGAAACTAGAACATTCCCTGTGCTGCGGACACGCGGATCAACGGGAGTGAGGGGGAACAGCGGCGGCGCCATATCCACGACTACGCACTATGACATGCACTTCTAAATGACACAAACATGTTAAAATCACTTCTGTTTGTGTGCGACTTTTTTTTCTTTCTTCTTAAAACATACGTCGTACTCTGCGGGACGATGGTTAATAATTGGAAAATGCAAGACGAAGTTTTCACGATGACACGAGGAACTAAGTGAAGCGTCGGGGTTTTGGGCTGAAGCAACGTCTCAACATTTTAGCACCCAACGCCACTGATAACGGACAAAACTGTGGGAGATAGAGTATGGCTTTAAATTGTTTTAGCACGTCCCTATCGCGCGACTCCCCGTCAGTAAACGCAGAAAAAAAAATATATAAAACAAAGAAACACTCACTTTTTTTAATTAAACAAAAGCTTCATGTACATCTTTTTTGTTCTTCTACCTTCTTAAGTCTAAATGAACCCTCGGAAATAAGTTTAAAATTTTACGTAAAGTCAAACAAATGCAGCTGAACCTGTAGCTGAAACCCAATGTCTAATTTATTCTACTGGTTTTCCATCTTGTGACAAAGTGGAGCCTATAATCCACACACAGTGACGGACACACACACACACACACACACACACACACACACACACAATTGTGACGCAAATCAATAAACCGCATCAGCAAAAGCCGATCAAAAGGCGTCACAATCCTATCTACACTTTGGAGTACACGCATCCTGCGTACGAATTCCAACTACGACACAACGAGCGTTTACAAGGCCAGCACGACCTCGGCAGTCAAGTTTTTGAGAGGAATTGAAAGTAGTGAGGACACAGCCTTTTGGAACTGCAGTTTGCCTTTGCTACATGATATTACATGTCTGGATAGTGAAGTAAAAGAAACGACAAGTTAGACGATAAAAATAAAAAGGGTTAGTAAATGTAAAAGTGTAGCAAAGCCTAAATCCACCCAAGGAGACTCGCTTCCATCCACAGAATCAAACACCTGATTAGCTTTGCTGAAAGACGCAATATTAATGAAAATCTAATATTGGTTATTTTTTCCAAAATAATATGAACGAATGGAGGGGGCCGGAAGGAGGGGGTTATAGATATAGGTATACATATGCTGCAAAAGCTCAACCACGGGCAAACAAAAGGAACATGGTTTTCTCGCCATAATCGAACGATGCTTCATTGCCACCCGTTGCCATGTCAACGTCTGTGAGACGGCCAGCACGGCAACGGAAACTAACATCATAAAATGGTACAGTAGTAGAAATAGCTAGACCAGGAGGGGGCGGGCTCTCCTGGGAAAAGGTCCGCGGAGAGGTCCAATGATTGGTCATGCGGCTCGCTGTCAGGAATAATGGTTATACGACGGCACCGGGTGCCCGATGCCGTTCTGGTAGTGATGGTGCTGGCGGTGGGCGATGTACTCTGCATAACCCATCGTCATCTTCTCGCTACGGTACCTGAAACAGAGAAGACGGAAATCCGAGAGTCTGTCCTCACAAGCCGACATGACGGAAGGGGTTTCTGCAGGTTTCACAGACTCTAGTTTAAGACTTTTAAGACGACCATGAATGAAATTTATGACCTGTATCAGAACAGAGATGTACAAACGACAAGTGTTTACTTCACATAGTTGTAGTGCCATGCCTTTTTGTTTTTGCGCAGTATGGACGTAGCCTTGTACGGATTCGCAACAGGAGGGAGGAAGCGCCAAAGGAGAAGGTTGTCCAGCAAACTGGCAATGAATTTAAACTTGCAGCTAGTTAGCGGTAGCCTGAACCGCCTGGATAAGTCGGGCGACTCAAAACGTTTGCCTGACATAAAAATCCCATAAGAAAAATAAATTACATAGAAAATACAAGATAAGCTAGTCAGCACAACCATTTAGGACCTATAATTAACGTATTTAAAGCCAACTTTTTTACTTTTCCAAATTAGTTCAAGGCATTTTAAGGCCTTAATTTTAAATACATACATTTAAGACTTTTCAAGAACGCACGGATGCCCCGTTACTCACCACCAGATTCTTTCCTCCCAAACTTCTCAGGGTTTTTGGTGAAATCTTAAGTCATCTCAATCGTAGGCATTAGAAAGTCAATACTGTTTTTCCCAATTTAATGCTGTGAATTTGTTGTATACGCTCAGCAACAATTTTAATGAAACAAAGTGGCACATTTTTTGTCTTAAAAACTGTTTCCTAATTTTTTGGGTAAATTCTTTCCAGTTTATCTGGTCTAGAAGAATTGATGTGCTTGTTTTTTTGTTTATTAAGTCACTGGATTTTTAAAGTCTTGCTTATTATGATTAAATTTAATTATTTAAAAATAAAAGTGCGATTTTCCATTTCGCTGTGCATCTTTATTTGGCTAGATTTAAGTTTCTACTGTTAGCAAACAGGTATGTAGGTGAAAATGTGTTGCTATGGTAGGGAATGACACCAACACACTCAAATACTGATGAAATAGAACCAACTATACCTGGTTAACTTAATGGTCTTCCTGAAGTCATTTGTGATGGGAGCTTTGTAACCTCCCTTTCGTAGTAAGGAATCTATGGTTTGAATGTGGTCCCAACCTAGAATCATAAAAAAATAATAATTGAAAATGTAACAGTGCAATTCTTTTGACAGAAGTTTGTTTGAAGGCAGGAGAGGCTGTTCAGTTGACGGCACAGAAATGCTCACCTTGCTCCTTTGCAACCTCTGGCAGGTAGGTGGCGGTGCGCTTTGATCCTTTTTCATTGAAAAACTCTATTCTTATACCATGAACACCCACCTAAAAGCAAAGAGAGGAGCCAAACACAAAGAGAACGTTGCGTTACAAAGTCAGAGTTGCTTCACGTCTGCTTTAGACTTGTAAAACAAATTCTGAACAACTGATTAGAGGCGGTTTTATGAATGGAAATGACTATAAATGTGTTAGCACCTAAGCTAATTTAAGATGATGATTAACTTCCTTAAGTATTCGTACGGTTCCTTTGAACTTCATCACCTTACAGCAATGAACCTCAGCGGATGCAACAGAGGTGAAGATAAGTTTGTAAACTTTTTAAAAGCAACAATCTGAAAAGTGTGGCGTGCAGCACTTTTTACAGCCACATTTCATTATGATTAAAGCTGGGAGTCTTTTGAGATCTCTACCACCTTTGCACATCCACACAAACAGTCGATTCTTCTTCCCGGCACAGTTCAGCTTCTTTATTAGACAGGAAGTGCCACACAGCTTTTCAAGTTGATTTATGTCTGGACTTGGACTGGGCCAGCAACACATTGATTTAATTTGATATAAACCTTCCCAGTGTAAAATCTTTCTCAGCTTCAAACAAGTTTTCTCAAATTGTCTTATTTGGGTCCGTCCACCTGCCCATAAACCCCGACCACTAGCTTCTTTAGACTTGCTAAGGAGCATGACAAACACAATGGTAATGCATATTACTTTCAGCTTTTTTTTTTTTTTTTTTTTTTTTTTTTTTTTTTTTTTTTTTTTTTTTTTGGTATTTCACAAGACTTCCCCGCAGAATAACTTCAAGTAATTAGCATGGCGACTTCAGATAAAAAAAAAAAAAAAAACTCTCGCAAACGTGACCCGACTGCTTTGTGAAGCGCTCACCTCCCAGTCGAGATAATCACCGACGTCTTCAAAGTTGGTGAGAAGAGACACTGAGCAGAAGAGGCGAGGCAGCTCATCCCTTGTCATAGGGGGGAAGCGGCTGTCTTTAAGGGCACTGCAGACAGGAAGTCACACAGGCGAGCAGCATTAGAGGATCACATGGATGAAAGGTGTTATAATCCGGTGTGTTTGATTGTTACGTGAACGTCAAGACTCCTGCTGATGAGATCAAAACCAGTGAACCAGTGACAGAAAATGCAACACAAACCACTCGTACTTGAGAGTTTGACAAAAGAGGTCTTCTTATGTCAGCCTTCTGAAGACATTACGTTAAACTAAATATGCAGCTTTTAAAAATGAGGTTTCCTCTCTAATGAAGCTGCTCGGTTAGACCCTACATCCGGGTTCGTACATTTTTCCCCACAGTAAAACTCAAGATTTTCAAGTTAAGTTGTCAAATGTTTCCATCACTGCACTTTGTCCTTTTTTTGTTCATTTGTATTGTTTTTATCTCCAGTTTCAATTCGCTTTTATACAACACAATTTCTTACAGTTGTTAACACCGTCTTGTGATCGTGTTCTACGTTCTGCATCCAGGACAAAGTGAACTACAATATAACAAAATTTTATTTTGAAATGGATCTCTCACTTACCCTGTTGAGCTGACTGATGAGATCAAAACACTCATTTAACACAAAACAATCCCTCAACTTCAATAAAGTTGTTGAACTATGACCTTTGTTTCAATTACACAGATCAACATGTTATTGAGTCATTAGGAATAATAAATATTCATTATATTAAAAACCTTAAATCCTAAGGGAAATGACTTTTGCTTAAACACAACATACAAAAAAGTGACCAAATATTTTTGCCAAGTTTCCTGACATTTAGCAAATAGAAATAATTTTCTAATTCTAATTAACCAAAAATAAGAAAACTTTTGTCTGATTTAACTTCACAGTGTGAAAAAATGTGCCTTTTTATCTCAATGAAAATACCTGATTTCAACTGTAAATAACGTTTTCCAAATTTAGAGTTTTAGATTGGAAAATATTACTAAACTGGGCAGTTTGAATATCAAGCACTTAAATGGACTTTAAAAAAAGAAAAAAAAATAAGCACTTTCCCCAACCTTGAAAACATCCAGTTGAAATTCAAGCATTTTCAAGGATTTCAAGCAGCCTGAAAACACCAAAAGCCTCCAAACACCTAGTGGCAAATTAACCTCCTGGTTACTACGGTGACCGTATCCCATTTACTACTATCAAGGAGTAAGATGGTGGGAAGGGAGGATCATAAAGTCTCAACTGGGAAGGATTAGAAAAACAAAAAATAATAATTATTAAAAAAAAGAAGTGATTAAAGGCCTGTAACTTCAAGCTACTTACCAGGCCACACTTTGCTTTTCTCACCATATTATCAGCATTTTGGCTCCTGGCTGGTGTTAATTTTGGACCCTGCGTGAACTACAGTGAGTCTGCAGAAAGATCTACATGGAAGTGACAGGCACTGCACGCAGGCGGCCATGTGCACTACTAATCCAAAGATCACCGAGCTCAACTACATCTGTGGGGAGAACGGGGGGACGCAGATTAATAATCATAAGATCTCGCTGTGAAATTAGACTGAGAATGAAAATCATTTAATGCTGTACGGGCTGCATTAAATTAAAGGCACCAGAGAGGTGATTCAATGTTTTTATGACAGAGAGACTTAATCCAGCGGAGAGCAGGGCTCGGTGGGGCCCCACGCCATCTGGCTCTGGATCTATGCTACTGAAATTCTCAACTGCATGTTTGGTGCTGCAGAAAGACAATCCCAACACTAGGGAGATGCCAGCATGCAGGACGGTTTTATTTCCTATTGTCTTTACAACAACAGGAACTTTTCTTTTGTTGCCTTTTATCTAGTTCAGGGGTCTGCAACATGCGGCTACGGAACCACAAGTGGCTTCTTGGACTTTACACAATGCCTCTTGATAACTTTGACTAAAAGTGATAAACTCATCAATGTTTTAAATGTAGATACAACAAATTTCAGTTTTAGCTTTTTTTTTTTTTTTGCTGTTTCAAGTACTATTTGCATTAAATTTCCACCGTGACAAATATTTTTTTGTAAATCCTTTTTTTTCCCCGCAAACATCCCATACAAAGAAACATAGCCATCTTCTTTTAAAACTCAAAAAATAGCAAAAAGGAGTTTCTTTAAAAAAAATTAGACACATTTCTGAAGTGGACCTTTATCAAAAATTATAAATTGTTTTTATTCAACAGATCATGTCAAATGTTTGGCAAACCACTGATCTAGTTGAATGAATACATTTAAACTGAATATTGTACAGTAGAGGGCGCCACAAAAATTTACACTAAGAAAGTCGATTTGTTGCCGACATATTTTACTAGCGTAAAGAAACACAGGCTGAAGCACAAACTCAAGGTTTCCCCCAGAAAACTTGCTAGCCCTGGGTTTGGGCGCTAAGGCAGTCATTCATCCATCGTCTTTTTGAGTTAAAAAATGTTTAAAAGTTGACAGGAAATTTAAAAATATCACTTGATAATCATGTTATTGAAAGATTAACACCTGAACACCAATGATAAAGTCTTAAAATATGCAAACATTTTAAAAAGACTTAAATAAATAAGCAATGCTTAGCCTGATGGGGGCACAAGTAAATCCTGGTGGCCCGCCAGGCTTATAATATACTGAGGGGATCCCTGACAAACTGAATTACTACTACAGGTTGGTTTCTACAACCACAGATATCAATGTGACCATTAAAAACAGACCAATTTATAATCAATCTTATAGATAATGCATTTCGACCGCATTTGCTTACCTAGTAAGGGTGTACTCCCTGAGTCCTGAGTGCAGATTCATGGCAGAAAATGTACCTATACAACCCCTCAACCGTTTGTCTCTGCCTATTTTCCATGTGACAAACAGCGGGCTGAAAGACAAAAAGAAAAAAAAAGAAAAAATATCAGAGTGATCCATTTAATTTACAGAGTCTAAAAGATGTCAACACACACTCCAGTAGTACGTCAGCACCTGCTGCTTTCTTTATTAAATACGACAGAATCTTTACTCACATGAGATGGAACTAGCTCTAACGTCTTTCATCATGATGGATCATTTTCCATCAAAGTCTTTCCTTCATTGCTTTGGGCCGCCTGCTTAACCAACTCTCTTTGTCTGACTCCAATTTTCACCCCCCCCTTCCCCTCTTTCATGCTGTAACTGAGATTTTTCCAGCTTTTATTTTGAGATAACTTCTGATTGAGGAGAACCCAACTGAAGCCCCTGCAGTGGCTCTACATTTATAGCTAATTAATCACCGTCTGATGTCTAAACAAAGCCATGAATGACAATGAAGAGCCCAATGCGATGCTGCATTAATGCAGCAAAATACCGCTTCTGAGCAGAGAACATCAACAACAACAGGAAAAAAGTTTCATGTCAGTGGTGTTAGAGGAGGAATTATGCAAAGTACAACATGAGCATGGAACAACGAAAACAAAAATAACAAAAAAAAAAAAAGATTTAAATTTTATTATCTCACCAGAATACATTTTAGAGCGATTTCTCTTTCTGTGTGATAGCAATTTCAAGAATGAAAAGGCTGCGCACTGCCAGTCAGGCGGCTGAGAGAAAGCTACCAAACGTTTTACGCTTTTACAAAAGAGACGAGTTTTGTTTTGGGAATATTTCAGTCAATAAAACAAGGTGGAGCAAAAACTTAATATCACATTATAATTAAATAAAATTGTGTTAAAACTAGAAAAGCGCACCAAAAACATTTACATAAAAATCACCCAGTAAATGTAAGCTGCATTTCAGCTTCACTGTTTATTAAAAACTGATAAATATTCAAGAAAACATTGTTGCAGCTGCTGATGTTCTAAAACTTGTTAAAATCTCATTCCAGTCCATGCCTACACATGACACACCTTTTTTCCCCATCATTTGGAAGAGTTCAATTTTGAATATATTTTTATTTTAGAATAATAAATCTGTCATTCATTTGAAGATTTAAAAAAAATATATATATATGTATATATATATATATATACACACACACACAATTAAACCTATTTGCTCCCAAGTTTGTAGTACTGATAAGTCATTTACAATTGTGCTTCTTAATATTAAACTGTCAAGAGTTACTTAAAAAAAAAAACTGATCTACTTTCTTTTTAAAAATATTCCTAAGCAACAACTAGTTCACATTAAAAACACTGGAAACATTTAGTGACAAGGAAACATTAACCAGGTACTTTTATATTAGAATTTCATTACACATTTGTTTCTACGTTATCTTGGAAAATCTGCTCTGGTTCCCACAAGATGCATGTGACATGCCACTCTGTGTTACATCACTGCAGTGGCTTTATGGAGATATACATGCCTACAACACATGTGATGAAGGTCACCAACTGTTTAACAACAATGTTTGTCTTTTGCTTAGTTTTTTGAGCTCAAACTGTGGATAAATCAATTTAATAATGATTGCATTGTCAATTTCCCTTTTTTGTTATTGCTATGCGTTAAAAAAAAAAAGCTAAATAAGAAAAATAAACTATTCTAGGGACGTTTCCACGTGAAAATTTCAAAATAGGAAATTCTTCTCTGCTTTAATCACTAAAAACATGACAGAACTGTAACGATGTGAGACTCTTATCTTTTTTATTTTTTATTTTTTTCTCAAAAACACCAGAGAGCATTATGCCTATGACCAAAGTTGGAGTTGGTCAGAGCATTTCAATAATTCAGCTTGACAAGCTACCACCCCCCGAGTGAAGGACATGTCGAGGACACCGCACAGCGTACTCACGAGTTCCTCCAACCGGATGGAGCTTACACACACACACATCCAGCAGGAATTAGCTTGTTATGCATCCGTTGACGGATCTTTTTGGTCCGGGGCGATACTGTGACGGTTGGGTAACGTGACCGGCTCTCAGTCACCCAACACTGTTCCCCTCCGCGCTTCCACCCCAACCACAAAACGCTCCTAATGCTAAATTACTCCCAAGACTTTATGAGCTTGTGGAAAATTCCTGTTAACACTTCGGATCCGACTTTTTCTGCCTCTTGCGCGGATTATGTTACCCGTCCGGGAGGGCTTCGAGTTCAGCGAGGAGACGGGACGTTTTTCCTTCTCCGGAGAAGGCTGGGTTTCAAGATGTGCTTTCAAAGCTCGTCGAGTCCAAATGGGAGAAAGTCTCTTTAGAGAAAAAGATTTGTTTGAAAAAGAAAATGGAGAAATTAAAGACCAGACTGAAACCCAAGCTTCTGTTCTTCAACTTAATATTTAAAGCAGCATTTTTAACCAAACCAAAAGGTGCTTAAAACCAACATTTGGTTTGGTTTTTTTTAACCAAACCAAATGTTGCACTAAATGTTGCACTAAAAGACAAAAAGAATACTTTGAAGGTTTGTAGAGATCTGCATGGATGTTGTGTTGCTACACATTTAGAAAGGTGCTCAAATTGTTTTAATCTAAATTAACTTTTTTTGCATTCTGGTGACTAATATTGGATAACAAGATGCAAAAGATTTGTGTAGTCGTCAAATATCTCAACATTTTTAAATTAAAAGAAAATTCTCTTTCCAAAGTGCGGAATCTGAAGACCGTGTCAGTTTTCACCCAAGTGTAGTACATCTCACATTATTACATTAATAAATGAGGTATGCAAAGCACTTCAGGTAAAACAGTCCTTCACAGAAGAATGTGTCCACCCACATTTCTTTTCCCTTGCAGTCGCACACCGTTACACTGACAGGGTGAATTCTTCCAATGCCATGCATGCTACTGTTCAAAAACTGGGAAAGCTGAAGAATGTAAAACTTTTTACATGCCAATCTTTTACTCCATACCTTGCTTTATTTGATGACGATTTTAATGGAATCATGTCGGTTTTTGTAAGACTGAATAAAGAATGTCAAGAGCTTTATGAAAATACCTTGCTAAAAGGATTCTTTTTTTTTTCTTTCTGTCAAAGACTCAAAGTTGTCACGAATTACAGCATTCCAGTAATCTCACATTTATCATATAGTGAATAAAATACACGCTCTTTTATAGTGACACTTTATTAGGCAAACATTGGCAAATTATGGTTCCGGAATATCCCCACTGAGGGACAATAAAGGACATTTTTATTGTATTCTAGCTTGCTAAAAGAATAGAAGAGCGTTACATATTTTTAAAAAACGTGTTCACTTTGAAATGGTTCTTGTTGAACTTAAAATATGACAAAAGTGCCAAGAGGTACAAAAGAGTATTGCTCAAAATACATAGTTTATTCTGTACCAGTCTTACACTAAAGCTAATTTTTTAATTTCAAGTTTGTTTTGACTCTCCATCCGCCATTACTCAAAAAAACTGCCACTGTTCCATGTCTGTATCAACAAACATTACGACACATTGAGTATGTTCTTTTGAAAAAGTTGCCACATGAATGAACTTTTTCCTACTTATTCTGGAAAAAAGTGAGCTCTGGTTTCGAAATACTTCAAAAAATGTAAGACACCCGTTTAGGTCACATGGTGTCATATTACCATGTTAGATTGGGGACAAAATGTTTCTACAGAGGCCTCAACATGAAACCTACTGAAAAAAAGAAACAGATATACATTTACAAATCTTATAATTATTTTTATCATACTAAAATATATTTTGTAGATCCCTCAGATCGTGATATTGAACAGGCTTGTTGTTTTCCTTTGATTATCTACTAATGGCGTTAGTCCGTCTTTAATGCCGGTTATATTAAGTATAGCTTAGAACTGCTAAGTACTTAGCAAGTAGCATCTTTTCTTTGTTGCTTGCGAAAAACTTATTTCTTCCCTACTTCGATAGGAAACGACTTAACACAAAGCAAAACCTGTAAAATAAAATACAATAAACTGCCAACCATTAACTTGTCAATATTTGAGGGAGACCGCAAAAAATAAAATTGCTAATGAGACGCTATCTGCTCATTGGTACTATGCTGGTAAGCTAATGTAGCTTAAGGCTAACAAGGCTAAGCTCAGTATATGCCACCAAGAATTTACTTGAGATAAATGTATAGACCACAACTAAAGTTAAACATTGGGCTCTTTTAAATACACTTAATTCAATGTTCGGCAATAAATTATCCAACCTAAAGTTGCTGAACAGAAAAAATAAACGCTCCATCCTTTTATCTTCTAGATGCTAATAATGGCTAACCGATAAAAGCTAGCGCTAGTAGAGAAGAAGACTAGCTACAAGCTTTTGAGTTAGATTAGAAGTACTGTGAAATATTTATTCTTGACAAATACTCATGGAAAGTCTAAAATTGACATGGTGCCTCAAACAGTCATTAACATTCAATATATTTTATTCAAAAATTCAGCAAAGAGGAGCATGTTTGGCGTGCGGTTTGAGTAGCTAGAAGGCCCGAGCAGCCTCTATCGCTAGGCCCTACTTAAAACTTGCTCAGTTGAGATACAATCGGGAGAAGCTTTATGAATTAAACTCAACCGAATTTAAGCTCTGCTTTCACGTGACAATTCGAATTCTATATAATAGACAAAAAAATTCCAAACGTGGACGTAGAAGGTTTTCATAGACAAGTCCCTATTGTGAGAATTCAACTGTAAGAGCTGAAATGGAACAACAACAAAAAAAAACAACAAAAGACATAAATACTCACTAGGGATCGTTTGTAAACCTGGGTGTTCTCGGAGGTTGGTATCCGTACAGATGGCAATAAAGCACGTCAAAGCAGAAGCAGCACATCTCTGCTGAGACGACCATTTTTCTGCCGCCACTTCCCGAACCTGGTCCTGGGCTGAGGTTCGGGGAGAGGCCGGATGTTGAGTAGCCGGCCGGGGCAGGGGACAGAGCGTTTGTGCCGCCGCTGCTACCGCTAACGCTACCTCCGGGTCCCCCCAGGCCGTTGGCTCTGCTCACGTTCGCCGTTGCTGCAACCGTCGCGGATGAGCCAATCCCCAACTCCGAGCCACAATGTCCGGTTCCTGCCACCCCGCTTCCCGCCCCCACCCCGCCGGGACCCCCCGACCCGGGAGATCCCGACAGTTTCTGCTTCTTCACCCCGCAGCACCCGGCCGCCATCTTGGAACAATCTGCACCGACACACCGCTTCCGACCCATAACCGTCACCGCGGGAAGGGTGGGGGGGAACGCCGACCAGACGTAGAAATCCCACTGCGTTGAGACGTACGACGGACAATACTCCACTTTCACTCTTTTATTTTTTTTAGTCTGGCAAAGAAATAACCAATGTGGCGAGAAGACTGCAGTGTCACTCTAGCGTTGCCTTTAAAAATGCGTGACTCGGCTACGCAAAATTCATAGCTGGACAGCCGTTTATTCCTTGAGTAGTCAGCCAGTCAGGGTTTGGACTGTGGTGTTCCAGTGGATCACCACCCCAAGTCCGAGCCAAATATACACCCGTCCTTGCTAATAAGACACCGCCCAAAGCGACCTCACTCAGTTCCCCCTTAAAACACACAAGTTCAAGGAGTACACCGTCCGATCAGGCCGCAGATGACAGCAGTCAGGCGGTCCAGATGTGTAGCCGACAGCCAGTGCGCTGTAGTCCCGCAGCACACCTCTCCAACTGGAAGCCGGGGACTCGAGTACGCAGGACCCATAAGCTTCAGCACAAACTGCGCACTGTTCCTCGGACAGCGTAGCTTCTCATTGCACCAGCTTGTTTGCTACTGCCTCATGAACTTCTAATTATACAACAGGCCCAGAATAATGGAAACCCAAACGCCGGGGAAACGCAGAGTAAAATGGCAACTGACAATGCGGGGTTGGCATGGCACAACGAATCGCGTCAGCGCCGAACAAGTCATTTCAGTACCGTTAGCCCACAGTTTGCACCTGCATCATGACTGCTTCTCGGACCGGGTTGTAAATCTAAATAACACCCCGCGTCAAACGGACAGCTGAAAGTTTTCAGCATATGTTTGTTGGGAGGCTGTCATCCGGACAGAAGAGCCTTCTAGTCCGCGGACCGTGAGAATTCCGCCGGGTCTGGCAACCCTCCCTCCGCATCCGCCTGTCAGCTGCTACAGTTCTGTGCTGATCGGGTAAAAAGCCTTGCGATCAGTCAGTGGGCACGGGCATCGGTGTCGTCGGCACGCCGGAACCGGATTCAGAAAACGATCTGCGCCCAGTTGCTGCTCATACTGCGTAGCTTTTTAGAGGGGGGGGGGATATTGAATTTGCAATTCAGAAGAAATATTCGTTGCTGTGGAAGCATGCGCGATCATGACGTGTGCGTGCGCGTGCACGAATAAAAGCAGTTGCCCCGAAGTTGTAAAAGGCACAGGAGGACTACAGTGAATTTGCTCTTCCCGTCAAATCTGGGATTGTCTTGTCAAAAATCTTGTCGTGAGCATTTTGTGTTCAAGCCTTTAACACTCGGGATAGCAGGAGATATAGAAATGAAGATTTATATATATTTTCTTCTTATTCGTCGTATTCATTTAGGAACCTTCAAAAAGCAGTCATACCCCAAAGGCTATGAAAACATGACCCAATGTCAGAATCGAACTCTTGTTGGAAATTTGACAAGACTTTGTAGTGACGCAAAAGTGGTAGATAACAAAGAATTTGCAGCTTTAACTCCGCGGAGAGATACTTCTGCAAATTACTTATTTACAAACGCATCCCATCCTTTTTAGACTTTTTGTTTGGAAAAAAAAAACTGCGTCATTAAGCACTACTGGGTCACTTAAAGTCTGAATATATATTAAGGTTTCTGGTTGTGACATAGCTCCACTTGAGTTTAGCTTTGAGACGGTGTTTACCGGAGCAGTATGGGAAATTCTTCTTCTTAATAATAATAATAATAATAATAATAACAATAATAATAATAATAAATAAATAAAATTAGCACCGATGAAGTTTGAAGTTTGCATAGGGTACCCTATAATCCTCTTGAATAAACAGTCTGCATCCATCCAGCTAAGTTTTATTGCACATTTAGTTTTATCATAGCCTTTCTTAAGTTCCAAATAACCAAGTATTGTTTGTTTCTTTAACGCTCATGACATTAATAGTGACATATGTGGAGCAGCATTTATATGAAAGCTGCAAGTCAGAAAGAATTACGCAAGAAATTGCATAATTCTTTCTAAAGTTAACAGATAAAAGAAAGGACAAAATCTCTTGTTTTCGCTTCTTAAACATTCATTTTGAATTTGAGTTTTACTCACCGTTGCTTATAATAAACTGCATTAACTCAGCATAGCATAAAGTTGGTGTGTACACACGACTTAGTGCTGCAGAGCAGAGTGTATTCTCTATAAAATCCTCTTCATGCAACCAGTGGACTGCAGACATGCATGATGTCATGGTAATGCAATCCGCCGCATCCCGATTAGCTCTTGAAGCTACAACAGGAAGAGGGTGAAGCAGGCCGAATTTCCTCCCCTCACATCTGTCGAAGTTCAGCCGCAAGTAACAAGCCAAAGATGTGGTTGAGATGAAAGTAATCGTCACTGCCATTGTAGTTTTATTGATGCGATTGATGTAATAATAATGTAGTAAAAAAAAATAAATATAAAAAAAACACACATGGAGTGATCAAAGGTTTCTCACCATCTGATATTCCCAGCATGGGACAGTCTGGTGTGTTATTGTTAGGTCTTGCTGATAAAGCATGCATGATTCATTAGCAAAAATTTTTAGATAGTAAGAAAAGGCCAGACTGCAGCTTTCTCATTATTTTCAATCTAGCATTTCACAGAAACTATCGAAGGAATACGAACGTTGTTGGATGGCTGCAGCTGCTGTGAATTATTTTGTGCTTTTGCTACTTGACTGCAATAATTTCTGATTCTGCATTTGACTGTTTTTGCTCTTAAAGGAAATTTTCTAAGCAAAAACTACTTGAGGACTTCCCCAAGGTTCAATACTTGTGTCTCTACAATTGCTAAAGAGTCAGTCAGTTAATAAAATTTTTGCCTCTGGTTTGTACTTATATTAGTACCTATTTATATTTATCTTCTCATGCATCTTCTTTTATTCCTGTTTTTTATTATTAATACACGTTTTTTTTAATAACTTGTGATTTAGATTTTTGCAATTATTGTAGTTAAAACAATCTTTTGTGACAATATCTCTGAATAGTTCTTTTAAATAACTTAATAATTTGTGATGAATATAATTCAAATTAACTGAGAGTGAAGTAAAGCATGACTGCTGCAATTTTTTTGCAATGTACATTGCAGGTGACAGTATTTATGGGAATTTTGGCTGTTTGTTGGGTATTTTTTCTTTCTCCTTGTCTTTTTCCTTATTGGAATTGTAATTTTTTTTTCTTTTTTGCATATAATGTAAAAACTCTAATAATTATATTAAACACTAAAACATGGCTGTTGCATACCCACCTCATTTCTAGAAGCCCCAAATTTGGGGACAGTAGCTTTCAAATGCTCGTCAGGTATTTAGACCTAAGTGGGCTAATAAAATAATGAAGTGGTAATTGAGTAAAAAAGAAAACATTCTTTAATCTCTAGTTGGAAAATTGAAGTGTGGCAGCAGGAAGCTAAAGGTAAATGGAAGCATGGATATTCAAACTAAGATAAAAAATTTTTTAAAAAAACCCAGTAAAAATAAGAATAAGACACTGTACAGTAAGGACAACACAGCAGCTTCATGAATCTGTGGGAGATATTTACTAAGAGTCATGACAAAAATTCTAGAAAGCACATCGACTAAATTTAAAAATTTGCATGTGTGGATTTTCTCCAACAATCCCAAAATATGCATGTGTGTCTCTGTGTTGCCATGTGATGGACTCCGCGTTTTGCCCACTAGCTACTGAAGATAGACACTCCACAAATGTTGGTGCGTTTCACAACATGCTCATTTGTCCTGTAAATTGTCCACTGACAGACTGAGATTTGTCTGCACAAATTTTTTTTTTATGCAATTGTGAAAATGCATCGTTTTACAAAAATCGTTAATTCAAAATAGATGTAGAAAAATGCAACGTGATTTCATGCAATGACTTCTGCTGATGTCCAGTCAGCCCAGCTGTCTCTCTCTCTCTCTCTCTCTTTCTGCATACACCTTGTCATCAGCTCAGCTGTTTTACCCTTTGGCTCCAACTGTAGTGACCTTTCTTTTCCACCCAGGACGGGAGTAACTGCTGATTTTCCACTGCAGACGAAGAACTCCTCCCATCAACAGGGAAGTCATAACGCTCACTAGGATTTCTTTTTGTCCCTCTTTTTCTGTTTCTTTTTAATATCCTGGGCATTTCATCTTTTAAATGGACAGGGTCTGTCTGACAGTCACAGAGTCACATGGTGCCTCGTGAGAGCTTATCTTTGATGGCCGCCGCATTCAGGCTTAAACTGTTGCCATTTTCTTGTCAGTTTGCAATAAAGTAACTGGGAGTTCGGACTGATTTGCAGTATTTTTCATGTCCGGCAGTGAAGAGAAAAATCAGAGCTTCGACCGAGTCTTAAAAAGTCTGGAAAGGAAGAAAATTATATTTTATAATTTTCAAAGTTTGAATAAGTATGGAAATTTTAAAAAGCAATGTAAAAATGTTGCATTTCCAGATTGCATTCTTAATTAACTTAATTGATTAAAATTTGAATTAATCTAAAAGGTTATTTTTTAAATATTCTTTTATATTTACATCTTATTTACCATAATCACATCATGTAGGTTTGTATAAAACTACAAACTTTGAACTTTTTCAACTTCTGAGAGAAAATTAATTACATAATTGAAACCAGATATTTGAACAGATGAAGCAGGGCCGGATGATTTTGTTATATATACTTATGTATTAATTTCTACTTTGACGACTGAATAAAATGTTAGAGAAACACTGATATAGTCTATTCAAACAGCGTGCAATGTTGTGATGGTACACCATAACTAGTAAAAAAAAAGACAAAAAAATAAAAGTAAAATTGTATAATCGAAGCGTTGTACTGCATTTTTCGTCTTTGCCCTGTAGAGGTCAGTAGCGCTGTTTTCGACTGGCGCGTGTGCTTCCTGGTTTGTGCAGAAGAAAAATAAGGAGGCGGAGCTGCGCGTTTGAAAGTGGCGGGCAGGAACTCTTCTTATATTTTGGTGAAGGGAAATTATCTGTAATATCAACGGGGTTTTAAACGGTAGACCGTGGCATTATCGTGTCTTATGTGGCAGTAATCCACTGTCAACGTGAGCTACCGAATGCAGTTATCGTCCTAAGTCCTGGGTAAAACTTGAAAAAGGTACGTTAAGTTTAACGTCTTGCTAATAACTGCAGCTAGCTGTTTAACTTCAAGCTGACGCTGAATGTATATAGTTAGGCAGTGAACAGACAGCGAGACCCAGCCTGTTTTATTAATAATTCAGTGCGATACCATTAATGTAAAAAAAAAAATGTTGTCCCCCTATAAATGAGATAACTGTCATCTGCCTCCACACCCCACAGTTTATGTACGCTAACTAGTTTTTGTTTTGACGTGTAAAAGTAAAACATGGCGTCAGCTCAGTGATACCTTGCAGTAATGTATTGTGACGGGGGTTTTTTTGTACATGAATCACACATTAAGACCAAAAAGCTCATCCTGAAGTGGCCAGAGACAGTTTTTACTACGTTGTCTTGAAGTGACTTGTTGCAGCTGTTTTTAGCTCTTCATCTGAACCTTACACGGAGTCTTCCACCCTCCTTTATTTCCACATCCGAGAGATTTTGGTGAACAAGATCCTTAAAGTTTAGGAAGAATGTGGGCCTCGTTGATGATGGAAAACAAAAAGACTAGCGACTTATAATATCATGCAACTTTATGGTAAAACATGAGAAACTTAACTTATATCACAAGACTGTGCTGGATAAGTAACCACTTGGATTTAATGTTCATTTCCCCTCTACATTTTTATCAAATATAGGGATTAGATTTCAAACAACTAGTCGGATTAATTGCAATTAATCAATTATTGAGATAATATTTGATTCATTTAGTAAACAAATAATTGTTAACTGGAGTATACAGACTGAAAAAAAGCCCAGTTGCTATATAAACATATTCAGAGCAGTAACCAAAACTGTACAAAATATACATGTACATTTTGTATTTAAGATGAGAAATCTTCGTTGTGTGTAAATATGTTCTACCCAAAACTCCTCAAGTGGACTAGTTTTAGCTTCATCTGGTTAATATTCTGTGAAAAAAAAAATTAAAAACCTCTTATTGAGCACCTTTTTAATTCAATTATTAATTAATTAATCCTGAAATAACAAACAGATTAGCCCTACACTGTTCTGATCTTAAGTCAAGCAGAAAGTCTGATCTTTTCACATATTATTGTTTCAGGTGCCGATGCATCCTTTGCTACAGATGATAAATCACTCAAGTAATGCTGTTATTGCAATCTATGCAATAAAATATTTATTTTTTTAAAAAGGAACTGAATGATTTGCCTAGTTGTATTTCAGCTACTTTCCACTTTGTGAATGTGCAGTAAAACTGTGTCTGCTCAAGTTACATCCATGTTTTTCAGCACGTTTGCTCTTCAAATGTCTTAAAGCTGCTGACCGGATTCTTCCACCATGACAAACGAAGACGCGAAGGTGATCCCGGTGCGCGTCGCCTTGAGATGTCGCCCGCTGGTGCCAAAAGAGATCAACGAGGGATGTCAGTCCTGCCTCACGTTTGTTCCTGACGAGCCACAGGTGCGGTGGGTTGTATTAAACTTGAATAATGGGATCAAGATGAAGTTCTGTTCAGTGTGTTTGTCTTTTCCTCAGGTGATCGTCGGCACGGAGAAAGCATTCACATACGATTACGTGTTCGACCCCGCTGCTGAACAAGAGGAAGTGTTCAGCACCGCCATCTCACCGTTACTGCGCGGACTTTTCAAAGGTAAGTCTGCTTGGCGATGTGGATTTTGATTATCACACCTAAGTTTTGGTTGCAGTGTAATATCAGCTGCATACAATTCTGGTTTCGTTAGCAGTTTTTTTAGGAAAACAAAGCCGGCTGAGCAAACTTTTTATCCTGCCAAACATTTTCTCTGTCAGGCTACCATGCCACTGTTTTGGCATACGGACAGACGGGGTCAGGAAAAACCTACTCGATGGGAGGAACGTACACATCGGCGCAGGAAAACGACCCTTCGGTCGGAGTTATCCCCCGAGTCATTCAGAAGATCTTTGAGGAGAGGGAAAAGAGAGCAGACTCTGAATTCTGTCTGGCTGTGTCGTATCTGGAGGTTGGCTGTTAATCAAATTCTTAGATTTGAAGATTTCACTTTAGGAAAATTCTGTGTTTTGTAGAGTCTGCAATTTCTTTAAAAAAAAAACAACAAAACAAACCAAAAAAAATAAATTAAAACCAGATCTGGTATGAAACAAAATCTTAAGATTATCACCCCCAGCCTTATTTTGTATTGTGTTGATCATCTTGTAATTTTATTTTTTGCAGATATATAACGAAGACATATTAGATTTGCTGTGTTCCTCTAAAGATAAACCAGCCATTAGCATTCGTGAGGACCCTAAAGAAGGCATTAAGGTGGGTTTATTTCAGCCAGTGAGACGTCCCAGTAGTGCTACACTGTGTATATTTAAGGTTCTTTAAGCCTTTCCTGTTTTAACTTTTGAAAATTACCCAATTTTTGCCCCCAGATCGTTGGGCTGACTGAGCGGAAGGTGTTTACCGCCCCGGAGATGGTGGGCTGTCTGGAACTCGGGAACTCCGCGCGTACGGTGGGGTCCACGGCCATGAATGCAGCCTCTTCACGTTCCCACGCAATTTTCACGATCACACTGGAGCAGCGCAGAGGATCAGACAAGTCAGCTTTTTATACTTCTCTCTTTTTTTTCTCCATTTAATTTAATGTAAATTTTTAAAAAAAATTAAGAATAGCTCCTCAGCAATGTCCACAATTTATTAATATGCTTTCATTACAACACTATAGTGGAACAATATCTGCATTTATGGGTCCTTTAAAGATTCTGATTACTGTCTTTTCTTTAAATGTATCCAAATTTTAATACTTGGCTTTTCACACATTTTTAGTTACTCAGTGTGGATTTTTTTTCTTTAAAACATGTTTTCTTTAATATTTGCTTCTAGGCCTGACTGATCTTATATTTTCAGTGTTAAAACATTTAGCAAAAACGCCACAGTGTCACTCTATTGATAGGAACTGAAAACACATGTATAACCCAACTAATTTATTCATTTTAAGCAAGAAAGTGGTAACAAAACATTGATTATTTAAGTTACAAGTGGTTCTCAAAGTCAGTTGTTTTAGGACAACAGAACTGGGAATTTTTTGGATTTACATAAATATGAAAAAAGGTAACAGAAAAGAGATTTTAAAAACGAAAAAGTTATTTACTGATGGTGCATGATTAGTTGAAACATGCAGCTTAATTGTATCTTGCATTTTTTATTCAAAAAAATACAAAATATCAGATTGATGATGAAGGAAGATGAGCAGAAAAGGTCAAAACTGAATAGAACAGGATGTGAATTCTTAAGATTTCAAGATTCTTCTACATCAAATAAGTTTTGGACTTCAGATTCACCTCTCATCAGCATTTCTTTCATCCATTACTACACAAATAATACACTTTATTTATCCAAACTTGTAATTAGTTGCAAAAACCTTCGACAGTACAAGCACTACCTTTTACGAAACATAATTTTTTACTGTTTATTGTGATTCTGATGTGTCTGCCTCCTCGAACTATTGTAGGAAACATATTTAATAATAATTTTCCAGCAAGAAAATTATTTGAACAAACATGAGCCCTTTTAAGACAATCTATGCAAACTTCTGTTGCAGAGTGGATTCGATTGTTTCAAAGCTGCACCTTGTCGATCTGGCCGGCTCAGAGAGACAGAAGAAAACCAAAGCAGAGGGAGACCGTTTAAAAGAAGGCAATCACAATACCTTTTTATTTATTTGTTTGTTTTTTTTTATACATCTCTCTCACTTATTTTTGTAAAAAGGTTTTCAGATAGCTTACAGTTTCATTGGAAAATTTTTTTTTTTTTTTTTTTTTTTTTGCTTTGGAGCAGTTAGAAAAAACAACAACATTCATTTGTTTTTGTTTATTACGCCAAGCAAACATTGTAATACAATATGCGTCTTCCAGTATTTAATACCACAGCTTTTCTTGGAGCACTTGTCTTGTGACGCTGTTTATTTTTATCCGCAGGAATCAGCATCAACCGCGGCCTCTTGTGTCTGGGTAATGTGATCAGTGCTTTGGGTGATGAAAGCAAGAAAAACACCTTTGTTCCCTACAGAGACTCCAAACTCACCCGTCTGCTGCAGGGTAGGCTTTGATTTAAATGTTCAAAAGTCCTGCTGGTCATTGGATCAGGCATACATACCGGGGTTTTTTTCTTCTCTCTAACAAAAACGATCGCTTTTTTTCCCCCAAAAAAACTTGTTTTCTAAAAACATTTCATGCAGGTTCTCCTGCGTTTTAATTAATAAAGAACAAAGGCGAAAGCTTGTTTTCCAATAACGACGCAGTTCAGAAATGCGATGCACTCTAATTGCTTTTTCCATTTAAAAATAAATAAATCAGTTCATGTCTGCGTCGTTTCTTCCCTTCAGATTCTCTCGGAGGAAACAGCCACACTCTGATGATTGCGTGCGTCAGTCCTGCAGACTCCAACATGGAGGAAACCATCAACACGCTGCGCTACGCCGACAGAGCGCGCAAGATTAAGAACAAACCCGTCGTCAACGTCGACCCCAGAGCCGCAGAAATGAACCGACTGAAACAGCAGGTATTTAAAAAAAAAAATAATAATAAAATCAATATGAAGCTGAACGCTCCATTTTAAGATCTATACATGTTACGTTTGAAGAATCGTTAGCTAGTTACTCTTATTCAGTTGGAAATCTATTTCTCTGGCAGAATGACTTTCTTTGTAACAATTTTCTTTTCTGTGTTTTCCAAGATGCAAAACCTGATTCTTGAAGTAGAGAACAAGTGAAAGCATAAAGAATCTTTTCCTTTCCATGTTTGCTCAGGTTCAAGAGCTGCAGGTGATGCTTCTGCACGCGCGAGGCGGAGTCGCTCCTGTGCTCTCTGGGTAAGAAGTGGGGGTCAAACTGGGAGGACGAGCTGATAAATGCAGTCAGAAAACACCCCCGACATGTTGGTCACGGCTCTCTGTTCCAGGCCCAGTTCAGCTGAGGACGTGGGCAAGCTGCTGGAGAAGAACCGCTCTCTGCAGAACGAGAACAGCAAGCTGTGCCGAGAACTGAGCGAGGCGGCGGGACAGACGGCCCTCATGTTTGAGAAGATCATCATGGTAAGTGGGACCAGAATTATTGCCGTAAAGACATTTATGAAGTTTCAAATAGGATCAACAGAGGGGATTATTGGTTTATTCCAAACTAAAGTGGACATTTTAGGTTCTCAGCTTCACTGTCGACTGTTTCTGCTTTCGTTTTCAGACGGAACAAACTAATGAGAAACTGCAAAGCAAACTGGAGCAGCTTCAGCGCCACGCAGCGTAAGTTTTCAAAATGGAGAAAACCCACATGCCTTTAGGGGATGGGAGCGAGCAACAGTCTGATTGCAGAAGCATAATTAGTGCCTTTTTAAATGCAATGGTTTTAAACTCTTCTTTCAGCTGTGCTGTTGATCTTCAGAAAGTGATGCAGTCACTGGAGGACCAGGAGTTAAAGGAAAATGTGGAGGTGATGCAGAACTTACAAGAGCTCATCTTGGAGCTCAAGGTAAATGAACTGGCTTTCATCAGAACAAAGCAAACGGCTTTTTCTTTACTGCTATAATTTACTGCTGCAGTTGATGTCATAGGTAAAATGTCCAATTTGATAAACTCAGTGTGTAAGCATTGTTACTTTTGGCAGCCATTTTAGTTTTAGTCTTGTTTTTTTTTTCTCTGTCAAAAATGCATCTTAGTTTTAGTCGTTTCTACATGTGATTGTTTTTGGTGGACAAAATCTTTACTCCCAAATGAGCCAAAAAAATATTCTCTTTGCCATTTATTAACATTTTTGTTTAATTTTAGTCATCAAATAGTTTTGCCATGTTTTTTTTGTTATCACCATGAAACAAAAGGGGCGTCAACGATAAAATGTCATCGTTAACGAAAAACAACCGTCGATCAGAATCGTTGCCTCTGTTATAGTGAAGGTAATTGTCTTGGCTGACACTACGGGCGTTCATTGTTCCCTTTTTTGCTTTGTAAGAACGAGAGCGTCTGCATATCTGCCTCCATCGACGCCATGACTGCGAGAGAGGAAGTACCCGAGGCAGCAGCGGGCGGCAGCACAAATCCACCTGAGCAGTCTGCATCAGTACGGTTTCTGTTTAATTAGATGACTGTAGATAGTTTGCTGTGAAACCATGAAATTATTTTAAACTATATATATACACTTTCTAACTTTTTTTTTTCACGTCTGCAAAGGACTCCCCAGAAGCTTTCACAGCCAACCATGCTCTGAGACAAGCCCAGCTCTCCAAAGAGCTCATAGAGCTGAACAACGTGTTGAGTCTGAAGGAAGCTTACATGAGGAAAATGTGCGAGAACGACAGCCAGCTGGAGCCCATGCAGTCAGAGCACCACGTAAGACGACAAGACGAGCAAAAGAGCTCCGTGTCAGTTTGTCCAGGTCATTTATTCAGATCGTCATTTATTTCCCCCCAGAGAAACATCCAAACTCTGCAGTCGGCCGTCGATTCTCTGCAAAAGGAAAAAGAGGAACTGGTTTTAGCTCTTCAGTCAGCTAAGAAAGACACCAACCAGGCAAAGTACGACAACTTTATCCTCCCTGTAGCAATGATCTGATTTCAGATCGTACAAGTACAAAACGATGTTTCCACTGACTTCTGACATCCATGAACTTCTTCTAGACTCAGCGAGCAGCGGAGGAGGAGGCTACAGGAGCTAGAAGCTCAGCTTGTAGATATGAAGAAGAAGCTACTTGATCAGTCGAAGCTGTTGAAACATAAGGAAACCTCTGTTCAGAAAGTCAGCAAGCTGATGCAGGAGATACAGGTGATTGGTCTTTTTAAAATACATTTTAACTTGAAGTGATCGGTAAAACTTAAGCTGCCCATCTTGACTTTTAAATTAAAAACAAGTAGTAGTCGGTTGTAAATATTACTGTTATTTGAGTGTTTCCCCCAGTGGATTATAAACCTGGCCGCCGTCTGACTTCACTTGCCCCCTCAGGCTATTTAAAATAAATGCGTATTTAACGCATTTAAAATAAATGCGTATTTATTTTAAATATAGCTTCTTCTTTTTTTTTAGACATGTGGTAAAAGAATCGAGGACCGGAGCCGGACTCGGTACAGACGTGTATGTGGCTGTACCGAGCCGCCTCACGGCTCTAAATATTTTTTATACATCGGAAACCGCGATAGCAAACTGGTCGCGACACTCCACAGTTATAAACGTGTCGTCCTCGTCACCGCACCTTGGCCTCGGCAAGTATGGCGGCTTCAGCAGGCGTCTCTTAAAACCCTCGACTCGCGCGCGGCAATAACGGCTGAGGTCGCGCGCTTTTTTTTTTTTCCTTATGTTTTTACGTTGAGCGCGCTGTGAACAAACAATGTGTGGCTCGTGCGTTTACGTCTTCTATTCTTACTGACAGGCGCTTGGCTCTGTCTGCGCTTTAAACGTCACAAAGTTTCATCCAATCGGAGTGTACCTTACAAATTCTGCTCAGGCTTGGATTGGTAGCCAATCACAACCAGGAAATCAAAAGACTGCACCAAACCGTAGGATTTAGCAAAGTAGAAGATTATCTAATACCCGAATTTTGAACTCTAAGGATACTTAGTTAAGCTTACAATTACTTATTGTAAATATTTAGTATAATTTCTTTTAATTTATTTGCTTTTAAATGTGAGTTTTAAGGTCTAACTGGTGATTACTTAATGATTTAATTGAAGCTCAAATAATTGATATTTATTTCCTGTCAACTTTAAATGGTTGCCGTTTCAGGTTTTCTGGGGCGAAAGCCGAACTTATTACATTGAAGTCACATGATCACAAACTGAAATAACCTGGTGTTTTCTCTTCCAGGCTATGAAGTCGCAGCGAACACAGCTGATGAGGCAGATGAGAGAAGATGCTGATAAATACAGGCAGTGGAAGAGCAAGAAGGACAGGGAGGTCCTGCAGCTGAAGGAGAAGGTCTGGAACAAATGAAAATCATTTCGAGATGCTGGAGAGAAGAGGCCATCCTCATAATGTTTACTCTTTATTCCCCAATCGTTTTACAGGATCGTAAACGGCAGTACGAGCTGCTTAAACTGGAGAGAGATTTCCAGAAACAAGCCAACGTCCTGCGGCGCAAAACCGAGGAGGTTGGTTTCTTCTGTTGTGCTTACTTTTGTTGTGCTGCTCCCCACAGCACATTAGCCCACTTGTCGTTTCGTCACAGGCAGCAGCCGCTAACAAAAGACTGAAAGACGCCTTGCTGAAGAGAAGCGAAGCTGCAGAGAAACGCAAAGATAGCCATAACCGAGGCATGGAGGGAGCTGCTGCGAGAGTCAAGGTAGCTGACCAGGTTTCTGTTTCACTAAACACTCATTCCTGAAAGAGTTTGACTAAAAGTTGTGGCGCTGCCTGCGTCAGACGTGGCTGCTGAACGAGGTGGAGGTGATGGTGAGCATGGAGGAGGCGCGCCGCCACCTCAACGACCTGCTGGACGACAGGAAGGTCCTGGCTCAGGAGATCAACAACCTCAAACAGCAGATGGAGGCCGGGGAGAGACCTGCTCCCAAAATCAGAGTAGGTGGAGACATTTGTCCTGCAGTGCCTAAAAATGTAAAAGAAATCCAGGAAAAAAGGAAAGATCTTGACTCGTGTGTTTCGTGGGATATTTTAATGCAGCGTCGGACTCTGATCATCTCTGAGTTGGAGACGCAGGGGGCGCTGGAGACCCCGCTGTCCAAGCAGGTGGAGAACCTGGAGACAGAAATGGGCCTGAGGTGAGTCAAACCGTCCACTTACAGCCAGTATGCAATAATACTTGGATCACATAAACTTCAAACTCAACTCACAATTTTATGAACAGGACTTTATTTTTAATGCTTTGTTTATAATCTCTTATCTTTCTATTCGCCTGCCTGCTCTGGGTTATTCATTTCTCCATACCTCGCACTAACGTAATAATACTACATGCTAACTATCACAAACATGGCGGCGCCACGGTTCAAAGTCAAGTTTGTAAAAACACCTGGAGGCTCCATAGCATTAAGAAACAAAAAGTTGTTACTGTAGAGATTTTTATGTCGGAATTGTTGTTGAATTGAAATTGTCTTTAGATTTGATTTAGTTTTTATTCATATATCATTAGCAAAAGGCAGGGTTTTTATTTTTATTTCACAGCCCTCATTTTCCTATTTTGAGTAAAAGATGGCAGACGTTTACTGCTGCATCCACTGATGAGTCGATTTTGTAAGAAAATGGCGTGTAGAAAAATACAGATACAAATTTTATCAAGAAAGAAATGTGTGATAAATTGTGCTAAACTGTATTTTTTTCTTTTAAAAGTTGATGCTAATGGTCATTTCTCAGGCATCACAATGCAGCATTTTATGCAAAACAGCAGAAATACGCGACTCAGACTTGACTTGGACTTGCAATAAATGACTTGTGAATATTGGCAGCAAAACAATGTAATAAAGCGACAAGATGAGCTTAAGTGGTTTGATTCCTCACAGAAACGCTCAGATCGCCGACCTCCAGCAGAAAGTCCTTGTCGCCGACGGCGAAGGGCGTTTAAAACAGCGAGTCGACAGCCTCACCAGCATCGTGGACGCAAAGAGTGCAGTTCGGGTCCTAATGGCCGAGGTAAAAACTAAAAATAAAGCCAGTAACCTCGGAATGCATTTCACAACATGAACTTCACTGACAGCTTTCATTTCACTCCCAGCTGGTGTCGGCTAAAGCGGCCTACTTCAAGCTGGAGAGCGAGCTGAAGCAGGAGAAGGGAAACGCCCAAGATTTAAGAAAGATGCTGGCTGATGAGAGGAACGTGATGTCGGCCATGGACATGGAGCATCAGCAGCAGCTGGTGGAACTGGAGCAGAGACACCAGGAGAAGGTGATGCTGCGTCTGTGGGGGGAAGGAAGAAGAAACCTCCTCAGACGGGAGCGTTCTTCCCGGCGAACCCTTTCTGTTTGTTTCCTCTGCAGGTTCTGTACCTCCTCAACCAGCTGCAGAACAAACCCATGTGTGAGGAGTCGGAAGAAGCGAAGCAGGCAGAGGAGACGAGCTCAAAGGAGAGAGAGCTTCTCCAGCGCCTCAAAGTCCAGGTCTGTTTATTCCACATTTAATGCCTTATTTTTTTCTTTTTACATTTTTAAATGTTTCACAAGTCTCTTCTGAAAGTACTTCAGTTTGTATTGTTGTTTTTAGGAGGAAGAGCTTGAAAAGTTACGGACACTAAGCGAACAGAACCAGAACCTAATGGAGCAGAATGAGCAGTACAGACAGGTAACATCCCTAATCTTTTTTTTTTTAAGTTTGTGGAGTAGATTGATGCTACGTTAGATTATTTTAAAATAATTTCATCACTTTCATACTCGGATTACTCAAGAGAAAATCAATCAAAGTGGATCGAAGGCCTGAATTATTTCCTTCTCATTGTCGGATCTCTTGTTCAGATAGAAAACCTATCTGTTTCTTTACCTACCACACTTTTTCCTTCCACTCAACTTTTCATGAATATGGTGTAACTTTCACAATATTTAAGCATTTTGAGACATTTTATTGTCTGTAAGCCATAATAATCAGAATAACAAGAAATAAATGCTTGAAATACTTAAGCATTTATTATGTGTAATGAATCTCTATAATATGAGTTTCACTTTCTGTAATAAACAGTATTGAGCTTTTGTTTTAAAATATCAGTCTAATTTATACTTGACTCCTTTATACTAACTTATAAACAAATTAAACAGAAAGTAAAGAACTACCTCTATTGATTATTCATTAATAAGGCCATTTCTGAAATGATAAATGAACTTTCAAAATATTAATTATAGCTGGTCGCACATTCTTGAAAAGCCTTAAATTAATGTATCTAATTTAAGGCCTTAAAAAAAAGTCTTGAAATCATTAGAAAGAAGGAAAGTTGGCCTTAAATACATTGATCACAGGTCTTGAATTTTGTGGTGATAAAACAGTTTTGTCCCGTATATTCTACGTAGTTTATTTCTCTGTCGCACGCAGACATCTTCATCACGCTCTGTGACTCCAGGCGCTTGAGGCTAATGCTAACTAGCTGCTAACATACTCTTGCTAGCTAGCTAACTAGCTTTTTTTTTTTTTTTTGCATCCATCATGGGGGATCTTGGGTAAATGTAGAAAGCCTGGACTTGTTCACTTTCACTTTGGAAATCTTTGCTGATGCGCTTTAGATTTTTACTGTTGGGGGCCAGGGGGATGTCAAACTCTGATGTGTTTTGACTGTGAGGTATTTTAAACCCGAAGATTTTAAAATGATTGAGAGAAATCATCTGGTTGGATTGGAAACCCTCCTGGCTACATCTGAAATGTCAGTGATGATGTTTTAATGATGAAATATAATAGAGAAAATAGTAAAAGTTGTCCACACAAGTTGATAATTGCTGATTTGTAACGTGTTATTGCATTTGCAGTTTTGCATGTTGTGTCTTAAGCCAAAAAGATCATTTCTGGACAAATTTAAATTATATTGAGGAAATATAAACAGTAAAATAATCAATTAAAAAGAAAATCAGGTCGCTTTATCACTTTTGTTGCCTGAGGTGAAATGGATTTTGTGACGGCGTGACAGGCAGCGAGCCGAACGGGGGTGAAATCCCAAAGGTAGCTAACAGCAGTTGTTACCCCCTCATCTAATCAGGCTTTAAAGAACTTTTTTTTTTCCCACCTTAGAAACTCTCGTTGCTCCACTTGGCAAGTGAGAAGAAAGTTCTTGCACCTGCCATCAAGAATGAAATGAGCCCAGACGACTCATTCGAGTACGTTCCTCCAAAAGTAAGTTTTTTTTTTTTTTTTGTTTGTTTTTCTTGAAGATGATTTTGAAGTTTTCTCAGCCTACCTGCCTCACGACTGCAGCTGCTTGTCGTCTGGCTCTGTGCTTAGACTCAGAACTCGTAATCACAATTTGATTCTGTTTACTCTGTGTTCCCCCGAAAGCCCAAACAGAAGAGGCCCACCACCGCTAAGGCAGCTCTGAACACAACCATCAGCGTGACGGAGCTGCTGTCCCCCAGCGAGGACGAGAACGAGGACGAAGCGGACGAGTGGCGTCCCGAGAATGCCGAGAAGGGCCGGAGGGCCTCCAAGAAACCCAAACTAACCGGGGTAAGACCAACCTGAGTTCTCCACAACGGAGACGGGATCC
This sequence comes from Poecilia formosa, assembly GCF_000485575.1. Classification (NCBI taxonomy): domain Eukaryota; kingdom Metazoa; phylum Chordata; class Actinopteri; order Cyprinodontiformes; family Poeciliidae; genus Poecilia; species Poecilia formosa. Next base: position 1,490,990 of record NW_006799953.1, on the reverse strand, counting down.
ACGATGTGGGGAACGCTAAATAAAAATGAAAACCAAGATACTTTCTTTTTTTTTTCTTGTTTTTTAAATCGTTTCTCAAAATTCTGCTAAATACAAAAAAAAAGAAAAAAAGAAAGAAATGAAAAGTGTCAGTAGCTGTGTGTCCATATCTGGATAAATATGTTTAAATTATTAGAATTTAGATTTTAATCTTACGCCTAATTTCTGTTGGCTTCTATTGTAACTAAATTAGTTGCCACATCAGAACTTGATTTGCTTCCATCCACCAAATGTTTTGATGAGTTTACTTCCCATTTTAATATAAAATCCCCCACTTTTCTTGAAATGTCTCAGGTTTAGGATACCAAACGTTAGTTCTGCTCCTGGCTTTTTGCAGTTCCTTTCATTATCTGATTTCACATAATCATTAACTGTGCTGGCTATTAAGTTAGCAAAGTTATTTTTATGATTTGTTCAGGTCCTAAATTGAAGCCTTTAAATTTTTTTACATTGAACTCAATGGAATTAGTAAAAATCCTCAATTTATGACATTATTTCTTAATATGATGCAACCTTTCTGTGGACTACGACTCAGGCTTGCAACCTTCATTAATAAACCAGAAAAAAAGCCCATCAGCTCTCGCCTAGCATTGCTTTAATCCAGTAAACCAGTCTGGTAGTTACTAAAGTTGAGCTCAGGAAAGCACTAACGCAAAGCTGTGTGTCTTTGGTCAGTGTGCGTGCAAAGGTCGCTGCGGCAACAAGCAGTGCAGGTGTCGCAAAGGGAAGATGACGTGCGGCGAGAACTGCCAGTGCGATCACGAGAAGTGTCGAAACCTGGACAGCCAGGCGGCGGTGAGTTCCTGCCACTCCAGAGTCCAGCTGTGACCTCAACTTGGAACGAAAACGTTTGTGCTGCATAATGTTTTTTTTTTTGTTTGTGCCGCAACCGTTTTAAAGATACCACTAAATGTTTCCACACGTCTTCTGAGGTCGACCGGCCAGTCCATGTGAACACAAATGAATAAAATACAATCAACTGTGCTACGTTTGTGTTTCAAAAATTTTCATTTGTGCCGCCGCAATTTTTAACATTTAAAACCAAAGATTTTCCAGAGTTCAACCTGCCCTTCCACATCACATAATCAAACAAATTAATTATTTTTTTTTGTCCTGTATGTTTGAGCAGCTAAAGACTTTATAGCCCAGTCGATGTGTTTGATTTTGTAAACGTGGCGACGGAAGCAGGTTGATTTTTCACCTGTGAAAACATTTATTATTCTCTTTAAAATGATGGCGGCTGTTTGACACAAGTTTCATTTGATTTGAAGAAGGCGCTCTTCTTTTATGCTTCATCAAAAAAAACCAAGTATACAGGAAAGATTTCACAGGAAATGCATTGAAACACATCTGTGATGCGTAACATTTCTGATAATGGAAGTAGTGACAATGCTGCACAGCTTTTTTTTTTTTTCTTTGTTCATCTTGCAGCTGAACCGTTTCATTTTTATCAGTCCAAAAAAAAAAAAACTAAAAATCAAATACCGTTTTAAGATTTGGTCTAGTGAAAAACGACGACCTCTGACCTCCGTTTGCTCGTTTCAGGACGGAAGCATCGCAGACGGCGCTTCTAGAGACTCTGCGTCCCTGCAGGAGCCGTCCTGCGACAGCCCCGACAACGCCACCTTCTTCAAGCCTCCATCTTGCACCCCAACCAAAAAGGTAACGATGGACACGCACACAGCATTTCCCCAATAAAACACACAGAAACTCTAGTGTGTTTTATTGGGTTCTTACATGGGCTGGAAATCCTTCAAAATGTTTAAACTTCAATAAGGTGCTTTCAAGATTTGGACGGAGCTCGATTCAGTGTAAAGTGCTCAATATTTTTTCTGCAGAAAAGTCAAATGATTACTTATGTTGTGTTTAAGCATTTAATTTGAGTAGAAAGGTCATTTAACTTAACACAAACCAACCTGTTCGATGCTACCAATATTTTTTATTCCGAATTAACTTTGTGGGAAAAAAACAAACACTTTAACGTTTGTAGGTGCTGAAGGAAATCGGAGACATGGGCCAAAGCACCGCTGAGCTGAAGTTGCTAAGGAAACCCGCCTTGACGGAGGAGGACGAGGAAGGCGAGGAAGAGGATAACGAGGACAGAATGACGGTCAGCTTCCTTAAGAAGAAGAAGCGGCTCCTGACCAGCTTCCAGAACAGTTTCTTCTCCGGCTGCACTCCCATTAGAGAGGAATCCTAATCCTTAAAACTTCTGTTGTTGTTTTTTCTTCCTGTAGTCGTCAGTGTGTCTGTTTTTGTCTCATCTTTTGTCTATTTTTATGTCACCTACTGTACCGTGGAAGTCGCTGTAGATTTAAACTTTTCTGCTCATAGAGAGAAACTAATGGACGTTTTGAAACATCGACTGGGATTCGTGACGCTCAAGAACGCCTGTACAAAACTTTAGTTGCCGTCTTTTCCTTCACTAACGTTAAAATAATCCACTTCCACTCATCGCCTTGGCTAGCGTCTTTAACCTTTGTATGTGCTTTTAGTATCTGAGCTGAATAAAGTCTTAACATCACATCTAGATTTGAACAAAAACGACTTTTCTTCCCCGATTAACATTAAATTTCTAAGCATTGATGAAGAATATTTTTATTTATCCAAACTAATTTCATCTCCAGGTTTTCTGCTGTTCCAGAGACGACGTGTAATGGAATCTGTTTTCAAAATCACCATTTCTTACGGTTAACTACATTAATCAATCCCATTTCTTCTACATTAAGCTTGCATAAAATTAACATGCATTTTGTTTCGTTATTCGGCAAGTTTATTCATCCGCCACTGACGCTTTTAGATTTTTAGGTCCTTGATGCCGTTGTCTAACGTTTTCATGTCCCATTTTTCAAGACGTTTTGTGTTTTAATTGCCTCAACTTCACTTGGTCTTTCCTTTGAGTCCGTCTGCTGGGGGAACTAGAAGCTCAGCGTCGCCATTACTTGAAACCATTAATCTCATCACCTGTCTGTGGGATAACATCAATTTAGAATGAATAAAATTGTAATATTTTACAAACCTGTCGTGGTTTCTTCCTTCATACTCGATACTCGATTCAGTTGCATGATGGTGAATGCCCTAGCCTCTAAAATCATTAGCTACAAGTTGCTACTAGCGCTGTGAGGTTCCTCAACACCAAACTGACTTTTGACTTTTCAGAGTTTTCCGTTTTCAACCCAACAGGAAACATTTGGGATGAATTGGAGGGGAGGGTGCTAGCCAGGGTTTCTCAGCCAACATCAGTGTCTGACCTTGCAAATGTTCTGCTGGAGGAAGATTCTCATAAACGCACACATTCACATTTCACTTTAGAGATATCTGCTGCCAATTCACACAGCATGCTTAATAATGCAGTAATTTACTTGAATAGTTATGTAGAAATTTTAACCAATGAGTTTGGTGGTGGGTAAATATTTAAACGTTTTATTTAACTTCCACTATTTTTGACAATTGTCTCTGAATGCACATCTAAAGCTGCACATCTATGACCATGTTGAGTTAATTTTTCTGCTGATGCTCGATCTGGAAATGTGAAACAATATTGTTCGTCTTATTTTGAATGCATAACGATAACTGCAAGCAGATCCTGTACTCCTGTCTCTGTCTGCAAAGTCTGCTGCCACCAGCAGAGGGTGAGAGAGGTCACAGTAACCATTTCTAACACTTCAGCACAACACTTCTAACACCTTTTTGCCACAAATTAGCAGCTCTAATGGTGACAGAATTTGGGAGCATCATGTGCACCTATTTCAAATCAATAATTTCTGTCTGATGCCAATGCTTAATAGTGACGCAGCAGCGAAAGGTTTGCTGTTGGACAAAAATGAGTGAAGTTTTAACATCAGCATGTCATGGTCTTGTCAGGCAAAATTACAAAAATGTGGGTCACTGGTAATACAGACTTCTGAATCCAAAAATGCTCCATTGGGTAACAAACTTTACACTAAAAAACACAAGTATTTCAGAAGGGCAGGTTTTTGTTCAGATAGAAAAAAAGGACAGTTGATCTAGTAGCATGAGCTGACTTCTTTTTGGGCGTTAGCATAAGAGCTACTGAACACAGATGCGTGCCACACTTTTCAGATTTATTTGCTTTTGTGGAACATTGAATTTGGAAACCGTGCGTCGTCCCGTCACTTCGCAGTTTTAAACTCGGAATAAAATGGACTGAAGTTTCCTCCGCGAACACAGTGCAAACGGTGGGCAGATCCCACTTCCCTGCTTCAATCAGTTGTTTCGCACAGAGTCTTTTGTTTCGAGCCTCTCCCGTCACGTTCACCGCAACCAAACTGCAGGCCACGATCAATTTCACGTCAGAAAAAAAATCTTCAAAGAGCTGAGATGGCAATCGCCAAAAGGAACAAGAGCTTTAGATAAAGAAAGGAGTCACAGGCTACTCTAAACTTGAATTAGTCATTGGACTCATGGAATATACAACCCTAAAGAGTCAATCATTTCTGAACTACAGGCGGAGCTGGAGGGGGGTGCGAGGAGCCCGCGTGTGACAACGTGCTCTGGGCTCTGGCAGCTATCTGATCTAAATTGCTTTCGAAGTTATCACGACCTTCGTCACTGTCGATTCAAAGCCGCGAAGAGAGGCTTTATCTGCACGGCAAGAACTGCTGTGTGGATATTCTCTCTCCTGAGGACACTGGACTCTGCTCTAAGGTGTACCGCTCCCTCAGATAAGATTGCTCAAGTGTATGAATATATATATATATGCGTATATAAAAAAATAGGTAAAATGTCAGGTAAAAGAAAAAAAAGAACCATAATTCATGGTTCTTTTTTTTTTAAGCGAAAGCATTGCGCTATATAAACTTTTGACACTTTAAAAAGAAGGTTAGTCTGAGAAGGTGACAGAAAAACATTAGATTTATCTTTCTTTTATGGTTTTAGGGCAGACCTTTGCCCGTTTGATTAAGAAATGCAGGTTATAATTCATGAAACATTTTCATGATGATGCAAAACAACATATTTCAGTATTTCATAATCAGCCATTCTTTTCTGCAAGTATGTATTGTTCGACATCTGTATTATTATTATTTTAGAACTGTCGTACAGTTTGAACTTTTCAACATTACAGCCGTTAACCTTTCATGAAAAGAGATCAGAATAACCTGATCTGATACCCCTAATAATTCTGATACCCCTGAATGAAATTCACCTCAGTACGGCGTAATGTCTGTGAACTCTGCAAAAAGATTTTCCCTTGGTTTAGTTTCAAATATGTTAGTGCACTTGAAATAGGACAAAAGCAACTTTGCGGCAAGATATAGGAGCTTGTCTCTGGATGAGCTGCAATAATCCACAGCTCATGTAGGACCATGTAGGACAACGATTAGCTCAACTGCGGAGGGAAAACCAATAGAAAACTTGCTGAATTGTCACTTTTTGGGCCAGTGTGCAGACCTGGTATGTGTGGAGGAAAATGATAGCAGGACAGCGTTTCTTCTGCTGGAACTGGGAAGTCTGTCAGAGTTGACGGAAAGACGGGATGTGCCGTCATCGACGTTTTTCAGCTAACTCGAAATTCATCCGCCCACCTGTAAAGAGGGACAAGACGGAAACAGCACGTCACCCCAACTCTGGATCCCCTCCGATGGCTACCCGTCGCTTTTAGTGCTTAAACGTGTTAACGGTCTCTGTCTCTTTGTCTTTCTAAGCTTTTACATCCACACATCCCCCCAGTGGAAAATCTCAAGAACAAAAACTTCTAAGTCGGGTCATTTTCATTTTGGGCCATATCAAAAATCTGATACAGCTGATACAGTTCTTAAAGGGCCGGTTGTGTCAGAATGTATTGATAAAACCAAATAAGCAGTGAAAACATCAATAAATAACCATTCCTCCAAGATTTTGTGATTGTTTTAATGTTTTGGGGTTTTTTGCCATCAAAATTACAGATTTTGTGGCGCCAACTTAGAAACGTTTGTAAGGAATTTTTACGACATTGGCGCTAATGTATGATGTTAAGTCTGACTTTTTATTACTCGTGTCAATTACAGCCCATAAAATCAAGTCAGGCTGAGGCAGCAGTCACTAAAACCCGTAAAGATTTTGACCAATTTTGAGAAAATTTGCAGTAAAATCAGAAAACAAATGTGGAGACATGTTGATTTTTGTGAATTTTTCAGATTTGTGGAAAAACTGGAAGGACTTAATCAGGTAATTTGGAGTCTAGAGGGCCACACGAAAAGCTGCGGCAGGCCAGATTTGGCCCCCGGACCTTGAGTTTGATTGAGGTCCGGATTTTAGTCTGTGAGGTCTGCTGGAGCTTTAATAACAATTACAATAAAAAAAATGAATGAATGAATGACCAAACACAAGGCAATCATTGGGATAAAGACCACCAGACATACACTAAACTTGGATGCTAGGACATAGAAATCCTGACTTAGTTTGAGCTCATTTGTAAAAACAAAAAAACGGGCAATGAATGAATTTAGGGTGTTTCCCTAAATCATTAAGTTGACAAATTAACATTTCAGATTTCTATTTTTTTAATATTTGAAAGCCATATGTCGTTGCTCTTCCACTTGACATTTAAGCTTATCGCATGGAATTTCAATAAAACACGGTTTGCGGTAATAATGTGATAAAACGCGATTAAAGTCCATGAAGTGAGTACTTTCTTGCAACCCGCTCGCACCAAAGAGGCCTCCACCAATCTTTAACGAAGCCTTTAACCTTTTATTGTATTGTAATGTCGTCTAATCGGGCTCCACAGAGATCAAGAGATTTTTTTTTTTGCTTCCTCGTGTGAGATTGCTTCACACTTTTGAGTTTGGCTTCTGATCAAGCAACCTGTAGCTAACGCAGGTTTTTTTTTTAGTCCTCTGTAATCTCTAAATGTCTATGAAGTAAAGGTTTCACCAGTCCCAGTTGAATTATCCGTTTTTGTAGATTTTGATTCCAGAGGGCTACAAGTGGTGCTGAATACATATTTTCTGCATGAGGGACAAAAGAGATGCACTCGAGGGCCCGGCCCCACCCTCGGTGCCACTCAGAGTGGAATCAGGATGTTGGGTTGAGGGGCAGGGCGCTCGGCCTGTTAAATATTGACGGCGGATGTAATAATTAACCCTCCAGCGACTCCCGATGACTTAAACTGGCCGCCGTGCCTCGCTGCCATTGCCGTCGCCGTCTTTCCTGCCGCTCGCATCGAAGCGTCGACTCCCCCTCCCTGCTCTCTCTCCCCGACTCTCTCTGCCTCGTTCCGGCCGATCGCCGTGGGCAACGCTCACACCTGACCCGGGCCCTGGCAGGATGGGCGCCGGGCCCCTTTTCCAAGGCTTCACGTCCGCCTGTGGGTCACGACGCCCCTGCTGCTCTTCGAACCTTTGGCCTCTGCTGTGAAATCCGCCGGGCCATGTTGGATCTGAAGGTGAGTAGGAGAGAGAAACAAAAACACCAAAATGATTTTCTGAAAGGCAAAACCCATCTTCATCTTCTTTGGTGTTTATTCCTCTTTTAGTACTTTATTGATCCATGACGAATGAGCCACATTTATAACTGTGACTTCTTCTTTTTTTTTTTTGCAACTTTCCAAGCTAGAATAAAAGCCAGAAATATTCCATCTCAACCTAAAAAGCAGGTTAGCTTCATTTGTCTTCTGACATATGAAGACAAATGTCAGAGTGAGCAGGAAACGTGGGGCCTGCAGGTACACAGGTCAGACACACCCTAATACTCGCCTTCATGTTGACAGCTGCCATAAAATCTGTGTTATCTACACAGGCCTTGGCCCTTTGGCCGTGCTGTTGGAGGAGTGCGAGCAACGATGCTGTTTATACTTCAGGCTATAAAAGCTGGGAGGAGGAAATTGTCAGGTCAAAGTCGCCTGGGAGCGGAGCCGCGTCGGCCGGCTACTAAATCCAGATCCTCGCTTGAGCTCTTAGCTGTCTTTTCTCTCTCTCTCTCTCTCTTTGCAGGAAGGCGGACGTGTGAGGCAATCTTCATCATCCGTGTCATCGACGATCCCAGTGGTTGTCGCTGGATGTAACAGCAACTCCATGTGGAAGCTGCTGTCAGTTCCAGTGGAGGTGCTGTTACCTCCAGAGACCGACCGATTACCAAAGGGTTGCCATTGCCGATTGGAGAAAGTTTGTGGGTTTTTTTTAAAGCGATGGGACACAAGGTGATGACCTATGAATTGACAGCCAGTGATTTCAACCATCTGCCTGTCAGTTCTGTAGGCCACTGCTGCGTTTGTTCCTCTGAGCCTTCACAGATTTGAAACCAGTGCCTTTTTATTTTTTTTTATTTTTGTCTTTTGTTCTTGTGAACTTACAATAAATAAAAATATACATTTATTTGTCCACGAGTCTTTTGTTTGTACGTATCCCTTTTCTTCATGCAGTGTTTTAATGGTGACTGACTATTAGCCTCAGAGGGATCAGGTGATATTAGTGGAACAGGCCTCATTAGATATGGGCAACCTCACAGGGCATCATGTAGGGTAAGGGTGGGACCCCAGCGGGAAGGGGGGGTCGCCCGGGGCACCGCTCGTGTAAGAACCGCCACTGGATCCTCCCAGTTAGTACATTTCTTCAGTTCCACCTAGAAAAATCTCTCAAATGTTAACATCGAGGATAACAGAGTATTCTTTTTTTATTGCTGCAATTGCTATTGCTATTGTTAAATGCTGTAAGAACTGATTCAAAAGTTACTATTAAAAAGCAGCAAGACAAGCGTGGAAATGAAACCCAATTTCATATCAATTTCATTTCATTGTTCTCATAATATATGATGTGGTAATAATTCAGCTAATGCACTCTTTCTTTTCAGCCTGCAAACAAACCTGTTATCACCTTCATGAATGATTTATGCAAACCATCGAGTTGCTGCTTTTGCCCTCGGCATTTTAGAGAAAAAGTAGCCACTTTAAAACTGTCACAACTTTATTGGACTGCTCAGTCACACTCTGGATTATTAATAAACTGTGGGCTTGTTGTGCTCTCTGCAATTACTGTCACCCCCTAAGCCTTAATTAAAATCCTGTTGTTGCAGGAGGAACGTCTCACACTCTCATGCTGGGGATTTTACAAAAATACACCCTTTAATTTGAGTCCGTTTGATCAAACGGGGAGGTGTCTCACTTCAAGAACGAACTGATTTGTCAAAGTTTCTGCCATATTTAACAATTTCCATAACAAACAGTCTTGGGGAAAAAATAAGGGCTTTCTACCCTGTGTGATTTTCAGACATATATGCTTATTTAATAGAAATTTTAACAGCTGTGAACAAGGATGATCTAAACAAACACAAAGACATATGTCTTAAGGTTTTTGGACATATCAGTCTTAATTGGAGTTATTTGTACATCAGAAGAGATGCCATGTCTGGTATAAACCCAACACAACAAAACAGGAACAGAAAACTCATACCTGTGAAGCACAGAGGTGGAAATGTGATGGTATGAACTCTAACACGTATCAGAAACTGTCCAAGGAAAACATGACCCTGAAGCATGTGTTGGACTACAGGATCTTGTGAAGTGACTTGAAACAAGACGTTTAAGGTGAGCCGTGTTTATCTGTCAGAAGTGCTCTGAATAGGTTTCCAAACACCTTCCTGCATGAGCAGTCAATGATGGGTTGAGTGGAGTGTAGGGTGATCAAACCCTTCACCCCATAGAGCTTCAGTGTGTGTTTAGCTGCTACCAACCAGGAAACCTCAAGAAATTCCACTTTCACAAACGTTGGCCATTTTTATGAATGTAGCCAGTGAAAATACAGTTGTAATATAGTTGTACAGTTGAGTATGGAGTGTGAAGGGAGGAGTACATTGGCCCCAGTGGAGCCACTTCCGCCCTGCATCTAGACGAGTGTAACCTGCGCAAAATAATCAGCCCGTGTTTTATTTTGGCGGGTCAGACTGACAGCACACTATTAAGTTCCCGGTCAGAGGTGAACTCGGATCTCCTGCTGCTGTGGCTAGCTGCTTGTGCTTGGCGTTTTCCAAAATCGTTGAATAATACTGCTGGTTCGAGCCAAATTAACATAGCCGAAGGATTATATTGTGTGTTTTCTGGCAACCATTCGACGGTGAGTCGTTAATTTTTCGTAATTTGTGTTTTTTTTTACCAATAGAAATGCGGTGGCGACACGCCCATTCAAAATCTATGTATTGGCTACTTAAAAATGGTCTTATAGATTAAAAGATCATTATCTTTTTCTTCATTTTGTAGCCGAATAGAGGATATATCCTCAAAGTATTAAATAAGCCCTTTGATTTTTGTAAATTTGTCCTTTTTAGGATACTTTTAGTTACTGTTCATTGATTTTGTGGAGGGCCTATAGAACTCTGGAATTGGTTCATTTGGAGATGCGCAACAAAACAAACAAAAAAAATCATTGTTTATTGAATCAATACTTAATAAGTCAGTTAAGTTTAAATGACTTTAATGTCAGTTAAACTTAGATTCAACTTGAAAGTGCACTTTAACTTGATCTGTAACTTTAATTTGATCTGTAACTTAAAATTCATTTGAATTATTCCTGAGAAATGCTTTATGGAATATAGTAACTATTCTTTTTTTTATGAATGTTTATCTATTTTGGATAGCAATAAAACTATTTAAATGTAAATGCTAATTTTTAAATTTTTTTTATTTATGACCTTGCCTATGTCAGTTTTTTTTTTTTTTTTTTTTTTTCCCCACCCCCTGTTTCAACTCAAATTGGCTACTGGATCACAGCAGTTTTGCGGTAGGACTTTATTGAACAAAACTACTTTTCTTTTTGACCTATTGCCTTTGATCATGGATTCAAAACATTCTGATTGTTGATTGATGGACCATTAATCACCCTGCATACAAAAGAACGGACTTGAATAAAAGAAAAAACTCTTGGGTGTCATCAGGGTTTATTTTTGTTGTCGTTTTCCTCTTGTGTTTATTGTTTATACTTATAGGAAAATATTAATGTTATTATTATTGAATACTAAATATATGAAAATATATGAATTTGAATACAATATTTTAAACTTACTTGCTGTCTGATGGTGTTTTATTCACACACACGGGCTCCTCATCCGAGCCTTTCTGACTGCCTTTTACGATATTTGGCCGTAGTCAAGTTCCTCGCCTTAACTAGCGTTACATGAGCTTGTATTTAATTATTTCTTAATGTTTTAAGTTCTTTTTTCCCCCAAAAAAATTATTAGTATGTTGTGCTCAAAGCTGTAGATGGCTAAGATAAGCCCTAAGTAGTTCTTCTGTATATCATATGGCTCAGTCAAAAGCTGGTAATTAAAACCCTCAAGTGCACATTTATCCTTATGCCCATTTTAAAGTCATTAAACCCAAATCAGGAGGTTTCTGTTCCTGCTGGTTAGTGACTACCACACCATTTGTCAGGGAAAGTGTCGTATGACTAATGCAAACTCAAATACCACATTTGTCAAGAATGGTTATAAATAACCCAGGTAACTTTTTATACACCACATTACTACTAAACTCATCAGTCTAAAACTAACATATTTTGTGTTTTAACAGAAAATGTTTGATAGAAATGTTACAGGACTAATGGTGCCCATTGTATCTATTCCCAGGGATAGCTAGTGAAAGATGGGCTATTTAAAATACGAACAATGAATAGAGAAGATAAGGATTCATATGTAAAATGTCAATATGTGGCCAATACTGCCACCTGCCTGCATGACAGAACATCACAAAGAGCGGCCTGCAGTGGGCCAGAGTGTTGAATTAAGGTCAAAATGGAGGTTTGAGCTGAATGACACAGGAAGAAGATTATTCTGTTATCATGCACCCTAAATATCAATGTGATGTCAAAGAGGGAGTCCACAAAGCTGGTCATAAGGATGGTTTTGGAATGGTCTAGTCAAAGTCCAGACCTAAATCAGCCTGAGATGTTGCGGCATGACTTTATAAAGGTTGTTCATGCTCAAACCCCTTTAGTGGGACTGATGTAAAACAATCCTGAAAATGGAAATTGGACTAAAATTGTTCCACTGCGATGTAAAAAAACACTTATAGCACCATTTCTCAGTCATAAATTGTTAAAACTCGATCAGAAAATATATAACCGTGAGGAACTACTGTTTATAAGCTTGTAAGTCCAAATTATGAGTCTTATTACCAGGTTGGTTCTTTGCTATTTTGTATTTTATTTTTCATTAGTAGGTCAGACAGTATTATGGCATTACATACATCATCACAGCTAGAAGGTCATCTATGGATGACCACCAAATGGTGACTGTGTAAAACCAAACCATCATTGATACAGAAGGTCAAAAAGACAAGACTTCATGCTGTCATTCCTTTGAATTGGGAATTGATTCATGAATTATCCTGGATCATGTGAGATGTACACATAAGTGACTGGCTACTGCTCCTCATATAGGACTTCGTCTATGAAGACGTCAGTGGAGTCCACGGGAACCTTCTCACAGAGCTGCTCTTTGAAAGCCAGGGCGATGGTGTAAGGCTTCCCTTTAGGGTGTTCGCTGCAGCGTCTCAAATAGGTGTCGTAGAAGCCCTTTCCTCGTCCAAGACGTCCTCCGCTGAGGTCAAAGCCCAGGCCTGGCATCAACATGAGATCCAGCCCTCCTGAGGTCAATGCTTCCTTTCTGCTATTGCAATCATCCGACGGCTGCCGGATATTCCAGGATGTCAGAGGCAACTTCTCCAAGTCCTGCAGACTGTTGATCTCCAGCATGTCCATATGTGAGCTATTGCTCAGATATCTGGGTATGAAGCAGCTTTTGCCCCGTTTGAACATGTCTCTGATTATTTCCTCAGTGCTCACTTCATCATCCATACTGAGAAACACTGCAATTCGCTGTGAGGAGACATACTTAGGATGTTTCAACAGCTTGCGTGAAAGCACCAGGGACTGTCGCTGCTTCTCCTCGGCGCTAAGCGCAGCAAGCCGACGCTTCAGCTCTTTCCTCAGGGCTTGTTTGGACGCTCTCAGCACAGCCATGCTCTCTCTCTATCAGGGACAAGCGCTCAGGGAAATCCTCTGTCTTTATGTGCTTATGTGTCCTTAGAGATCTACAGCTTGGTGTAAAATTCAGAAAGTTAAATATTAACAAGCACATGAACATCTAATAGGACAAGAGACTCTTGTCAAGAGTTCAACGACATGACGTTTTGCCTCCCATATCTCAGTACCGAAGCAAAACAACCGGAAGTTGTGCAAACTGCGTCATATAACGTCACATACCTTTTCGTTGCCTACTCGCGATATTTTAATAAACTGATAATCTGCTAAAACTTAATATAATTACTTTATTTTATACTTCCAAAGTCATTCACAGCCACTAGATAAAGGTATCGAAAGAGTAAACTAAAAACGTCCAGTAATAATATTTTTTTACCCAAAACAATAAGTGAATTGAAGGAAACAGCGCAACCTGGCGGTGCAGGACGACAGGACTTCCCGCGAGCAGAGGGAGAACGCGGTAAAACGAGGAGAGAGGGCAGCATGGCATCCGACGACAATATGGCTAACATTAACGGCAAGGAGGCTGCTTCCCTGAACGGAGAGCCGGTGGTGAAGCGGCCGAGGGAGAACGTCCAGCAGGACGTGTCGCTCCGCGCCCCGAGGGAGCCCCAGAACAAAGTGACCGTGGTGCTCGGAGCGCAGTGGGGCGACGAAGGGAAGGGAAAAGTTGTGGACTTGCTCGCTATGGATGCGGATATTGTATGCAGGTGCCAGGTACCAAACTACACTACCGTGTTAGCGCAATAGTTTTTACTTAACGGCGACTGTATGTTGGGTCAGTGTCGTTTTTATGTTTGAACTAACAGTTATATTTCCACTCGTGAGTGGAAGTCGGTCTGTTTGTGTGTCTGTGTGCGCGCGCGCGCGCGTGCCTCCTTTACATATTCATTACCGACGTTGACGTCATCACCTCCCCTGACCTCCCGGATGTGGAAGGGCTAGTTTCATGTTAGCAGACATTTTTTTTATTCTGTTCATTTCTTCTTCTTTTTTTTTTTCTCTTTTAGTCATAGTCACGAGAACAACACGGTTAGAGAATGGAGCTCGTGACCACACCGATAAGCATAGCCACTGAATAATCAGTTATGTAAGGCATCGACCTTGCAGGAAGCAGCTGTCCCTGTTGCTCTTCACACTCTCAGCTTCAGAAATTATTACCCCAAATGCAATCCCCCTGCCTGTCCAGCAGCAGAGCTGCCACGGCCTTTTGAGGCTTAATCAGAAAATGATATTACAGCTTGCTAACCTGATTTTGCAGGACTGTCTTGACAGAGCAGCTGCATGCTGTGTGCTGTTTTGCAGGGAGGAAACAATGCAGGTCACACCGTGGTGGTGGATTCAGTGGAGTACGACTTCCACCTGCTGCCCAGCGGCGTGCTCAACAAGAAGGCCATCTCATTCATCGGTAGGCTTTTATTCGCTTTCAGGACAGAAGATGGCGGGATGATAAAGGCATCATTAACAAGGACAGCATCCGCGCTCCAGCGGGTCTCCTTTATCTCTTCCTCAGTCGGGCTTGAGGAAGAGATAAGAAAGCGCCATAGTAAACAGAGGGCACTGAACCATAGAGACAGTACAGTTTGGCAGAAAGCTGAACTGAGGGACGACCCGGTTTACCCTGGGTGGAACTGATAAATGGACTCGACGTAAAAATGTTTCCCCGCCTCCATCAGCCTTGTTTTGGGCCTGCGAGTGATTTATTTAGATTTTTAAGCCTGGATACACATTCTCAGTCGGATTGAGGTCCAGACTTTGAATGTGCCATTGTAGTCCTGTCTGTGTTTTTAGGGTCATTGTCCTACTAGATTCTCTCACAGCCTCCAAAAAAGTTTTCCTCCCTGGTTGCCTTTGTCTAGTTCCATCTAGCTTCTCATTGGCATCAGTATGATGCTGCCACCACCGAACCAAACACCCCTTCCTCTGGTTCCAGCATGTGGGCAGTGTTTAAAAATGTAAAATTACGTTAGTAATCTCAGTGTTGTTGTATTTCATATTCTTTAAACAGTTGTTGTGGGCAAGAAGGCTCTGACATAGCAGTCTGTATTACAGAGGGTTGGAAGAAGCCTCTGACTGAAGACATGAAGAGGATGTTCAGGCCAAAAAGGTCAATTTTGTTCTTATCCGACCAGAGTATGATTGTAACTAGTGATTATTATCATTATTAGTGGAAAAGCAATGTCTTTAGTCAGAGGTTTCTTCAAACCCGCTGTACTACAGACTGCTACGAGAGATCTTTCCTGCCCACAGCGTCACCATCTGCAATAACTCCTTGAAAAAATTTGAATTGAATGAGTTACAGCATTCAGTTTCTCTTTGGGATCAGTAAAGTATTTTTGAATTTTGGTGATTGCATTTTTAAAAAAAGTGGCACATTCTGCAGATTTTTTTATTTAACCACTTAAACATTTTGTACCCAATATAAGAAATGCACTAAAACATGCAAATGAATAATTCACCTCCTTTTTAAAATAAGAAAACTAAACATTTTATTGCCTGAGACAAGTTTTTTTTAGCAGTCTCATAAATGCAGTGAGTATTAATTTTCTAGGATATTAAATGTATAAAATAATTCCTCCTCCTCGTTTGTAAACAGGCAATGGAGTGGTGATTCACCTGCCAGGTCTGTTTGAAGAGGCTGACAAAAATCTGCGGAAGGGGAAAGGTAAAAACCGTTTCTCCGGTCAGGTCAGACAGATTTGTGTAAAAACACACATGAGTTGAAGTTTTCTCCATTTCCTGCAGGACTACAGGGATGGGAGGAGAGGTTAAAGATCTCCGATCGGGCCCACATCGGTGAGTTTGCTTACCTCTCTCGTTCTCTTTCATGTTTTTGAACTGGAAACATCATTGTTGTCCTCGTGGTTTCCTCTAGTGTTCAACTTCCACCAAGCTGTTGATGGGATCCAGGAGCAGCAGCGGCAGCAGCAAGAAGGGAAAAAGTACGTCTGATAAGTTACCTGAACAAGATGTGAACGTGCTTCTCTTCAACTCGTCTCAAATTGCGAATTATTTCTGTGGTTTTTCTTTCATCTGCTTGCTCTCCAGTTTGGGGACCACTAAGAAAGGCATTGGACCAGCCTACTCATCCAAAGCCGCTCGCAACGGTCTGAGGGTCTGTGACCTCGTCTCAGATTTCAAGGTTTTTGAAGAGAAGTGAGTGACGACTGTGTCCAAGTTCCAACCATCCAGCTCAACGTTTTCCATTCAAGGAGACGATTTTTTTTCCTCCCGCTGCTACAAAATAAAACCGGGCCAGAGTAAAACCTTTTATTGCTAAAGCATACAAACTCAAACCGTAATGCATTTCTATTTTCAGATTTTAGAACAATTTGAATCCTATATTGTAAAAAGTAGAATAAGGTGGAAAATTAAAGAGGACAGGGAATTTACTTTGTGAAAAGCCTGTTGTAGCTATTAAAAGAAGATTTTACATCAAAATTTATGGGGAAATCTCCTAAAATGATAATTTCTTGCTGCTTCCATATAGTGGTGGACGTTTATCGTGTAGTTAGCCCGATAAATTTCAATTAATGTTTAAAAAAAACTGACATCTGAAATGTTGTTTTTACTACTCTCTCCATTATTTGTTCCACAAAACTGGCAGCAAATATTTGTATATTTGAAAATAAGATTAAATCCATTTTTTATTTTTGCAGCTTAGTATTATAGATACTTTGACAAATGGGAAGTTGTTTTCAATAGCAGTTTTTGTGTTTCTGGTGCCGTGAATGCTGTTCCAGTTAGCTAAAAAAAAACGTAGTAGTTGCTTTTTTTTATTATTTTTAATCTTTATCACAAAATATTGTGATAAAACACTAAATTCACATTACCCACAATTTATCTAAGAGCACTACTTTATAAAATCTTTTTTCATACTGAAAAAGTAGACAGGAAAGTCAACTTTTCAAGTAAATCACCAGTTTTCTGAATATAACTAAAGGCTGTGCATTCTTTGGCCAGCAGATGGCAGCACCTCTAAAGTCTCAAACCTGACAGAACCTTGTCGTCTCCCTGCTCTCTTTCCTGTCATAAATTGAGTCTTTTCTTTATTATTTTTTTAAGATCTGCTCTGGTTTCTTCTGCAGGTTTCGGATGTTGGCCGATCACTTCCTGGCCATGTATCCAAACCTCAACGTCGACATCAAAGGGGAACTGAAGCAGCTCAAAGTAATTTATTATGTTTTTCCCTCTTTACACTTATATTTCAATTTAACTCAAACAAAAGCATTTGAAATGATGCTCAGGTGAATTTCTGAGTATAACTGCACCGCTATTGTTTTGTAGGAGTACGCAGAGAAACTGCGCCCCCTGGTGACTGACGGCGTGTATTTCATGCACAAAGCCCTCACTGGTCCTAGCAAGAAAATTCTGGTGGAGGGAGCCAACGCTGCTCTACTGGACATCGACTTTGGTGAGCGACAGAGACTCCGCTCCAACACACGAGGAGGAAACGGCTTTTCTCTTTGTCCCCGTTTAACAGACGTGACTCTGTTTAGGGACGTACCCTTTCGTCACGTCTTCTAACTGCACCGTCGGCGGCGTCTGCACCGGCCTTGGCGTGCCTCCCTCATACGTCGGCCGGGTCTACGGCGTCGTTAAAGCCTATACGACCCGGGTGGGAGTTGGTGCTTTCCCAACTGAGCAGGACAACGTGAGTGAGAAACTGTGACCCGAATGCAGTCGCTGACAGATTTGTGGAGCAGAAGTCGCTGAGATGCTCTGCAAAAATAATCTGATCCTCAGATGGCATGAATATTCATTTGAGGCTTTTAATTATGTTTTTGAGTAGTTCTTTTTCAATGCTGGAATGGATGTACACCAGATAGTTTGGATGATATAATACTAACAAGATAAGTTTGAATTTATTGTAGACTTACTGTCTGCACTCCCACTAGTATTTGCATTAGAGCTGCAACTAAAGATTATTTAAGTAATTGATTATTCTATCAATTAATCAGATAAAAACAGGCACATTCTGCAGATTTTTTATTTAACCACTAAAGGGTTTTCAGAAATGCATTACAACATGCAAATACACAAGTAATTCACTTGCTTTTTTGAGTAAGAAAATAAAAATGTTCAGCGTTCCTCTAGTGAACGCTTGATCGTTTGCAACAAAGGAGGCATCTGCATCAAAAAACCCAAAAACAAAACAAACTCTGCCAACATCAACATGTGAAATTGAAGGATTTATCTGTTAATTTTTGGAATAATGAATTAATAATTGGACAGTGTGTTTTTGAGTCTTATACTCCAGTTAATGATTAATCAAACTAAATTAGTTGACAATTATTTCGGTGATTGCTTAGGCCAATTAATGGTTTCAGTTCTAATCGGGATAAATGTTTCTTGGCAAGAAGAAAACCCCACTGGCATATTCCAGGCTGAATATTCGACCACTCTTCTTGGCACAATTGGATTTTATTTTATAGTTGGTTTTCTGGTTAAAACCAGACTTTCATCCATTTTCGATGGGGAAGAGGTCAGGGGTCCAGATCCTTTACTGTGAGACAGTTTTACTCTTTCCAAAAGCAGCTTTGACGTCCAACCAGGTGCGTTTGTGCTGTTAAGTTTGACTTACTTAACCTCTCCTAGCAATTCAAGAACCAAATGATCTCATTTTGTTCTCAAAACCCAGAAGGTGGAGCTCTCGACGCGTCTTCTGGGTAGAACTTTTTTAAAGTGGCTTCTGACCACAGCTGCTGTGTGATTGGTCAGACATTTCAAGTGGGAGGAGCCTAAAAGGACTCTCTTGAACTGTGTTTAATAATCAGACCCAAACCAGGAAACCAGTCCGTTTAAAGAGATCTATGCTGTTCAGTCAAAAATCCAAAGTCTTTAGTCATAGATAAACTTCCTGCTTCACTAGTTTAACTTCCTGTTGGCTTTGCAGGACATTGGCGATCTGCTGCAGAGCAGAGGGCGAGAGTTCGGCGTGACGACGGGCCGGAGGAGGCGCTGCGGCTGGCTGGACCTGATTCTGGTCCGATACGCCCACATGGTCAACGGCTTCTCGGCGTAAGGAGCCGTTTTTGCGGCGTCTTCTCTCCGTCTCCTCTCTGCAGGGAGCTCAACACAGCCATGTTTCGTTTGTGCAGAATCGCTTTGACAAAGTTGGACATCTTGGACACCTTGCCAGAGATTAAAGTGGGCGTGGCTTACAAGGTCAACGGCGAACCCCTGCCGAGCTTCCCAGGTGAGCACTTCCTGCTGCTCGAAGGTCTTCCTGGATGTTTTTCTTTTCTTTTTTTTCTTTTTTTTGTCAGGGTTTTGTATCGGCTGCTTTGAAATCCTTAAAAATTCTTGGATTTCAAGTAGATGTGAAATTCAATTGCTTGATTTAAATTTGGGGAAAATGTTGTTTACAGTTGAAGCCAGATATTTAAAGAATGTTTGAAGTTAAATCAGCCGATCCTTTTCTTGGTTTAGAATTAACAAAATCATTTCTATTTGAAATTTGGCAGAAAACCTGGCGAGAACTTTTTTATTTATGTAACTTTCTCAGACCAATCAGGTGTCTAGACATAACATTTTTCATTATTTTAGTTTTCTTGTCCCTAATGCAGAATGTAGAAAATACTATTTTATTAATGACAGTAAGAAATTATATAAAAGCTTTTATTGAAACTGTTTTCTTTAGTTTATATTAATATTTTTAATTTGCGGTGCTGGAAAAGGTTGGAAACTTTACTTGAATTCCACTGTTTTTTATGTGTGAAGTAAATACAATGTATTTAACCGAATTTTCACAGTTTGATATTTAACTCCCGTAAAAGCCGTGAAGTGGGCATGTCTTTATTATTTATTCATAAATTAGAAGACACTTTATCTGTTGCGTATAGATTCTGGGCCCTGGTGAATAAACATGGTGCTGGTTTTGTTTGGATCAGCTCCTCCAGGCAGAAACAGCTACATCTTTGTTTTTCCAAATCTGTTTTGCAGCAAATAAAAAATTTGTCTTCCTAAGCACTTAGTTTGTTTCTCAGAGTTCAACAAATGGGACATTTGAAGCCTTTTACCCAGATGGGTGATGAAATCCAATCCATTTTCTGCTGCTAAACTCCTAAAAGAAGCATTTTGTTTTTGTTTTCCTCCAACTTTTTGCTACGGCAGCAAACATGGACGTGTTGACGCGGGTGTTGGTGGACTACGAGACGTTGCCTGGCTGGTGCTGCAGCACCGAGACGGCCCGGAGCTTCGAGGAGCTGCCTCCTCAGGCGCAGAATTACATCCGCTTCATCGAGGACTTCCTGCAAGTGCCGGGTTTGTAAAGAGATCTCCTCGGCTAATGGAGAAACCCGAGCCGGGCCCTCCGCTCACGTCCTCAAACGACGCTGTTGTTTCTCATTTCAGTGAAGTGGGTCGGCGTGGGGAAGTCTAGAGAAAGCATGATCAAACTCTTCTGATCCCCAGCAGCAGGATGAGGAAGAGGAGGAGCTTCACATCAGCAATCATCATTTCACGCAAAGTGGAGGTCAGAGGTCAGGGGGTAGAAACCAGCAATGCTGCTTGTGTGCCACAATAACAAAACGTCTTCAGCTCTAATTTATCCATTCCACATACTGACCTCTCTCTCTCTCCCTCTCTCTCTCTCTCCATACATATATATATATGTAGGGTGTTAATAATGATATGAATAATGGTGCAGCTCTTCCCCGTATCGGTCCAGTTAAGCACAGCTTGTTTTAGCCTTTGAACGTTAATGAGCAGAACTGACATCTGTTTAATACGCAGGTCTATTTTTACATTTTAAGATGAGCAACTTCCAAACTATAAAAAAAAAGAGATTATATTTGTTACATGACGGGGAGGGGAAAAAACTCGCTAATCCTTGGGACTTTTTTCTTGTTTAGCACATTTTAGAGCAGAAATGCATCTCAATTCTTAACTTGTAGATTATTTGTGCGATGTGTGAAGGAACAAAATAAAATAAAAAAAGAAAACATCCTGAAGATTGAAGGGAGCGCTAAGCTGTCGGAATCAATGAACTGCTTTTCACATTTTCACAGTCGAGCATTTGAAGTGTGTGTAAATGTCCGGACGGTGGGTGGTGATGTACCGAGTGCAGCCCAATGTGGCAAATGTAAAGACTATTCCAGAGCTGCATCTCAATTCTTAACTTGTAGATTATTTGTGCGATGTGTGAAGGAACAAAAAAAAAAAAAAAAAGGAAACATCCTGAAGATTGAAGGGAGCGCTAAGCTGTCGGAATCAATGAACTGCTTTTCACATTTTCACAGTCGAGCATTTGAAGTTTGTGTAAATGTCCGGACGGTGGGTGGTGATGTACCGAGTGCAGCCCAATGTGGCAAATGTAAAGACTATTCCAGAGCTTGCTATTCATTAAAAGAAACCCATCACATGTAGTTTTTGTTCTTTTTTTATTTACTTTAGATCATTTTGGCTATGAACCGTTTTTGTGAGAAGGTAAATTGTCCTCCCTCTAAGTCGACGGGTGATTTATTGTCCCTAACAGGAAATTGATTTGGAGTCTCTACTCATCAAACGGGTAAAGAAAAACCGGATAGTCAAAGTCTGATCAGTCGGCATCAGTGCAATAATACTTAGTTTTGTTATTAAGCCTCAGGAATGAAGTTGAAAATCTATAAAGAGAGGCTGGAGTGAACATAACATGACAGATGCAGGCGTCTCCAGCACATGCCTGTCGTAAAACCCGACACGCCGGATCCTAGTCCTCGCTTAAATCTTTGAGATTTCACAAAAGTAGCTGCAAAATGTTTGTGGGATTTTGTGAGATTAACTGGGAATATCATAAAAACCTGCAAAAGCAACACGCAATCAGATCTTTCTTTTGTTCTAGCGAGAGATCGCATAAGTTTTATTGTATTTACTCATTTACAGTTTGAAATAAATATAACATGTTGATGTAAACAAAGGTTTTGAATGAAAATAAGTAGCTGGAAGAAAGAAACCTCATGCATCCAAATGCATCCAAAGTGTTTCATTTGTTGTTTGATCAGTACCTCTTGCTTCAATAATGCTTAAGTATCATTCATAATCATTTCAAGGAACTTTGTCATACCAACATTGTCATACCAGTTCAAATGTACATAAATGGAACAAAACTCAGACTAAATCCTAGTTTAAGGGGCGTAATAAAAAAATGCTCATAAAAACACTTAGAGTTAAAAACATAAGATGAAGCTCAAATTAGCTTTGCTAAATGCTAAAAAAAACCCTTTTCTAACCTTTAAATTGAAATGAGAGTAGAAACAACTTTTAATTATTGTGCATTTGTCATTACTCAGTGTTTTTTATTATTATTCATTAGAGAAGATAGATACTTTTGGAGTCTTTAGTTAAGCATTATGAAGACAAATATCTGCTTTTTCAGGAAAAAATAATGTGCCTCTGTGTGTGGAATCATGATAATGAATAAAATCCAGAACAGTATTTCTAAAACACAGAAATGTTCCATAAAAATATGTTCTGGGCAAATGAAACCAAGAGTAAATCTGAACCGGAGTCATGACGACCGAAGGAAATTGAAAGCGTCTCATTGACGCGACTGTCGTTCCACACCTTCACTCGCCTTACTGTAGATCCTTCCCTCGTCCTGATAGTTTCTCAGCGTCTGAAAGCTTTCTCCAGGCATTGGATTAAAGTGTAAAGTAGATTCCTGGGCGGATCAATAAGAGGTGTAACAGGACGTGTCAAATGCACGCAGCTTCGAAGGTCTGACTTTACTGTGCAGCTGCTGTGTTGGATGATGAGTCGCATTCGTGTCATTTCAGTTAGTAATATCACATACTGTGGAAGATAAGTTTGTTTTAGCACATTAGCTCACCTGTCTGCACTTTGAGTTTCCTGGCATTTTATTGATATAAATTAATTAATTTCCTTTAAAATATTGAAATGTGATGTTAATCCAAGCTGGCTAGCATTTCAGACTACGTAGTCGGAGGTTCGGTGTCGTCATCATCGTAAAGAAAAGTCCAACATCAACGGGAATTAAAGGTGTGGAGTGTTTAACCAGATTAAATACTCGGAGGTCTGCAAACTAAACAGCCTAATTACCTGAAAACTTAATTGAAGACATTACTGATACTTTTAATGTCATTATTTTGTGGAATTCAATGTAATTATTCCAGAAAAACTAAAACTTGGATTTGTTATTAAATCTGCATTTAAAGACATAATTTCATTGATTACCATTTCATCCAAAGTTATTCACATCCATTGCAGAAGGTCCTGGTCTAATTAGTCAGAATCATTTCTTTATATTCATTATTCATGCATGTAATCATGTATAAAAAGACATTATTGAACAAAAACAAAAACCTGTCGTTTGCTCAGTGAAACAGCTTTCTGCTGCGTTTCTGGATCCCTCCCAGTGCTGCGAAATTAAATATGTATGTGATGAATAAGCAAATAATTAAAAGCTATTGATGCTTTTCTTTTTTGGGTCAATTTAAGAGGAAAACAAGTAATCTGTTCTAGCTAGTGGAAGAAAAATGAGATATTTCAGTCTTCATGAGGTTTTGTTGAGAAAAAGAAAACCAAAGGTTTTCTGGGTTTTCCCAGAAAACTTGCTAAGCCCGGCCCGTCAAAAAATGTTTAAAGTTGACAGGAAATATCACTTGATCATAATGAGTTATTGGAAGATTTGAAGATTAATACCTGGACATCAACTATAACGTCTTAAAATGCTAACATAAAAAAAAAAAAGTAATGCTTAGCCTGGTGGGGCACAAGTAAAGCCTGGTGGCCCTCCAGGCTTATAATACACTGGGAGCAACCCTGCATGTATACTACAGGTATAAGGGATGTCGCCCAGGGCACCATTCAACCACGGGGCGCCACTGACTGAGAATTTATTGAATATTTTATTAAATAAGTATTGGACATTTATTCATTTTTTATATTCTACATGATTATAAGTAAAAACATGTGTAAAATAAAGTGTATACATTTTCCATCTTCTTTTTCTGTCCTTTCTTTCATTTCGTCGTGTCTGATAACACGTCTTCCCTCAAATGACCAAAGTTGCCGACGTTTGCTAACCACGCAATTTCCAGTCGGGAGAAAGTCCACGCATCATCAAATCTGTCAAAGTGTAGCTCGCTGTGGAGGCACGAGGGCTTAATTGAAAATAAAGTGCTCATAATAGCGGCGTAGCTCTTCTCCTCTCCTCTGTCTGCTTCTTTTTTTTTTTTTATTGCCGTCCTTTTAATGTCTACGGTAATTATGAGCGCGTCTGTCGTCAGGTCAATGAGTCTGAGCAAACTTTTGCTCCGGTGCGGGTCTTGCAGATGTTTTATTGGATCCGTCTCCACTGCTGGATGGACGTATTTATCTGGCTGCAAGGAACAAAACAAAGCATTTAACTGGACCAACATCTGGAGGTGCAGTCACTGGTCCACGAGAAGTAAGAGGAATTTCAATTTCTGTAACTCTTTTACAGTTTGTGTGACTTGACATGAATGATTGAACCGGAAAAAAAGTTACTTTTTTTAAAGTATTTTTTTGTTTTGCAGAATAAAATACAGCTCTTCTCTAAGGTTTTGCCAAACATCAAACTTTTTTCTTCTCTCTCTCTCTCATGAAGTAATTTATGCATTCAAAGCAACGGCACACCTCTTTCACTGCAGTTGGACAGAGTTCAGTTTTGCCGAGATCGGACAGACGGAAGCTCTCAAGCAGATTGAATTGAAGCGGCTAAATGTATTTAACAGTTTATTAGGTGCAGTGCATAAAATAAATCCAATTCTGCCTCTCAGCAAGTCGGGAAACCTCGTGTGGGTTTCCCGAGTTTGCAGGAAAAGATGAAGATGTTGAAGTCGGGTCCGTCTCAGCTCATTTTACTCGATGTTCCTTCGACTATAACAGTCGTAGAAACTCAAAGTTTAGCGCTTTTTGGCGCCGCAGCAGCCGTGTACAATCAATCGGCTGTGAATGTTGCGTTTCAAACTCGGCGACCCTGGCGCTGAGCTGTGATTCATGACGCAGCGCCTTTACAAGGACTGTTTTAGAAACGTTATTAATCAGCAAAATGAGCAACCAATTAATTTAATACAGAATTTATAGAGGTGTGCGGTTAAAATGTACATTTTGACAGTCTTCAATGTGTTTTGATTTATTTTTAATCTTAGGAAACACAACGTAGGCCTGTCACTCTAACCAGTTTTGATGGATGGATAAATTGTCCCAGAAATTATTGCAATCAACGATAATATTGTCGTTTTGACAACATTTTCAGCTAATGTAATAACAAAGGCACGATAATGAAAGGACCCGCTCTCAGAGATCAATAAACTTTCCAAAGAACATTTAACACTGGAACTGGAAGACATTTCAAATATTCAAGAAAGAAAACGATAAATAAAATGAAATATGAAGTCTCAACAGAGGAAAATCACTTTACAAAACATATTAATAATTAGGCTCAGACAGAGAAAACAAGCAAAACTCCCTGTAGCAAAAAAAAATAAATAAAGCAAAACAGCATGGTACTGTGTGTCAAATGCTTGTTGAACTTTTTTCAAAAGGCGGCTTCTCATTAACATCAAATAGCAGCACTTGGTTTAAAGATTAGGCAAACGGAGCACGCAAATGGAAATGACAAATTAACTGATTTAGTGCGTACTGTGATGGGTTGAACACAAAGTACTAGACGGTTTCAGATCGTTTTTAAACTGATGCGAACGTCAAAAGCTCATTTATATTCTCTCTCTCTGTCTCGGCTCTTTGTAGAACCACCTCTCTCTGCAGTTTCGGCCACAACTCATAGATTTTATCTAAAATATTTACACATTCTCGGACGCTCGGTCAGATTCCGCCAAGAGCGTCGGTGAAGTGCCGCCGGGGGGCAGAAACGAGAGGAACTGGCGAGAGCGAAGGAGCGAATGAGACTGACTGATGCACAACAGCTGAAGATGTGTTGGTAGCATGGTAACCGGTATTTAGGGTGATAATCGCTCTCTGATTACGGGGAACATGTTATCTGATGCGACAGAAAGCCACAAAGCTCGCACTGAAAACAATTGTCATAGAGACAAAGTACACACACGCATAATGTTGTTCTTATTTTTAAAGTCATTGTAGCGCCATCTGATCAGATCACGCACCATAAGGGAACCAGCTGTCACAAGTGGGAGGTGGAGGGGAGGTTATGAATGCAGACAGACATTCAGGAGCCAGACAGAAAAAGATGGATTTAACTTGAGGGTGGCTAATAGTTCACCGAGCATTAAAATCTGGGGAGATGGAAGAAAAACGCACCAAGCTTCAAGGACCATTTGAGACTGTGGTGTCCAAACGTTTTGCCTCGACGGTCAAAAACGCCCCAAGTTGAATGAACTTGCAAAATATTTTGGTTTTTATTATTAAAATAGCAAAAACTATTTTGTTTTCCATTTTTACCTGCTCAACTATAGACTAAATATACAATATTTTAATTTAATACTCGAAGCAGTCTAATTTCGTGATTCCTGTTGGCGGCGAATCAAAATCGTTGTAGGTTTGAAAGATGAAAAACTTCTTCCAGTTTTAAAAAAGTAACTGCAAATCATGTCCCGTATTTTTGTCAAGTTGATCTTAATTTTCTAGATTTTTTTTTGTTTTTGTGTGTGTGTGTGTGTGTGTGTGTGTGTGTGTGTGTGTGTGTGCACGCGTTTGTTTGTAATACCTTGTGGGAACCATTTTCCTGACACTACATTGTGGGGACCAATTGCTCCTTGTGGGGACCGAAGCCTGGTCCCCACAACGGGAAACGCTGTTTATGGTTCAGGGCTCAGATTTCGCACTAAGGGTGTGAATTGAGTTTTGGTTAGGTTAGGTATGTAAAGGATAGGGTTAAGGTAAGGTTTAGGCTGTAGAAATGAATGGACGTCAATGGAAAGTCCCCACAAAGATAGCCACGGAAACGTATTTTCAACAATAAGAACAGTGAACAGGATATGGCTCACTCTTACAATATTTTGCCAAATTTATGTTACGGGCATTCCCAAATCTGTTTTTTTTTTGTAAAAGTCACTATGTGTTTGTGGCCCCCTTTTACTAATAAATTAAATGGAAAGCAAAAACTTGGAGGAATTTTGTTTTTAAGATTTTAATTTGTATTAAAACCATCACTTGAAATCACACCCCCGGATGTTTTTATGTGCATCTGCATCTGACCATCAAACCAAATTAAGCCATTTTCATCCATTATCAAACACCTTACCAGTCCATCACAGAACTTAAGCTACGTGTGAATTGTAATTAAGTTTCCACCCGAAATCGTTTTGAGGTTCTACAAATGTCCCCCAGACCGCCATTTTGGAGGCTCCTGGGACATGGAGAAAAGAAGAAAAGTTGGTTTCTTATGCGCACCAGATTCTCTTGGTAGCCAAAAAATGTTCACAAACTGAAACTACTAGGGAAAAACCCTGAAGATTATATATCCAACTCCCTGAGAGCACATATATCTTACAATGTCATCCAAAAACCCAAGGAGATGAGTAAAGATTGAGATTAATCCCAGAGATTTTCTGGAAAAAAAACATGGAAATTTCTGAGTTTCAAAAGCCAAACATTTTCAACTGCGGCCTGCACTTTCAGAAACAATGTTCTAGATCGAAATATACTCATCAGTGTGAATGACCCAGTCCTAAATCAGAGAATTTGAAAGTTGATGTACACTGAGACTTTTCATGAACTCTCACCGAGCCTGAGCTACTTTGCAAAGAAGAACGTGCAAAAAAAAAAAAAAAAAGAGTAGCAGCATTAGCAAACGAGGGGGATTAGCAGTGCTGCTGCTCACAGCAACACCTTGGACTCTTTGAAAATAATCTGATGATATGAGTTACAACATTTCGTTTCCCTTTGGGCATAAATAAATTATTACCGAATTGAACTGAACTCAGTTTCGTTCAACTGCTCAACCTCATGTTGGTGTGTTGCGTTAAAACTCAATAAAACACATTAGCTTTCTTGGATTTATTGTGGGAAACGGACTAAAAGGTCAATGGGTTTGAAGACCTTCCTGTTTGTGGGACTCCAGTTTCCTCTGCGCGTGGTGCAGCGCCAGCCATCAAAGTGGAGAATGAAATTGAAGACCGATGAATGAAACTCTAGGTTGATGCAGATGAGCCAGAAATAGTACGAATGTAAGCATGTGTATGTTGGCCAGGTCTCACTGGACTCAAGCACAGGAACTCAAAAAATCCCTGGTATTAGACCGAAGGCTTACACATAGGTAAATAAATAAGTAAAGACTAAATAGGATTTAAGTGAGCTAATAAATAAATGTGGCACTGATAGACCAACTTGTTACAGTACAACTCAATTCACTCCTGCTGGGGGATTTTTCTAGTAGTTTTGTTTGCTTTTTGCAAAGTAAAATAAGAATTGCACAATAATGAAGTAAATAATTTAGCAAATCTTTCATAAAATACAAATAAAAACCAAAAACTGCCTGACTTACACTGCCAAACCTCCATCCCAGCTCTCTCTTTAACTCCCTCTCTCGCTCTGTGTGTAAAGTCCGTTTGATTGAGCACCTTTTTCCCCCTCTCTGGTGTGCTCAGCACAACCCGACCGCGCTCCTTTTCTCACACACACTTGTCTGCATGCGGCTGCTTGAACTCCACGGGACACCATCCCCGCCGCCGCTCCTCTCGTTGGATTCCTTTGGGTCTGAGGTAAGCACACATGCCTCAAAGCGTCCGCAGCATCTGTCAGGCTGAAACTTATGGATTCAAATGGACTCCCGAGTGGCAATAAAAGTGGATCGTTATGCAGGGCTGCGTTTGCGCTGCAGCAGCAGCAGCAGCAGCCCTGTTGGCACTTAACGCAGTGCATATTACACTTTCCTTCTGTCAAGTGTCTCACAGCGTGCTTAGCATTCTGAGGTGTTTATTCGCTTGGCAATTTCACGTCGACTGGTCGCAGAGGAGCTCAGTTAAGCGTGTAAAAGTTTCAATTTTGACTCCAAATGTGTGCCAGCATTATCATAAAAAAATGTGACTACAAACTAGCATCATGTTGTGTTTTTAGTCATTTATATATGTATATATGACTGAGATGTGCTCATATTTGCAAGCGGGCAGTTCCTCTGTGCATTCCCAGCAGCTGTAAAACTGGTTAGAGTGCACGTCTGTTTAGCTGTCACTGTGTGGCAGTTTACTGCTCTAAGTTTTGGATGCAGACCAGAACAGATCTGCTGACTAAAGAGCTACAATCTCTGAACTTCAGGGAATTGTGCTCCTTTATGCTGCTCCCCCGCCTCCCGCATGCAGTCCACTGCTTTTAGGATCGCAACTGGTAACCCAAGCCTTTCAGGATGATAACCAAATTAGAGCATCTCAAACTTTACTCAGCGTCTGAGCTTCTGATGACATTTAGCTGCTGCAGTTTAACTACGGTGGACTTGTGCAGAGTCACACATCCTCTTGTTTTGGGGTTTAATAAAGTAGAGTGCTGTCTTGATCTGAGCCAACAGCGATCAGCGTCATCCCACCCAACCTGTTTCTTTCATATCTCTCTCCTCTGGCTGATGATAAAGAGCCAGGACCCCCCACCCCCCTCCCCACACACTCCTCAGAAAGCTCCACCTTGCTTCACTTTGCCACTAGTTATAGGGATGGGGAAAGTCTGGTTTGATTGGTGACATCAAGGTCTGAAGTGTGTCTTTCCCCGTGCAGTGTCCCCTTCCTTGGAGTGCGAGGGTGACGGGTTCCCCATCGACTACGGGTCCAGGGACACCATCATAAGAGCCGATGCGAAAAAGGAGCGAAGGCGTGGGCAGATAAGGAGGGCCAACAGGTGAGTTTGATCCATCTGTTGGGTTCACGACATGCATCGTGGACGTTTTATAAACAGACACACAATGGCCTCTGTTCAGAGTGTCACCAGGCAGGCCAGATGACAGATTCCCCCCCCCCTCCATCTTCTTGTGTGTCAGCGGTACAGTAAAGCCCGGGCTGATTTAATGCCTGGTGCAGCTGATGTAACTGGACTGCCTGCTGCAGGCATGTTGGCAGTCAGGAGCCACTTTCAGACGTCGTGTGGTCAGAATAAAACCCGCGCGCTTCTGTGGTTGCTGATGTTTCAGCTGCAGCAGCTGGGATCGAGGCCCCGTCAGAGCTGAGGGCGGCAGAGAGAGGCACCAGGCTGAGTTCGGACTGAGCGGCGGCGCAGCCATGCGCTGCTCCACCCTGCTGTTGATCTTCACCATGGTGCTCCTTTACTTGGTGATGGGAGCGCTGGTGTTTCGCTCCCTGGAGGCTCCGCTGGAGGAAAAAGAGCATGCGGTGCTGATGGACCAAACCCGGGCTTTCCTGTTCAATAACTCCTGCGTTGACCTGTACACCCTCAACGACTACGTGCAGGTAAAGCTGGACCCGGCGAGGCGGGAGCCACTTGTTCTGTCACTTACAGATAATTTTTTTAATTTTTTTATTTTATTTCTTTTTCTACAAATCGCGTGACGTCGTGTCCGTGTACGTCACAAGACTGCTTCTGTTTAAGTCTTATTTCATTGTCATTTACAGCAGAAGTATTTAGCTTTGTTATCCTTTCAACTCAATTTTAGGATGTGTTGGATTGTATAAAAATCAGTTTTCTTATCTCAAGAAAAATTATTATACTTAGAATCATAAATATTCTCTATTTTAAATTTTAAAAACTATATTTTTTATGTTGCTGTTAAACTTTTAGCTGTTTCTGGGACTCGCTTAAATCATCCAACTTATATACAGCTTCATGTGAAATAAATTTGGAATATTTCATTGCAAAAATGAATCATACAAATTGGCAAAAAATTTGATGGGAAGAAAAACAACAGAAAGTTAAAAAAAACTGCAGTAGTGTTTTGTTGAAACCTTTTGCTGATTCATTCAAGTTGAAGTGTTTTTAAATGAATTATCATTATATAAAGGTGTCAGCCAGGAGCAGGATACAAAAGGTTCCACAGTGTTACATATAGTTACATATATAGTGTGTGTGTGTGTGTGTGTGTGTGTTGACCCGTGACTGGCAAACTGTCTCTGCCTTCGCCACTGGTGACACTAGATACTAGTGGCAGGTGTAACCATATCATTATCCTTAATAGGAAAAAATATTTTTTCACTGGTTGATTACTTCATTTATAACTAGTACTTTTTCATCAATATTAAGGCATTATTGGCTTACTTAGTTATTAACAAGTTAAGATTTTGTGTTTTTTCAGAGTGGAAAGCTGAAGAAAAAGAAAGATTCTAGTTAGCACCACTTTGAGTCTAAACATACATTTAATGTACATTTAATGTATGTTTAGACTCAATATGAGTCTTTTTCTTCTTTTCTTCAGCTTTCCACTCTGAAAAAACACAAAATCTTAACTTGTTAATGGACCTCACAAGTGGAAATACAACATTTTGGAATGGCCGACTAACAATAAGACCTGCATTTGATGGTCACCTGAAGAGGATTCTAGACAAAATATGTTGTAAAAGTTCAATAGATTAAAAATGTTTGAATATTTTACATATTTGCAGATGTTGTTTACTCACTGGAGCGCTGCGTCTCTATTTTGCGGATCTATAGAGACCCAGCTCTGTGTAGCAGTGCAGCGTTCCTGCATAACTCTACTAGATAACAGGTGGGATCTGAGCAGCTATGTGACACTGGTTTTGCTGCAGAGTGCGTCTAAGTACAGGAAAGTTGATCCACACATAGGCGGAGAATTTACACTGCTGGTTTGGCCACCGGGTTGTGATCCAAAGATACCTGTCCTCGCTTCAGAAAGAACATCGTAAATGACTGTTTTAGCTCGCTATGCTGTCTACATGTGCAATGGCTGACATTTGCAAAAAGGTTAACGCGATCGAAGGATGGAAGAGAAGTAACAAGTTTGTAAAGTATTTTAGAGAGAGATCAAATGAATGAAGAAGTATGAAGTCTAACATTAGAAGATGTCCATGTCTAGAGGGAAATTGAGATATGGCTCATCCAGTCATAGTAGGATGACCTTTGGTTCGGGTGTAAACCAGTAGGAAACATTACTCTTATGTTGTTTCTATGATAATTCATGGTTTCATATCAGCAGACTCAATTTCCTTTCCATTTCTGCTCTAAATTGCTCTGCTGTTCATAAAGGCTGTGGAGACGTTGGGTGATCTTAAAAGCTTTTGAGTCTTCAAAACATCACAGAGCAAAATGAAGCAAGAGCAGAGTAAGTATATCAACATACTAAGGAGGGAATAGGTCACAGCATCTTGTTCAAGCCTCTTTAACAAAACATTTCCATCAAATGTCTCTTAGACAAGCCAAAGACCAATTAGCTTTTCTGGCTAATTATAAATCACAACTCAAGCCAGTAATATTCACTCTTGCAAATAAAACCAAAGGAGGAGTGAAGTGGATCTCAGTAGATTCGATGTAAATGTCCGCATGGGATGAGACGTGTCCCATCCCAAAAGATTAATCACATTGGGAGTGTGTGACACCTTCCTGGAGGTGTGTGACGCCTTCGACTTGTCCTTTGCGTGTTAATGGTAAGAAGTATGCCTGATGTACCACAACACAGTGGTTCATCATTTGGTTTCTGTCTCAAATCCACCAACCATCTGTGATCAATACATTACACCCTTGAACCATTACATAGCTTTTGCCTCGCTTAGCAGTTTAGAGGTGTTCAGCAGCAGGTTGACTTCAACCTGTTTCTACACAGACAGGGCCAGAAGGTATCCCAGATTTGTGACATATACACACACGTCATGTCCTTTAGCGCCTACAGTAAACATTAGATGTGTGTTTTTGAACGGACCCCCACAGTCTTGGAAAAGTCTAGAATTGTCCCCCCTCAGAGAAATCATAAAATAAACCTTTGTATTTAAACAATATCAATATGAAAAGGCAATAGAAACAAAGAACGGGATAAATCTGCCATACAATTAAGAAAAAAAAATAAGAATGAAATTTTAGACGTTCTTTCTTTTTTTTTTTTTTTTTTTAGCAATTTCATTATAAAGTTATTCTTCATATGGGCAAAAAGAAATAATAAATTGCTCTTGGGTTCCCCCTGGTGGCCAGGGTAGGTCATGTTTCAACGGTAGTATGAGCTGCTGTGCTTTTCGTATTCAAACCTCCAAAGCAAAGTGGAAGATAAGCTAGCAAAACAATGTCACAAAAAAGAACTTCTTCTTCAGGGAGAGAGAAAAAGCGGAAGATTAGGAAAAAAAGGCATGTTTGTATGTTGCTTGGTAGACGAGAATTAGCTAAAAGAAAATTAGCTTGGTAGCGACCTTGAACAGTCCAGTTCAACAGGCAAACATTTATGCTATGTCCGTAGAAATCACCCTACCTAACTTTTACTTCAACATTTTTACAGTGCTATTATCATTAGATTTACTGATATTATCAAATAGTATATAATGAAGCATGACAAAATAGGATTATTTTATTATCAGCATGCATTCACAGACCACATGAAGAAATCTAAATAGTTACTCAACAGCACTACGCAGGTAACGACAGCTTACGTAAGAATTGCGGTCCTCTTATTTATGGTTGTGTTGGCAGCCCTCGCAGTTATCCCTCAGATGTCGATCCCTGCCCCAAGTTGGTATTGTGTGTCAGGTTTCATTGAGCCACATGTTGGATGCTAAA
This sequence comes from Poecilia formosa, assembly GCF_000485575.1. Classification (NCBI taxonomy): domain Eukaryota; kingdom Metazoa; phylum Chordata; class Actinopteri; order Cyprinodontiformes; family Poeciliidae; genus Poecilia; species Poecilia formosa. Next base: position 1,457,385 of record NW_006799953.1, on the reverse strand, counting down.
CAACTCTCTGGTTTAGTCAAAGTTTTGCTCTAGTATGTTCTGGGCCTAAAGCCACAAAGTTATAAGTAGAAAATCTTGGAACCGCGAGTGGATATTAAAGGGGTTGTTTGTGTGTGGTGAGGAGAAAGATATTTTTGAACACATTTGCTGCTGTGACTGCAATCAAGTGAATAAGTCATGGACTGTTTTTAATGTTGTGTTTTCCTACAACCAGCTATGCCTCATTTATGTGAACCCTTACAAATAGATGGAAGTGATAGTCTTCTTGGTGAGCCATTATAGTTCTAGTTCACAGACCTTTATACCAACATTGCATTTTTCAAAGCACCTTTACCTTTCTAATCTCTTGTGCTTTGTCCCTTCTCAGAAAGTGCTTGAGTCTGTAGGTGCGGGAGTGGACGCTGAAGCTGCTATACTCAATAAAACCTTTGCCACGAACTGGGATATAGCCAGTGCTCTTTTCTTCTCAGGGACAATAATGACTACCATCGGTAGGTGTCTGCTGAAACATTCACCGTGTCGTATATATATATATAACTGCGTTGACTTAAATAAGCTGCTGCCTCACCTCTGACTTGACATGTACAGGCTATGGAAACATCTCCCCCAAGTCAGATGGAGGAAAGCTCTTTTGCATCTGTTTCGCCCTCGTGGGAATCCCAATGTTCGGCATCCTGCTTGCTGGGGTTGGTGACCATCTTGGTACCGGGCTGAGAAACACTGTTGCCAAAATAGAGAAGCTCTTCCTGGTCAGAAGCTTTCATAGTATTGAAAACACTTCCTTTCATTTTAAGTTTTTCTTTGTCTTATACCACGTTATCTCGCTTTGTTGACAGAAGTGGCGCGTCAGTCCTACTGTTGTACGTGTGATCTCAGCAGTCCTGTCCATCCTGCTCGGTTGCTTGCTTTTTCTTGCTGTGCCCACTTTGGTTTTTCAAGAGGTGGAAAACTGGTCCCTTCTGGAATCTTCCTACTTTGTGGTTATCACACTGACCACAGTGGGCTTTGGTGACTATGTTGCAGGTAAACAAACAGTTCTGACTTACCTGTCATTCGTTAACGTATTCTTAATTAGTGGGAAACTGGACTTATTCTCTTGTTTGTTTGTTTTTTGTTTTTTTGTTTGCTGATGTTTCACTTCTCTTTCAACATGCTTCTTTAGTTGCCTGCTACTTAAGTAATTAGGACTGTCATGTCTTGGATGACTGAGTAGCTTCCCTAGTGCATTTTCTTCTAAAGCGGCACTTTTCCCCAAAAGAGACTCCAATATGCTTTGATATATGTCTTTAAATTTGGCCATTGGACCATTTTTGCGGAAATATTAAAGCAACATCACAAGACATGAGCCAGGAAGCTAAAGCATTTCTTCCAGTTGGAGAATGTTCCCATGCATAGACAGTTTTGTTTCAAATTTGCTTTACTACAACAAAGTCAGTTTTTGTAAAAGGCCATCACTCTGATCTCAACCCAATAGAAAATTCATAGGTAAAGCTGAAAAAGTTTGCAAGCAAGACAGTCTACAATCCTGACTCCGTAATGCCAGTTCTGTCAAGAGGAATCGGCCAAAATTACAACAAACTACTGTGAAAAGCTTGTAGGAAGCCCAAAATCTTAGACTCAGTTTGAAGACCTTTTATCCAAATGCTAAGGAGACATATGTAAACTTCTGAATTTGAAGAGAGTTTAAAAATATTCCAAAATAAAAAAAAAAAAATCTCGTTCATTATTATGGTATTTGGCAAAAAGAAACATTAATCCTAACTGTCCTAAAATCGCTAACGCTTTCTTTGATTTAATGTCAGACTGCACAGGAACTCAAGTGAACAGACGCGTTTGACCATTTTTGGTATGTTTTTGATGAAATTATTAATCTGTAGACAAATAGCAATGTGACTTAATTAGTCATCCATAAATACTTGTCAGTTGCAATGCATTAAGTTCTGTAATGCACAGACAGCATCATTAATTATTCAAATATTTTGTGCGAGGAATATTATTAGGAATTATTGATTACTTTGTCTCATATGGATGGATGGATGGATGGATGGATGGATGGATGGATGGATGGATGGATGGATGGATGGATGGATGGATGGATGGATGGATG